>NW_003852464.1:2415403-2443896 GCF_000181295.1 Otolemur garnettii
TAATATCTCTTGCTCATCTCTTCCATCCCAGCCTCCAAAATCCTGTCTGCTCTCTCCGTGCGTTTTTCACACTGTACTTACTGCTCAAATGTCCTCACTACCTGACCATCCCATCTCCTATTTATCCATTTATTTTCTTCCCTCCCAAACCACTGTGCCCACCCCTGCCATTGAATCAGTATTTCTACGTCACATGTTAATCATCTCGGTGTGACTCTTCTGCTGCTACATGATTCATCTGCGTGTCCCCCAGATGTCCCAGCCAAGTGCCTGGAATAGAGCAGGACTCAGTAAATATTGGTTGGAGTCAACTTAATTGAGCACAGTCGAACTCACCTGAAACTTTCCAAACACAGTGTTGATGGGAGAAAAAAAATTTTTTCTGTAAAGAAAAACATTCTAAACTGGGGAAAGAAGTATGCAAATCTGGGTCAAGGTCTGGCAAACATATAGGAAGATACTGCCTTTCATTTGGGAATGGTTTAATCCTGGCCAGGACGAAGGTGGGAGTAGTGAGAGGGAAATGGAAGTGAGTGAGGAGGGGCACAGAGAGAAGTCTGAGATACCCCTGAAGTTTCCAGACTGAAGAATACAAATGAAAGTGGAGCAGTCCTTATTTATGTTCAAAAGACTTGCTTGATTCCTCACCTTGGAGAGCGAAGGCAAATACATAGGCTGCTGCAAGGGAAGCTGTAACCATCAGAAGCCTTGTCAAAGGAGAGGTTGAAAGCTAAGCTTAAAAATCAGCTCCAAAGGAACCAAGTCCCTTCAACACTGGTGGGAAACACAAAGGCCACTTGCTTTAGCTGAGAACCTCTGCCACTGGGGACAGCCAACTTGAAGATGAACCTTGTTGCAGCAGCAGGAGGAGGAAAAAGAGGTGTGCCATCCTGGGTAGAGTCCCAGGAGGCACCATGACACAGCCCGTAACAGTGAAGATGATCTAAGACAGTTTGAGGTGGAGCCCACAGCAATCTGTGGTCACACCCAGGGTCCCACCACGCTCCGTGGGAAGTATCATTTCCACATGCAAAGGTCCGATCATTGCCACTTTCCTTAATGCCATAACATCTGTAAAATCTCAGGATCAATTTCTCTCTGTTTCAATGCCAATTCTGTTTACTCATCAATATCGCTTGTGTTCTGAACTGATGCCATGACTCCAGACTACTCCAGTTAAGAAGGAGCTCACCCAGCTAGCCTTACGGATTTGCAGTGGACTGGTTTAACCTCGAATGTGATTTCCTTTTTGGCCAGTAACTCTCTTAACTGCAAACTAAATTGGCTGCAGGAAGAACCTGCTGTCTCCTGGGGACTTGTACTGAATGGCAACCTTGGCCTATTACACATTAAGACGTCAGCCTCTGCTAACAATCTCCTGTGGGCCCCTCTCTAACTGACTTCCTGACAATGTCTCCTTCCCTCCTGGCCTTATTAACACTCTCAGCTGGGGTTTTCTTCAGTAAGCCTGTGCCAGAGCCGGCCTAGAGCTGAGGCTGGACAGTTCCTAAACGTGTAGAGTGAGAGGAAAAACAGCCATAAGTTATCTCTGGAAAGACTTCAAATCATTCATTCATTTTCTTGTTCCTTCGTACATTTGTTCATTCTCTAGCAATGTATTCATCTTTCCTTTTTTTTTTTTTTTTTTTTGAGACAGTCTCACTTTGTCAGTCCGGGTAGAGAGCCATGGCATCATAGCTCACAGCAACCTCCAACTCCTGGGCTCAAGCAATTCTCTTGCTTCACCCTCCCAAGTAGCTGGGACTACAGGTACCCACCACAACACCCAGCTATTTTTAGAGACAAGGTCTCGCTCTGGCTCAGGCTGGTTTCAAACCTGTGACCTCAGGCAATCTACCCTCCTCGGCCTCCCAGAGTGCTAGGATTACAGGCAGGACCCACCATGCCCAGCCTCCTCTCTCCTAGTTAATATTTCTTGGGTACTGTTTAAGTTTCAGCCATTGCATTCACGATGTTTGGTAGATTTATTTCTTTTTTATTTAAAATGAATATGGGTGGGGACAAATATTTTTGGTTATATGGATCTATTTTGTAACGCTCGAGCCAGGCCTGTAAGTATGCCCATCACCTAGATAGTGTTCCTTGTATCTATTAGGTAGGCTTTTGCCCATCTCCTGCTCCCTCCTCCCCCCTGCGTGATTTCCGCCTAGTTTTACTTCTCTCTGTGCACTTGGGTGCTCATTGGTTAGTACCAGTTCAATAATGAGTTCATGTGGTGTTGGTGTTTGTTTTTCCATTTTTGAGATACTTCACTCAGGATAATGGTCTCTAGTGCCATCCAAACTGTTGCAGAAGTTCATCCCTGTTTATGGCTGAGTAGTATTACATGATATATATATATATCATTTTATTAATCTACTCATAAATTGATGGACACTTAGGCTGAGTTCACGTCTTTGTAATTGTGAATTGTCTTCAGCAAAGATTCCAGTGCAGGTGTCTTTTTGATATAATGCCTATTATCCTTTGGGTAAATACCTAATAGTAGGATTGCTAGATTGACTAATAGGCCTGTTTTAGTTCTTCAAGGAATCTCTATACTATTCTCCACAAAGCTGTGCTAATTTGCAGTTGCCCCAACAGTGCCTACGTGTTTCTTTCTCTGCCTCCATGCCAGGGCTTATTGTTTTATGACTTTTAAATAAAACCCATTCTAACTTATTGTGGTTTTAATTAGTGACCAAAGATCAATTCATATACTTATTGGCCATTTGTCTGTCTTGTGAGAAGCTTCTGTTCACATTTCATCTTTTTGCCTGCTTTTTAATGGGATCATTTGCTTTTTTCTTACTGAGTTGCTTGAGTTCCTTGTAGGTTTTCATTATTAGCCTTTGCTGGATCTTTAGATTTTAATATTTTCTCTCAAGGATTATTTTCCTTGGCTGTGCAGAAGCTTCTTAGTTTGCTCGTCCCATTTATTTATTTTGTTGTTGCTATAATTTCCATTGGGGTTTTACATATAATTTTTTTTGCCTAAGCCAATATCTGGACGGGTTTTTCCTACATAGTCTTCTAGAATTCTAATTGTTGCATGCCTTATATTTAAGGCTTTTATTCATCTCAAATTAACTTTGGGGAGTGGTGAGATATATGGGTCTTGTTGCATTCTCCTTCACGTGGCTATACATTTTTCCTAGCAGTATTTATTGCATAGAGTTTCTTTTTTCTAGTGTATATTGTGGTATGCTTGTTAAAGATCAGCTGGCTGTATGTGGATGGTTTTATATCTGGTTCCCTTTTCTGTTCTAATCTCTGTCTCTCTTTTTGTGCCAGTACCATGCTGTTTCAGTTTCTGCAGATCTGTAGTATAGTTTGAAGTCTAGTAATGTGATGCCTCCAGATGTATTCTTTTTGCTTACAATTGCTTTGGCTATTTGGTCTCTTTTCTGGTTCCAAATAAAGCATTGAATTATTTTTTCTAGATCTGTGAAATGTGACATTGGCCTAATTGCATTGAATCTGTAAATCACTTGGGTAGTATAAACATTTCAGCAATGTCAATTTTATTTTATGAATTTGGTATGTATTTCCATATTTTTTGTGTTATCTATGATTTCTTTCCTCAGCATTTCATAATTATCTTTGTAGAGATATTTCACCTCCCTGCTGAAGTATATTCCTAAGTATTTTATTTTTTGTGACTATTTTTATTTTATTTTATGTTTTATTTATTTATTCGAGACAGAGTCTCATTATGTCGCCTTTGGTAGAGTGCTGTGGTATCACAGCTCACAGCAACCTCAAACTCTTGGGCTAAAGCAATTCTCTTGCCTTAGCCTCCCAAGTAGCTGGGATTTTGTGACTATTTTAAATGGTATTGAGTCAGTCATTATGACCATTATTAGTGTATAGGAGTGCTACTGATTTGTATACATTGATTTTGTGACCTGACACTTTGCTAAATTTATTTTTTATTTTTGGAGTCTCTTGGTGGAATCTTTGGGGTTATCTAGATATAAAATTATTTTTTTAGCAAAAAAACAATAGTATAACTTCTTTCACAATTTGGATGTCGTTTATTTCTTTTTTTGCCCAATTCCTCTAGCTGGGATTTCCAGTATAGAAGTGGTAAAAGTGATAGATTTGAAGGAGCTTCAGGAGTGAAATGAGAGAATTATATAAAGACAGTAAAATAAAGGGAATAGGCAATGTGGTATGTAAGTTATACACTATGGAAGACAACCTGAATCAAAACTCCTGATACTTTTTGTATATAAAATTTAGATTCTTGGGCTCACTTATCCACTTCAACTCTTTGGAAATTACTAGGGAAAAGGCCCAGAAATTTTCATTTTTATATCCACAGATAAATGTTTTTACACCCATTAAAATGTATGTTTTAAAATACAGTGTTAGAATGTATGAACCACTGCAATAAAGAAAGGCAGAGTGCTTATTTTGAATATTCTTTAAAAAGACTCTGATGTGATTAGAGGATAAGTCCAAGTTTGGGAATAAAAGTTGGACTCAGCAACAATTTGTTATATAGTGTTTAATCTTAGAACAACAGGTATTTGTTTAAGTGTCTGAGCCTAAAAAGGTTCATGAAGATCCTGCAGTTTTGTAGATATATAGACCAAGAATGGATCACTTTATTGAATGCCATAGAACTCTAATTTCTCATATGTTTGGTTGACAAATTAGAGTGATATTATGTCAGGAAACTTATTTTATGATCTTATTTATAGAAGAATTACCAAATTAGTATTGATGCATCCTTTGCATTTTAACACTCATTTTATGAAAAAAAAGTCTACTTATAAATAATAACATTGAAAGTATTTAGGAATGCATTTCTCTATTTTCAAGGGCAGAAGTTTCCTTTGGCACAGGGAAAAGGGTAGAAACCATTGGCAGTGTACTCTTTTGTAGTCATCACTAAGTAGACATCATTTTGGCATAACTTGTAATTATTTGAGGTGAACTCAGGCTAAACTTTTGATTTAATTTAAGAAAGAAGAAAAAAAAAAAACGGAGCACTACACTAGTTCCTGAGGATATAATAGTGGTTGAATCATGGTCTTTGTCTATAAAAGCAAACAGATGAATAGGCAAATAAAATATAATTGTTACTTAATATGATTGGATAACATAGGTACTCTTAGAATGTGATGTAGTTAGCCATGGAAACCTTCTTGGAGATTGTGATAACTAATCTAAGGTGCGAAAAGTAGATATTAACCAGAAACACTGGGTATATGTATGTGTAATAGGAATCAATGAGGGGTATAAATTCATTTTCCCTGACCCTAAATTCATCACCTTGTAAACTGGGCACCAAAAATAAAAGCCAAAACAAAAGTAAAAACGAGAATGACCACAGAACATGCATGAGAGTCCCACACATCCTTATTCTGAGAGCCGCTCTCAGAAGTTTGTGAAGTTCATCTGTCCTCAGTTCTCTGTCCTGATTCTCTGAACCTTGCCTAGACTCCCATGTGTGTTAGCCACCTGGGTGATGCTTAGTTTCTGTGCCCTCTCTCCAGACAGGGCACTTGTCTGCTTCTATCTTCTATTTTGTGCGTGTGCCCTACCTACAGCCATACCTAGTAGCTACTTTATGAATTCTGCCTCACCTTGTTGGTTTATCTGTGTCATCATTTGAAATCTGACTCTTTCTGAGTTAACAAAGGAAGTAAGAGATTTATTTTCTCATGGGGAATCTTACGGGATGAGTTCACTCAGATTTGTTCTACTTCAAGCCAGTGTGTACCAGACTTCATCTGATTACTTCATTCGGCAAGTGAGCCAAAGACATAATTGAGTAGGTGTAACCACAAGTTGCTAAGACTCCAGCGATTGACATGTCTTTGTTTGGGGAAATGAGAAAAAAATGCACTACTGAAATATGATGCACAGGATTAGCACGCATACAATAGTTCTTTAAATCTGCTTTTTCCTCTCAGAAACAAAATCAAACACATCAAAATGGCTGTCTTGACTGCTTAAATGAGGTTGCTTATAAAGAAAGAAAAACACAAGGCTATGTAGACACCAAAACAGGATATTTACTAACCAGACATGCATTATTAACAACAGTGTTCCTTTGTGGTCCTTTGCCCTTAACTCAGCCACCTAGCTGCTGCCTGAAAGTTCAAACCCTACATAATAAATGTCTATTTTAGAAGTTGAGGGCAAATTTCTTTTTCTGGTAAGAGCAACCTTTTGACTCCCACTCTCTCACTATGAAACATGAGTGGACATACCCTATTCCTATTTTACATAACTGGTTCATGGATGAATGTATGACCTGATTTTCGCTGAGAGTCATACCTAGGATTTTTATTTCACTGTTAAGAAAGATCCACTTCTGTGTTGGAAACATGAAGTTAGGATTGAGTATATTGTTAACATACATTTTACCTAAAAATGAACAGGGTCAACCAAGAGGGAAACCAAGATGAGGGCTGAGAAGTAGGGTGTCCTGATTGTCCTGATAATTTCTTTGAGCCAATGACTCAGGCCATGCCATGAAGGCAAGTCTTCCTTAGATTTTTCAAGCACGTGAAACATTGGTTCTGCCCTAGGTTTCTGTTGTGTTTTTGAGCCAGTTTAATGTAGATCTTTTGAAAATGAAATTAAGAGTTGTGCTTAATGTACTTGAGAAAACCTACATTGCCCTCCCCTCTCCCAGACCTCTTATCTTGACTGTAATCCCCAACGCTATTACCGTCTGTTGATGTGTGTGGATGCTTTATAAGTTTGCTTTATAGGATAGTTATATTAATATTTGTTTAAGAGTGCCTTCCTCAGTAAATCCTTACAACTTAGCAGGTAAAGACTATATACATCAATCCACCCTTACACACAGTAACACAAATGCATAACTTGAATAAAATAGACACTCTTCAGGAATATCTTCAGCTATAATAATTTGTAGGAATTCAAAACTGAATATTGAATTTCTCCTTCTAACTTGAGAATCACTGTGGCTTAATTTTACATTTTTTTCGTTGTTATTTATTTTACTTATAGAACGTCAGGGCTGTGATTTGAGGCTTTTTCTTTATGATGGAGATGAATTTATCAAAGTGGACCTATAATGTCATTTTGAGAGACACTAAAACCAAGTAATCAGAATTAGGAAGTACCTGGCGTCAAGATCAATTTTTGAGCACAGGAACATAAAATCAGAACTCCATCTGTGTTAACATTAAGAGACTAAGGAGCTCATTCAGATGGAAAACTAATGAATTATAGAGCTCTCATTTATGGGAAACTTTCTCTGGGCCAACCATTTAATATGTGTTATCTATAATTCCCACAGTAACACTGCAAGATAGTTATTATCAATTCTATTTTGCAGACGAGGAAACCAAAGTTCAGAGATGTGTCATTAAATTTTTGCTGCATAACCAACCACTTCCAAAATTAATGGCTTAACACATTATGTTCCTGTTGTGTCTCAGATTTTTGAGGATCCCCCAAAATGGCTGTTCCAGGCTTGGTGATCTAGTGCTAGGTGCTAGGTGGGACACTGTGGCGTCGATCATACATCTAGATGATGGTGTTGAACCCTCAGCTCTCTGATCTGATTGCTCCGGCTCCTTCATGTTGTAGGCTCAAGTTCACAAGTACATCAAGAGAAGGAAAGCCCCAATTAGCAAGTATTTCTTAAGTCTCTACTTGCATTAAATATACTAACTTAAGATTTTTCTCATTAAAAAAATTTTTTTAATTAAATCAAAGCTGTGTACATTAATGCAATCATGGGGTACAATGTTCTGGTTTTATATACAATTTGAAATATTTTCATCAAACTGGTTAACATAGCCTTCATGGCATTTTCTTAGTTATTGTGTTAAGACATTTATATTCTACATTTAGTAAGTTTCACATGTACCATTGTGAGATGCACCATAGGTATGGTCCCACCGATTATCCTTCCTCGACCCATCCTTCCCTGCCCCTCCCCTCTCTTTCCCCTTTCCCCATATTCTTGAGCTATAATTGGGTTATAGCTTTCATAAGAAAGAAAGAAAGCTATAAATTGGTTTCATAGGCTGAGTACATTGGATACTTTTTCTTCCATTCTTGAGATACTTTGCTAAGAAGAATATGTTCCAGCTCCATCTATGTAAACATGAAAGAGGTAAAGTTTCCATCTTTCTTTAAGACTGCATAATATTCCATGGTGTAAATATACCACAATTTATTTATCCATTCATGGGTCAATGGGCACTTGGGCTTCTACCATGACTTAGCAATTATGAATTGGGCTGCAGTAAACATTCTGGTACAAATATCTTTGTTATAATGAGATTTTTCGTCTTCTGGATATATACCTAGTAGAGGAATTGCAGGATCAAGTGGCAAGTCTATTTTTAGATTTTAAATTTCTACTTGACCTCCAAAGCGGGTCACTGGGCCATGCCCAGGTTTGAGAGGTAGAAAACCAGAGACACATAACATGGTATTCAGTATGTTCCATTCTGTGAGTCTGAGTCTCCCCCCCACACACACACACTCCAGCTAAGAGCAGAGTTGTAATCCTTCACAGAGAGTGGGTCTTTTCATATTTTGTGTACTCAGACAGGGGCTCCTTCTTATGTCAATCTGTATTTATGCATCTTCTGATCAAATGAGACCTTGTATGTCTGGATCACTAATGGTCTTTGGTTAGTACCTCATCTGTGGTGAGATTCAAAGGCAAAAATCTAAACTCAAGCTAAAAGACTAAACAGATAGAAGACAATAGAGAAATGTACAGTCTGTGGCAACACGAAGAACCTGCCACATTATAAAAGTGTTAAAGTTTGAAAGCAAATGAATAAACAAACAAAAACTTAGCCCTGCCCCAAACAAATCTGTATCAGAACCAGAGATGGCCCAGAATTGCCTCTTTGTGAACTCTGCCATATAATATATGGGATCTGACAATTAAGTTCGTGAACCCATCCTAGAAAAAGTACAGCATGCCTCATTGCTAAATATCACTACAGTCACCTTCAAGAATCAGGCAGCACTTTTTCTAGAATGAGTTCCTGAACTTAATTGTCTGACCTCCTTATTGCCTACCTCCTTTTACCTGGAATTGGCAATATTCCATCCTAACCAGTTCTCCTAGGGTCTTATTCGTCCACAACTGAAACAGGGATGGATGGGAAAATGCCAGAGGGAGCCCCAGTGGATTGTTGGTGATGGTAAGATTGCCCCCCTCCCCCCCGCCCCCCGTAGCTATTGCTTTATGCAGTCATGGTATTTGGTGCATCCAGCACAAGGGACTGAGTCCAGGAGACTGAGCAGGTACTCAGACTGCATGAGACCTCGTTCTCCAGCTGGAGGTGAGGGGTTGGGTGTCCTGAATACTGCCAGGTAGAGGAAATATCCCCCCGCACCAAAAAAGGATCTGAAGGTTCAATTTGTCAGCAGTCAAAGGGCAAGGGAAAGCTGTGTATTTTTTTCTCTGAAACTGTGAGAAAACCAGGCATTTATTCCCACCATTCCAACTTCAAACCAATCAAACATTGGCAGTTTGGGATTGTTTTATTTTGAGGTTTTAGCTTATCTCCATGGGATAAAATCCTTTCCAAACTGGCTTTAACTAAAAATGTCATCAATCCCAGCTGCTCACTGGTTAGCAGAAAGCGCGGTAACAGAAGGCCCCCTTTGATAGTCTCCTTCCATAATATCATTATCCAAATTTGCATGGCAAAGATGTGGGAGCTATTTATATGTTGATTATTACAGTGCTGCAGTTTATATTTTTCCCAGCACAGTTGAAAATTATATTTAGAAAGGCTGACATCATCTTTAAATATATATCATAGCTCTCGTTTGATGGAGATGAGCTGTTGAGATACATACCACCTACTCAACTCCTCAGAAAAAAAAAAAAGGCATGATGTTTCACACATGGTTATATATAAACGTGGACACTGGCATGGAGCTGAACTGGCACCTATAAGCCTTGGAAGTTTTATGGGCTCTGGTTTTTGCCTTCTCAGTTTGCTCTTTATTTAAAAAGGAGGACGGGAATGTGATTTGTTTGTAAGAATAGGTTTTGTGGCCAGAAAGTAGGAGTTCTGAATTCTAGCTCTGCTACATAGTAGCTGTGTGATCTTGAGAAACTGACTTACCCACTGTAAACATCTCTATCTCCCAAGTAAAAATGTTACCATGAATGCTCACCTGAGAGATAAGGGGATTTGAAATAAATTTTGCTGTACAGTTAATAACTAACATTATGGAGCATGTTCCCAACATTGGAATGTCTGTTTCGTATAGATTGTACGGTTAATTTTGTATGCCAGGTTGGTTGGGCCACAGGTTGCAAATATATTGGCTCAGACATTATTCTGCTTGTGTCAGTGAGGGTACTTGTGGATGAGGTTGACATTTACATCAGTAGGCTGAGTAGGTGGCCCTCCCCAATGTGGGTGGACCTCATCCAATTAGTGAATAGAGCTCAAAAGGGCTGACAGTACCCCAGGTAAGAGAGGAGCTTTCTTCCTGATTGCATTAGGCTCTTTCTGGCTGCCAAGGCTGCAAGCTTTGGATAGGAATTACACCATCACTTCTTCTGGGTCTCAGGCCTTCAGTAGGACAAAACCATTTGCTCTCCTGGTCCTCACTTTACTGACTCAACCTACAGATCTTGGTACTTGCTGGCCTTCATAATCATGTGAGCCAATTCCTTATAATAAATCTCTCTCTCTCTCTCTCTGCCCCACCCACATATATGGATTACATATGTTTTATGTACATACACACACATATACAGTAGAACCTCTGTAAGTTGACCACCCAAGAGACTGTAACAAACTAGTCAACATAAGGAGAGGCTCAACATAAGGAAATAGGCCTACTGTACTGATTCGTACAGGAGATGCTTGTCCAGTCTATGAAAATTAGGTCAATTTAAGGAGGTGGTCAACTACAGAGGTTCTACTGTGTGTGTGTGTATATATATATGTGTGTGTATCTATATGTATATATGTACATATATGTATATATATACATCCACACACATATATATTTCCATCTATCTACACAAACATACAAACACATGCACACACACACACACACACACAGGTTCTGTCCAGAAGCTATCCAGCCATTGTTAATATCCTATAACAAGAAGGGTTTGCACAACATCGACGTAAGCTAGCAGCCGAGGAAAGTGGACCGAAATGCACCTGCAGGAGCCATGATGACTTCACCGTGCTAGTCACTAGGGCTCTAGATGCCCTCACATGAGCACAGGTACTGTGTGGCCAATGCATTCAAAATGCCTGAGTGAGTAGAGCAACAAGTCTGCACCAAATTTTGCTTTAAGTTTGAACATCCCTCCAAGGAAACTATTTGGATCACTTAGAAGGCTTTTGGGGATAGTACAGTGGATGCAGTGAAGTAAAAATGATGCATAAACACTTCAAAGATGATGGAGACCTGTTGGAAGCAATCTAAGATGTGGAAGGCCTGCAACAAGCAGACACTTCAGCATGTTGACTGAAGGAGGCTGCAGTCAACAGAGATCATCAGTGACTGGCAGTGGGAGAACGGAAGCCAACCTGGGGATCCCAGAAACTGCCATCTGTGTGATTCTGATGCAGGATCTTAGCATGAAATGTAAGATGTGTTCCATGGCTTCTCCTACCAGATGGAAAAGAACATCGTGGTGCCTTTGGTAATGACTTGCTTCAAACTGCTACTGGTCAGCCAGACTTCCTCAAGAAGGTGTTATGAGGATGTGAATCATAGATCTGTGGCCACAATCTGGAAAGAAGGGCCCAGTCATCCCAATGGAGGCCACCTGGTTCTCCACTCCAGAAAAGGTGTAGTAACATCATGGTGAGATCTAGACCAAGTTCACGGTGTGTTTTGATCGGGAAGGTGTTGTCCATCATGAGTATGGTCCTCCAGGCCAAACATTCAATAAAGAGTACCATCTCCGTGTCCTTCATCTGTCAAGAGATGCAACTGGACAGGATAGCCACGGCCACGCTATGGGGAACTAGGGATTGGTGATTTCATCACAACAACACACACTGGTACATCATGTCCCCTGTGGAGTTTTTTTTTTTAAAAAAGAACAAATTACCCGAGTGACTCAGCCCCCAACAGCTCAGATTTGGCACCGGGCAATTTCTGGCTTTTCTTAAAACTAAAATAACCTCTGAAAGCAAGGAGATTTCAGACCTTCAGTGAGATTCAGGAAAATACAATGAGGCAGCTAGCTAATGGTGATTCCAACAAAGGACTTTGGAGAGTGTTGTGAACAGTGGAAGAGACACAGGGAGAACTGTGTGAGGTCCTCGCATGCATATGTTGAAGGGGTCCAGGGTGTCATTGTCCTATATACAGTGTTTCTTATATCTTCTTTAATAAATGTCTTTGTTTTTCATATTACTTTTGGACTCTCTCTCTCTCTCTCTATATATATATATATATGTATGAGATATATATGATTCATAGTCATTTATATTGATATGTACAGGTATGTGTGTTTATCTGTGGGTCACTACCAAAGTTTTGAGACAGAATGTGTTATGGTCCCTTATTTCACTTCCAAGAAATACAGTCAACAATGCCCTTTCTAATTCACCTGTGCAATTTTAAACTGGATTGACTTATCGGTGATGCTGGGAGAGCTTCATTTGCTCTCGTCTGCACAGATTTTTTTATTTCTTGATTTCTGTGCATCTCAACCCACACACCCATATATCTTATATCTCTATATCTTATTGATTCTGTTTCAGTGAAGAACTCTGACCAACACACAAATTTATTTTTATGTGTTTGGTATCCACTGATAACTTATTAAGATAAAAGATATAGCTTTATGTTCTCCATTTTACTTACCCTATTTAAGAACTGAGGAAACTGGCAAAGCAAAATAATGTATTTTAAATCTGTAGAGGAATTACATGGTCAAAGCAAGACTTGAAATGTGGCAATTTGATGCTAGGTCATTAAAAATATGAAATGTATTATCTCAAGTCAAAAGTTTAATTTGTTATATCTCAAGTAAGAAGCAGTACAATTAATCAAAGTGAGTGCTTCAACTATCAACACAGTTTTGCCTTCTGAGTGATAGCTTATATAGGCCAGCAGTGAAGCTTGGAGAGCGAGTGAAGGTGAAATCACAAAAGCCATTTTCTCCACCTTGGTGAGAATGGGATATTTTTGCAAGAAGTGGTCCAAAGCCTGGAAGCAGTGGTAGTCATTTGGTGCACGGTCTGGTGAATATGGTGGATGACAATTTCCAAGTCCGGCTTCTGTGTTTTGAGCAGTGTTATTCATGTGACATGTGGTCGAGCGTTGTCTTACAAGAAGATCGGCCTGTCTCTGTTGACAAATTTCAGCTGGGCTATTTAATCAAAAGTATCCTCATTGTTTCATCCACTTGGTTGCAGTAGACATCCATTGTAATTGATTAACCAGATTTTTATGAAGCTGTCCTGCATAATGCCAGCGCTGGACCACCAAACAGATACTATTAGCTTTGGGGGATGAATATGTGGTTTTGGACTGTGATTCAGCACTTCATTTTTATCCAGCCATTGTGCCAAATGCTTGCAAATGTCAAAAAGAATCAATATCTCCTCACGTGTAACATGGTAACAATACCATGTAGAAATGGTTTGTCTTTATGTTATGACAGCAAAGAAAGGTAAGCTTTGAGATAATTTCTCTTCTGACATCCATTTAATTCATGTAGAACCAGCTTCTTTACCCTGCCAATTTGTTTCAAATGGTTCAATATCATTGGAATGGTGACTTCAGTCCTTGCTGCTGATTCACACTTAGGCTGAGATGCGTTTGCTTTCACTATGGGCTTTCAGCTCATCATTATCCACGTTGGTCTTGAGTCTCCCATGTGGCTCCCTTTTAAGATTAAAATCGCCAGAACAGAATTTCTCAAAACATCAACATATTGAGCACTCATTAGCCACATCCTTCTCAAACACCCTTTGATATTTCCAGTTGTCTGCACTGCACTGGTTCCACGATGGAACTCATATTCCAAAGTTACACGAAACTGTCTACTTAGCCATGGATTCATAAATAGTGCTCCAAAAAAAAGTGAAAGATAATTGGAAGCCAGAACATGGGTTTGAAAGAATGAGGATTCACTTTCACAATAAAACAAACAGGTAGCAAAGTGAAACGTCAGAGATCTTAACATATCAACTGTCAAATTTAATTCTTAATGAAATCAGACACTTCATACATAATAACCTGAATAGTTTACCTTCCTAACTAATGCCCTACATTGTCTAGAGGTTACATGTTAGACAAAGTTATTTGCTGTCCCAGCCCTGAGAAGATTCTGGAAACTGAGCTCACAGAGATACCAAGGGCCTTGAGGTAGGACACAGAGAAAGCAATGAAAACTGTAGAAAAATTCTATGGAGTGTATTTAGACCTGGGAATGAGTTTGACGTCCCTATCACATCAAACTCCACCTATAATCTCTCTTGAACCTTGAATCTGACCAATACATCCTGTTAGATTTACATTCACAATTCTGTGGCACATCTGAGTGACCATGGCCCTAGAGGGATATCTAAGATTCAAATGGCATCAAAAATGCTTTCATTCCATAAGAAAGAAAATTTAAAGTCAGAGTTTCTTTCTTTTCTTTTCTTTTCTTTTTTTTTTTTTTTGCAGTTTTTGACCAGTGCGGGGTTTCAACCCACTACCTCCAGCATATGGGGCCAGCGCCCTACTCCTTTGAGCCACAGTGCCACCAGTCAGAGTTTCTTTTTTTTTTGCAGTTTTTGACCAGTGCTGGGTTTCAACCCACTACCTCCAGCATATGGGGCCAGCGCCCTACTCCTTTGAGCCACAGTGCCACCAGTCAGAGTTTCTCTATTGGCTTGGGAACACAGTTCACAGTTTCACCTAAAGGACTTTGTGGGTCAGAGAGATTAAAAATTTACATTTCTTTGACATAATAGGCCATATTTTCCATACATTTATCTCGAATATCTCAAACTAGATTCTTGAGATAAATGTATCTTTTGGAAGGACTATAGTCCCACCTCAATAACTTGAGCCCTCTAAATAACACCTTGATGTTGGATTTTGCCAAACTTGATTATGATAAGAATTCTTCAAAAATCATTTACCCCACAAACGAAAATAAAAATACAGTCACAATGCTAAGAGGAGGGAGATGACATTTTATTTTTTTTATAGGCTAGTTGCCAAAAATTAAACTTTCATAAGCTCACATGCCTGTCTCAATCTTTTAAGGCAGTGGTTCTCAACCTTTCTAATGCTGTGGCCCTTTAATACAGTTCTATGGATTGTGACCCACAGATTGAAAACTGCTGTTTTGAGGAGTCATACCATTCTTCCTTTTAGCTTATCAAGTCCAGTGTGAGCCAAGACCAGTTTTTATATGAAGCTCAAAGGTAAACCATTTTATATATTATTTGCATAAGCATAATTGTTTCCACACACTTCATCCCCCCTATCCCCCGGACTGCATTGCATTCTTAGATAATAGTTTAAAATCTCAATCTCAATGTGTCATGTTCTATTTCATTAAAATAAAAGGTTCTGAAAGTTTCTGTTTCGTTAAAAAAAAAAGTTTCGTATTGGCAGTCATAGTTATCTATAAGCTTACCTTACTTTCCTTTGTAGTTATAATGAGAAAAATATCTTTTCTCAAAAAAAAAAAGGGTTATTTTTCATTTTCTCTCTTTTCTTTTTTTACTCCCAGAAAATAATACCTCAAAGATAGGTTTGAGAGGGTCCATAAATAATGATTCTATTTTGACCCTTTCTAGTTCAGAAACAATTGAGAATTAAAATGTGAGGACCTGCTTCTCAGCCTTTTGGCTAAGATAAAGTGTAAAAATGTGAGGACCGTATAAAAATGTCAGATCAAAGTTAGCAATTTTATTATTAAAAACATAGAAAGAAGGAAAAACATGGCTTATAACCTCCATCTTGCAGGCTCTTCAAAGTGGCACTCTCCCTTGCTCTCGTTCGGTCTCCCAAAACTGTAAACTCACTTTCAGGGGCCGATTTCATTCCTGGTTAACCCACCACACCTAGAAAGGCAGACCAGCATTTGCCCTTTCAGCAAGGTGCTGGCCTGAAGGAGTGAGGATGGGCTGAGTCAAATGTACCTGTTTGCTTCTCTCCTGCATCAGAGCAAAGAAGTCCAGAAAAAGTAGGTATGGTTAGAAAGAAGACGATTGTGTTTCTCATTATGTTTCTGCATTAGTTTTCCATTGCTGCATAAGAAATTACCACACACTTAGTGGTTTAAAGCCATACTTGTTTATTAGCTACAGATTCTGTAGACCAGAAGACCAGACACAGCATGACTGGGTTAGCTAGGGAAGGTCATAGACTGAGATAAAGATTTGGGACAAAGTGAGTTTTTCTTTGGAGCCTATAGAGGAAAATCCACTTCCAAATTTATTCGTATTGGAAATTCCTTTAAGTTGTAGAACCAAGGTCACCATTTTTCTTTCTCTGGCTTTTGGGACTTACTCTCACTGACTAGCGCCTATACTTAACTGTTGCCATGTAACTCTCCCTCCCTTTCAAGACATCTAAAACATCAGATATGTTTGTGCTTCAAATTTCTGACTTATCTATCTCTACCTTCTAGATACCATTTTTTACTGGCTTTTACTTATGAATAGTTGTAAGTTTATAATGCTGTTTTGAAGATAGTATGAAAAGTTGCCATATGCCATATACCCACTTTTCTCAAGTATTCATATCTCATTAGTGTGGTATGTTGGTCCCAATTAATGAACCAATGTTAGTATATTGTTCTTAACTTCCTATTTAACTAGACTGTTATTTTTCTCTAATATCTTTCTCTATCCTAGCATTCCTTCCATGATTTCATACTGTATTTAGTAATTATATCTTTTTAAGACGAGGCATGCAGATGGACAGAAGAAAGACCAGGTGAGGATACAGTGAAACATTGTCCATCTGAGAGCCAAGCGGAAAGGCCTAGGAAGAAACCAAATTTTTGATACCTTGATTTTGCACTTCCTGTCTCAGATGGAAATAAGTAACATATTGTTGGATACCAAATAAAAGGTGATATTTAGTACAAAGTGTCAGAGAACTTGGGTGAATTGTGTTCTAATTTTTTCTACTTTAGAAAGTAGAACTTGTGAGTGATGGCCGAGGATGCTTCTAAATAAAGTGGTGAACGTGCAATTTGGCTTCTCCTGACTCTTAACCATAAAGTGTAAGAGAAGAGGGAGAAAGATAGATCACAACTATAGCCCAGGATGAAGGAGAGAAGTGGGGGGGGGGTTGGAAGAGGAGGGGAGAGGTTCGATAGAGGGAGGGTAAACGGTGGGACCACACCTATGGAGCATATTGCACGGGTACAACTCAAATCTATCAAGTATAGAATCTATCAGGTATAAATGTCTTAATACAATAATCAAGTAAATGAGGTGAAAGCTATATTAATTAGTTTGATGTGAGCACTCCAAATTGTATAAAAATAAAATCAACACATTGTACCGCACATATACATAAATGTATTCACGATCTATGTGTACATGACTTAATAAAAGAAAAAAAAAGAGGGCATTGTTAAAGCAAAAAGGAGCCACAACTGAAAGATTTGGAAATTATTCAGCTTACCCATAGTTTGAAAGATGAAGTATGTTCTGGAGAGCAAACCATGGGTGTGGTTGGAAAACTGTTTTATAGATATATTATAAACATGTTTATAATATATTATAAATCTGAGCTTGCCTTCTTTGTGTTGGCTTTTTTCCTCCGTAAGAACTTGCCTGATTTTAATCAGGTCTCTTGCCTGATTTCCTGTCAGATTCTCAGAAAGTTCTCCATTAGGATCATTGCCATCCTGATACTCTATCTTTCTACAGGGCACTGATAATTCTCTGATATTATATGATTAGTTGTTCAAAATCTGTTTTCCCTTTTGGAATGTAAGCTGATTTCCAATATGTAAGAAGTGAAACAGCCATATAATATATGCTCAAAAGTATGTCGTTGAATAATTCAATAAGAAAATTAGTTGGCAGGAATTATCACCAAAGCCTGTCTAATTTGATCCATGCATTTTTATCTCTGGATTATAAACAATGCAAGTTGCTTCCGATGTTTAATCTCACCTCTGTTGTGAAGTTGCAAGTAGAAACAGTGTGGTAGAGGAGAAATAGCACAGAATTTAGAACACCACAGACAGAAAGCAAATTCAGAGTGTTCGCTCACTGCCTTTGTGATCCAAGACGTTCATTTTTCTGACTTCCAATTAAAATATCAGAGGAAACAATGCAAAACTTTTGTCAGGTATGTTTGAGTTTGAATCGTAAATCCACTAGCTACTGGTGTAACTTTATTATTTATTTATTTTTGAGATTGAATCTCGTTCGGTGCCCTGGGTAGAATGTGTTCTACCTCACAGCAACCTCAAACCCTTGGGCTCAAGAGATCCTCCTGCCTCAAGCCCCCAAGTAGCTTAGACTAGAGTTGAACACCACCCCTCTGGCTAGTTTTTCTATTTTTGGTTTTTCTAATTTTGCTCAGGCTGGTCTCAAACTCCTTAGCTCAAGCAATCCACCCACCTTGGCCTCCCAGAGTGCTAAGATTACAGGTGTGTGCCACTGTGCTCAACTACTAATATAACTTGAGTTCTTCAGGCTTTTAGAGGCTCAGTGACTTCATCTATAAGGTGGAGATTTTAGTAATAATTCTTCCTACATAAAGTGACTATGCAATTAAATGAATGGATGTACAAAAAGCACTACTCTGGAGATGAGCATGTTATCTCCACTCAGTAAAAATTATCTTTTATTAATATAAATACTTTATGTATAGATATAATATAAACTGTTACATTATCAAATTCAATATAGATTCTATGGTATACATAACAAATATGTTAAATATTCACTATCTTCTGATAACTTTCATTTGGAAATAGCATAGAAATAGATATAAGAACAATAGTCATAATAACTCCTATTTATAGGAGCATTTTACTATGGGCCCTAAGTAATTATATGAATAACAGTGACATTTTACATGTAGCTAAGTATCCTGGTGAACTTTGAGAAATTACATTCATTACTATCCATGAGTTCTGAACTATGGAGAGTTACTGTTCAATGAACATGTGATTGCAGTTGTGCTTATAGTTAACAGTAATGTCTAGTACACTTGCAAAATCCAGAGGGCAGATCTCATGTTGTATATTCTTTTGCTGCAATAAAAAAGGAGTATATAAATCACACTTTATTATTTTCCAAAAATCTTCTCATAGTAGATCGCAAATGATGTGTTTCTAAGTAAAGCAGAGTTAAACAGCAAATTGAACTTGATAATTGTTTTTACTATCAAGCCATATGAAGAATTCCTAGAATCATCTTTGTAAAGAAATACTTTCTTTTTCCTGAACATCTAATTAGATAGTTTGTGAAATTCTCCATATCCTAAAATAATAATTAATTCAAAATCTAAGTGACAGAGATGGAATCATAAATGATACACAAAAAAAATAGAAAAAGACAGATAGCACAAGAAAGAAGGTAAATAGAATTAAAAAATAACCATTGGCAACTACAAATAAAGTGATTAATGTAGATAATAATCATGAATTGATAAAACCCTTACATGAGAAGGGTTGGGTGACTTTGCAATGCAATCATCAGGCATTCACAACCTGAGCCGTGGATGACCCTAAAACCCTCCCATACTGGGATAAGTAGATGTATATGTTGGTGTAACCCACCACTTATGAACCATTATCTTTAAAAACCAAGAAAAATGTGAAATTAATCAACCTTCTAGAAATGACTTCATCCTAAGAGACAACTGAAGAGTGTCTTCAATAAATCAGTGACATAGAAAGAAAAAAAATCATTTGAAATGAACCCAACCTTAACAGTAGACTTTGTTCAAATCTGATATAAATAAACCAACTGTATAAATGCTTTTTGATATATTTTAAAGAAATGTGAAAATAATGAAGATAGGTTAAGCATTAAATAGACATGAAGAACCTTACGAATTTTACTAGATACGATAATGTGATTTGTAAGGAAATGCTCATTTAAAAAATATTCTTAGTGGAGTACATAGCTTTAAAATGGCAAAATGTCTGAAATTTACTTTAAAATATTGAAGCACAGAAGAGAAAGGAGAAAAGGAACAAATGAATCAAATATGAAAAAATCTTAAAATTGAGTCCACCACATGTGTTCACTATTAAATGGAACTAAGCGGTGAAGACGCATGTGCATAAAGGGCAGGAAAACTTAATGGAAGACACTGCGGGGCAGGGGTGGAGGGGATGAGTGGAAACCTACTCAGGTACAATGAACACTATCTGGGTGATGGGCACACTTTAACCCTGACTCAAACATTATAAAAGTGATTGATTAATTTAAATATTTGTACCCCATAAAACTTTGAAATAAAAAAAGAGGGCAATCTGAAAGTAGATTGATAATTTTGGCTACGTTAACATTAAATAACTTCTGATCATAAGTGGAATAAGAATAAAAAGACAAATAATAAACTGAAATCCTATGGTGGACATTATCTAGATCTCGCTTCATCCCAATCTTAGTTTCTAACGATTATGAGTTGTAAGGACTGCATCTCAGTGCATAAAACCAGTGTTCTTGTCGTGATACACCTGCATGGGTAATGACAAAATCAAGAAAGAATTTGTTGATGGTCAAGAAGAAGAGAAGAGTGTTTTTTAAAGCGTAAGCTGTTCTTCTAGGTCAAAGAACAAACAAGAAAAATAGCCCAAAGGACTGTGTGTGCTCAGGATACCTTAGGGAAAACCAAGAGACTAACCTGCTTGTTTATCCTAATAATTAAATTACACTAATATAATTACTAATTACAAAAATATTATTTATATTAGTTCAGCTTATACGTGTACCAGGCACTGGGATGAGGTCCTTACATTGATTAGCTTATTTATTTCTTGTAATAACTCCACAAGGTGACCTTTAATAATGTTTCACAATGCTTAATCAACTTGTACAAGTAAAATAACTACAAAGAGAAGGAGTCAAGATTTGCCCCCCAGTCCGACTCCACAACTTGCAATGTGCTAAAAAAGAGAGGAAATAAGTTTTCAGGGCCTATATTAAGTCTGGAAACATTTTATTAAAAGAAAAAGGACTTCTTTTTTATTTATTTTATCATTATTGATTCATTGTCTGATATAATGAATGAATACAGTGTCAGACTCTGTGCCAGGTAGATATGTTGTGATGAACAGGACCTGAAACTAGCTTTTGGGGAGCTCAGCACCTAGTTGGTGAGACACACAATTTCATAATGAAAACAAAATTGAGGTGTACAAAGCAGTTTTTCATTTTATTTTTATTTTGTATTTTATTTTATTTTAATTGTTTCAGGTTCATTGAGGGTACAAAGAATAGGTTGCACTGTTTGCATTTCTTAGTAAGGACACTCTTATAATTGTGTCCCACCCCCAAGAGGTTTGTTATACCCCCATAACCTGCCCCCAAGAGGTGTGTCATACACCATAACCCGCCCCCAAGAGGTGTGTCATACACCATAACCCACCCCCAAGAGGTGTGTCATACACCATAACCCGCCCCCAAGAGGTGTGTCATACACCATAACCCTGTTCCCGCTCCCTTCTTCTATCTCCCACCTTGAATTGATTTGAATTTTTCTTTTATGTGGTTATACATCAGATCGTCCTCTGGCTTCATATTAGTATTGAGTATACTCGATTCTTACTTCCCCATTTTTCTGCTACTTTACTAAGAAGAATGTGTTCCAGCTCTATCCAGGTCCATGGAGATGTAAAGTCTCCATCCTTTTTAATGCCTGAATAGTATTCCTTGGTATACATATTCCACAAATTGTTAATCCATTCCTGGGTTGGTGGGCATTTGGTTGTTTCCACATTTTGGTGATGAAAATTGAGCTGCAATAAGCCGTCTAGTGCCAATGTCCTTATGATAAAATGATTTTTTTTTTCTGGGTAGATGCCTGGTAATGGGATTTCAGGATCAAATGGAAGGTCTAGCTTGAGTTCTTTGAGGATTCTCCATACTTCCTTCCAAAAAGGTTTACTAATTTGCATCCTGAATCTACAGAAAGCTCAAGTTAATCAACAAAAAAAGAGAAGAAGTTGTTTTTTTTATCTTTCAGAGTTTTCCTGCAAGTAAAGACTTCAGAATAAGGGGAAAAACAGAGGTTCATGGAAGGTGTAACTGCAGGAAAAATTAAATAAGTGTGCCTGAAGTAGAGTTGGGGGAGACAGTTTAGAGAAGAGGAAATGAGTAAGAAAAATTACTAGGACTTCAGCAGGTCAGACAGTGACAGAAATAAATGAAAGGTTCACAGGTGTCAGGTTCCAGAGGGCCAGGAAGGGAGAGGTGTGGTTCTGAAGATGGCCAGAGGTCTAATAGGGTTGGTTTTCCCAGGACATCCTGTCACCCTCATTTTTCTAAGGAATGGGAAGTGTAGTCAACTAGACATGTTAGAAAAAGGTCGTCACCGTGCACAGAATTTTGCTAGAAACTTTTGGATCAGTGCCCAATGTTGAGTAAAAATCTTGTGGTCAAAATGCTCAAGAAGACATTTTTTTTTTCAAAACAATTCTAACTTTTTCTTTCTGGGTTGGTTGTTAAATATCCACATACTTGGACTCTATTTTCGTCTTGGAATTTTAAGGCTTTCTAAGTGAGTAGTCCCTTCAGAATGCCACCTGAGCCCCTTGGCAAGCACAGTGACTGTCTGTGGTGCCAGCCCTGGCTGTGCCGATGGAGGGCCTAATGGTAATTGCTGTTTCCAACCCTTTTGGAAGTTTCCAAGCTGTCTTTGGCATCTGCTCCATAAATGCGCCACTGGCAACAGGGAGTGTGGGATTTTGAAGATGCTATTAACATTTCTTGCCAATTAGGAAATGTGTGATCAAATAATTGCCCTAAACTCTTCAAGATGGCCCACCTCAGAGAGCTGGAATGCGGCAGTGGAAGGCTGCCTTGGGAGGATAGTCTGGTGTCTGGTGTGGTGTTAAGCAAAAATGTAAATTATGAAAGATTCTTAGGTGTTTGTCCACATAACTTGGGGAAAGGAGGTTCTGCTTATTTAATCATCCTTTTTTCAACTCAGGCTCCTGGAAAAATAATCTATATTTTCCTTACATACCCTAGGATGCCCTTCTTCAGGGCCCATGATGATTCTCTTTTACCATAGAAGAAGCTTGTTCCTTTCACCTTAACTTTTAAAAATGTTATTTGTTTCATCAGCTACTGGATTAATTTCTGATTTTTATCATTTCACCATTGAGTGACCTTGGGCAAGTCTGTTAACCTTTTCATGGCACAGCTCCCTCATCTCTAAAATGGACACACCTATACCTCACACTCTGAATCAATATTAGGATTACGGGAAATAATGTCTATGAAGCACTTCGCCTAGAGTGAGTGCTTAGTTATTGTCACCTAATGTTCGAATATCAATTATGATAATATGAATAGCCCACTCTAATATCATCCTTCTAGTAGAGTAATTTCTGGTTCTCTATTCAGGAGTTACCTCTGCTTCCTCTGTGTTTCCCCCTGAAGAGTCCCTGTGCCCTGCTCTTGGACGACAGCACTTCTTACCTTAGATATACACAGTTCTGCAAACCCTGTCCCTCTGGGAAGTCAGTGTTCATATCTGATTCACCTTTATGGCCACGTTTCCTAGAATGGTGAATATATTCAGGGGAACTCCTTAAAGAAATACTCCTTCCATGGAGATTTGATCTCCTTCACATTTTGAGTGTGATCAGCAAACTACATCTCCATGTAACTTAGAATATCTTCATGGGGCCACCAGGAACTCTCACTCACATGGTTCTCAAGGCCCCTGGCCTCCTTTACTCGAGCCTCGGCCTCTCTGTCCATGCTGTTTTGTCAGAGTGACTTTCCTATGGCACAAACCTATGTTAATTCCCTTACTTTAGAGCCTTCAGCAGCATTCCAGGATTAGTCTAATGGTGCCTTTAGCATTGCCATAGAAAAATTTCACGACTATCTGGTTTCCCTTGCCTCCTCCTAGCTCATCCCCCACTTCTCTCTTCACCTGATTCAATGTGTGGTCCTTACACTGGGCTGCTTTAAATATAAAACTTCCAAATTCTTTGTCACCCATGTCCTGGGCACTTCTCTTTGTCTGGGATATGTTTCTTGCCCGTGCCCACCCTCACCTAGTATACTGTGACTCATCCTTTGGGATTCAGTTTCAATGTAACTTGGGAAGCCTCACCCAGGAAGCCTTTCCCGTCTCGCTCTGTTTTGTTTCCGTCCCTGTCCTCTGTGCTGACCTGTGCCCTGTGTGTTTCTCCAGTAAGGCACGTAGAGCAGGATTGTGCTATAGAATCTCACATACTGTCTCACCTCTCAGGTGGGAAATCCCTGCACACAGAGGCTCATGAGCATTGCATTCATTTCTGTCAATTATGTTCAGAAACGCTCAAGACCTACCTCACCTCCCCCCACTCTCATCCCTCCCCATCCTCCACTTCACATTCAATTAATACCAAACTACATGATGTTTCCGTGCTTTGCTCAGACTTCCTATCTTGACCTCTCTGACCTCATCTTTCTGATCACTGTCTCACCTATTGCTGAAGAGATATTATTTTCTAGAAAACTTTTATGAACACTAAATTTGGATTAGATACCAATCCAGGTTCTCTGACCTATTTAACATATGTGACTTCTGCTGCCCTGTGAATAGGTTCACTTTTTAAAAAATGAATCCCCAGCACTAATGACATTTTAGAGCAGATAAGTCTCTGTTGTGGGGGCTGTTCTGTTCATGATAGTGTGCTTACAAGATCCCTAAGCTCCATGCACTAGGTACCAATAATAGGCACCCTTGCCCATGACAAGAAGTCTCTCCAGACGTTGCTCAATATTACCTAGAGAAAAATCTTCCTTAATTAAGAACTGCTACATTAGACCCTAAGATTAGGATTTAGAGTTTATCTGTCTGCTTACAGCAATGAATGTTCATTTGAACTGGTTCAACAAAGACCTTTTTTTTTTTTTGGGGAGACAGAATCTCACTTTATTGCTCTCAGCAGAGTGCCATGGGGTCACACAAATCACAACTCCTGGGATTAGGCAATTCTCTTGCCAAAACCTCCCAGGTAGCTGGGAGTACAGGTGCCTGCCACAATGCTTAGCTATTTTTTTATTGCAGTTTGGCTGGCGCTGGGTTTGAACCTGCCACCCTCAGTATGTGGGGTCGGCACCCTACTCACTGAGCCACATGTGCCACCCAACAAAGACCACTTTCTATATGTGGTATTATTACTGATGAATGATACGGGATTAGAACATAGGAAATGAATTCTATTTACCATTAGAATTACCATTACCATCTTCTTATTTCCAAGAGAGTTTTTCAGATCATAAACAATCCAAAACAAAATATTTTATGTCTGCTTACAAATACACAAGGCAATAATAAGAGCATCTTATAACAATGTTATTACAAGTAGTCGACAATAAAAACTGAAAATTGATAGTGTAGTATTAACCTAAAAACGTTGCAGAAGAGATGAGGATAGTTGAGGATAGGGACAAGATACTACTTACTTAATGCTTTTAGCATTTCATTCTCAGTCATATCCATATTCATCATTTTTTAATCCTAAGTTTCATCATCAATTACTCGTCTTCCCTTCATGGACTGGCTACAGGGATCAGCCTTTTTCAGTCTGACTAAGAATAACTGAGGTTTATGCAATTCGACACACTTTAGAAAACTCTCTGTGCCTAAATGCTCCAAAAAGTTTTAGGCCTATAAGCTACATTCAAGACACTTCTTACTCTAGTGGTTGTCAGAGATCTGAAAAAAGACTGCATTTAGAGAAACCGAATCTTATTGCTTGCAGATATTTCTCCAGAGATGGAACGGCTGTGAAGAATGAGTAGGAATCTTTCTGGTAGAGAAGTGAGGAGATTCATGACATGGTTCCCGAAAGTATGGCATCTCGGCATTTCAGGAAACAGAAAGAGTATAGGAAGGTCAGTTTCATCTTCCCCCCACCTTTCTCACCCGGTGTGGGTCATAAAAAAATTCTCTAGGTTTTCTCTAAAGGAGGCCATGAGACCCTCATTTCAAAGGTATCCTCCCTCTACCCAGAAGGAGATAATATTGTGCAGAGATGCCAGGGAAAATCAGAACAAACAAACTTCCCTGAGTCCCTTGTGGGTAAGTTCTGTTAGATCATGCCCTGTAGTCTTCCAATCATACTTCCTTACAATTATCTACACAAATACATAGTTTTCCCTGTGTCTTTAGGTTATCATTTCTGAATGCTTTAATGTCACATAAAACTGATACTTAAAAATGTTTTTCTATTGTTAATGTCTCTTTTGTTATACGATCCTCAGCCATGAACCCACCAAGGGATGAGAAAAAGATATTGCTTCTTCCCTAGACAAGGCAATGAGAAGGTACCAGAGGAAAACACTAGAATGCAAATCAAATCTCGCTATAAGAAAGGCAGAAACATAAACAATTTAAATTCG
Organism: Otolemur garnettii; assembly: GCF_000181295.1. Taxonomy (NCBI): domain Eukaryota; kingdom Metazoa; phylum Chordata; class Mammalia; order Primates; family Galagidae; genus Otolemur; species Otolemur garnettii. The sequence goes on from NW_003852464.1 coordinate 2,441,929, forward strand.
ATCTCAAGGTTCTTATTGCCTCAAGGACTGGTAATGAATTCACCAGGAGAGGTTCACTGACTACGCTTTGAATAACCCTCTTGTCTTTGCTACAAAGGGAAATGTTTTTGGACCCAAGTTGCAATTAAATTTTTGTATGATTTTCTATCAGGATTTTATTGAGAGTACGCCACTTCACATTGAATATGATGAAGGCAAAAAATCAATTAAGAAAAAATTACTTTCCTCTATAATAAATTAGTCTGTGTCTTGATATTTTAAGTCAATGTTTGGGTGACGGGAAGTTGAGAACGTTCGACACTCTCTTCCAAATTTTTTGTAAAGCTATAGCTATTTTGTAATAAAATATGTATTTTTAAAAAAGACTTCATGAACTGAAAAAGTAGCCTGAACAAAAGAAGGTCCACAGAACAATTGGAAGGGGATTGAGTTCCCTGTGTTTTTGCAATTACAGGTTTCTGTCCTTAGCCCCTCCATGATCCCCTTCTAACCATGCGTGCCTTTGCTCTTACTTCCTCCTATTACTAATCAGGTTTTTTATGTGAATTTCAGCATGCAATATTTCATATTTAATAACCTTGCATCAGAAGAAAGGGGAAGTCAAAAATGCTGGAATTTATTGCCAGGTGTTCTGGAAAGCATTGGGGGCATTTATAGTGAACCCACAAAATTCCTCAATACCCTGAGGAATGCACAGCCCACTATTTCAGGAATCCAATAAGTTTCAGCTATGAATACTACAAATGCCGCAGAACAAAGGCCAAACCCAGACCAATCCCCTCCACTGGACAGTCCGGAGACAGGAAGTTGACTTTCAGGGGAGCCATAATTGGTTTTTTCATTTAGCACCTTGTTAACAAAAATTGAGGAAGTTCACACCTCTAATCTCTCATTACTAACGTCAGCCTGCTAGAACCTGAACTCAATGAGATGAGGCTGGCTTGCTGGCAGAGCTTATTTTTTTCTAAAAAGGAGGAAGGGAATTTAAAAGTTTTAGTTAAGAGACATGAAATGTGACGTAGAAGGTATCTTAAGTCTGTGGAACAGCTTCCAAAGGTAGAGGTTAATGTCGTAAAGTCACTGAGGTCATGAGTTCCCCTGACTTCAGCCTCACCTTCTGTTTAAGCAAGATTTCTCATTCTCCTGCCTTATACCTTATCCTAATACCAAGCTGATTAACCTGTGAGACCCAAATGGAGCCTGCACCCTCCCTCCTCTCTCCTTTGCTCACAGTGTACCCACAACCTCAGGTATCATTTCCTGCTAGCATCAAAATTCCACTTCCCACCACTGTTTTAAAACCCTGCTCAGATTTTACATCAAAAATTTCTAAAAGATTTAAATTGCAATTTCTCTTTGAAGACATCTTTACTTCTTCAAATATCACTGTCTATCCCCATGAGTAATTGCTCTATTTATTAGAACAAAATTTGACACCTGATTATATGTGATCTTGTTTCCTAAGGTTTTCCTTTTAACCTTTCTTAGTCGGCAAAATAAGATGCTTCTGGCAGACAGTGATATTAAACTTTCCAGTTCTAACAGTGCCCAAGATGGTGCCAATATCAGTGGTGGCACCATCAAAAAGAAAGTCACCTTTTGAAAAGGTTTCTGCTGGGAGATTGCTTACCTTGACTGATAGACATTAAGATGCTAGATATTGGTTAAGCTATAAATAACCCTTCCTTTAAAAATGCTGGAGTTTGAGACTTTAGAAAGACATTGGAAGGATTATCTGAAAAAAGAGGACCAACGACTTTAGAATTAAGACAGAATAAAGCTGATTAATGGAATTTCCCTTCCCAAGCTTAGAACACAATAATATGTACACACACACACAAGGTAGCCATAAAGTTCAGGTGCAATTTAAAATTTCACACTGTTCTTGCACACAGACTTTATGGTCATCCTGTGTGTGTATATATATTCATATATACATACTCACATATACATGTATATGAAAGGCAG
>NW_003852464.1:2444488-2445862 GCF_000181295.1 Otolemur garnettii
GCTTTCAGTATAGCAAAGGTGATGAGCAACGTGGACAGACCTGCCCAGGAAGGAACAAAATTGCAAAAGGACATGGCATAGCAACTGCACAAATTTAGCTAAGAAAAAAGGGGGAAGAACAGCCAAAGCCCAGAATTTCAAACCCAAATCAAATAGTAAAATAACAATAAATAGACAAAAGAAAATTCTCAAGTGTTATAAGCTATAAGAAATATAATTATTATATGAATCCGGTAAAGCAAAGTCTCAAAGTCAAGATTAATTAACAAAAGATGAAAAGATAACCTGGTGAAGAAACGATGTCATTAACAAATTAATAAATCGGAATCATCCTAGAGTCAAACGTAGCCAACTGAAAAACTGAATCACAACAGAAATGACTCGACACACTCAAAAGAAACGCAAGAGAGGAAAACAAAAACTATTAAACCAATTCTATAAGTGATAAGAAAAATCAGTATGCTTGAAATAGAGGAAAATTCACAACAAAACAAAATAACATTTTCCCCAAAGTAACAGAGACCTAAATTGGCAGGTATTAAGAATAGATAATATTTCAGTAAAATGTGTCGTAGAACAATCAGCACCAACGTGTATCATGGTAGGTATTGAACATCAAGTACCAAGAAAATTTCCTTTAAGTATTTGAGCAGAAAAAGCAAATTATCCATGTAGCCCATAGGTAGATACCAACTTAGATTGATATAAGCAACTTGGCTTCAGGCTTTCTCCACAGGAACCTGCTGAAAGATGATGGATCTTTGTCTTTAATGATCTGAGGGAAAGAAATTATATAGTAATATGTATTCCAAAATATCATGTTTTACACTAAAAGTATATGCCAATTTTTGTCGATTAAAGAATGAATACACAAGAATTATATAGAAGAATACTGCAAATACATTAAGCCATTGAGTCAATGGAAATTATTTTAAATGTTTTCTTTCTGATTTAGACTATATGTTTTAGCAACAGTAAGATACAAGCTTTGAGTTATTACAGTAGAAGCATAATATTTTCACTATACAAATATAGACATTTTGAAAGAAAGTGGGAGGGGTTAGTAATTTGCCATTATCAAGTAACTCTTAATCAGAGAAGGAAGGTAAATATTAAAGTAAAATGTCACATGACAAAATACACCCCTAAAAACACGGTGATTCAAGAAAGGTTAAAGGTGGTATATTTGCGTGGTCTGACAGTTCTTTCCCTCAAAGCCACATGGTGGCTTTAAAGCTCGTAATTGCAGCGATGGGGACAGTCAGTCCAAGCAGGGAAAATGTAAGCAAAGGCATGAAGATGGAAGCTGTCTGGGCATTCTGGACAGAGCTAAGTCCTCTTACCACCATGTTAGGGGGGTACAGGTGACTTGGA
>NW_003852464.1:2446769-2450082 GCF_000181295.1 Otolemur garnettii
TTTTTTTCTCCAACACTGAAACCTATGAGATAAATATTATGTAAAGTTTTTGACAAGAGCAGTTATAGGGTGCCATGGAGTGAAATCACCCAACACTTCTGCCTAAATCATTATAAAATCTGGTCTGTGGAATGCCTATGAATAAACACATCTCTCCCCAGTGTTGTACTCAGACGATCTGTACTCTTGTTTTGCCCAGTGTTCTGTGGACAATGTTCCCCATCTATAGCAAATGCACACCCCCAAATGAAACTCTTTCTGTGACCCATATGCATAGAATTAATCAGGCCAGCTTGATCTCTGGCTGAAACTTGGCAACCCAAATTGTGAAATTTGGTTTCTGTGGGTGAGGGTTATTTTGGAAAAAGTCTCATCCAGAAGCTCATTAAGAAATTGCATGATTTCTGGGTGGAACCTGTGGCTGAAGGAGTAGGGCATCAGCCCCATATGCCAAGGGTGTCAGGTTCAAAGCCAGGCAATAAGCTGCAAAAACAATAAATAAATAAAAAGAAAGAAAGAAATGGCATGATTTCCATTTTTCATTTCCATTTCCTTCCTTCTCGCTTTCTTTAAAGAGTCTGGAATGTGATAAGCCCAACGTGAAGTGGCAGGTAGTATGAGGGGAGTCTGATTGTCATGTTCAGTTTCCTCAAATCCTCTCCATCATTTAGAATGACAAAGAACAGCTAAAAACTTTGGAAGACAAAAAGAGTATGGTTCTTCATCGAACTATTACTGATGTATCAAATGAAAATTAGAAAAGAACTTCATTAAGGTTAAACAAATCACCATCACCTTGTAATCCACATCAGAGAACATTGATTTTTGAATTTCATCCAGGCCATACTTTACAAGCGAGTTAAGATACAGTCATATTTGCAGAATCGTAAATTGTGTAGAAGACTGCCGAAGTTGTGTAATTTTTATTGAGCTAGGTTTTCTGGCATTCATGCCAAGTTTGGTTCTCATGAGAGAGCGTTCATTTCTTCAGCAGGTGGTATTGGGATCCATTAGGCAACAGTGATGTGGGTTTAGGTTCCACTAAATTGTCACACCAATTCAAATGTCTCGGTCATACTTGGAGGTTGCTTAAAATGAAGACTGAATGTGAAAATATTCTAAATGGAAAACCACTAGATTTAAGGTATTATGAATTCTCTTATTGGATTTTCGATAAAATTAACCCTTGGCTCAAGGGATACAGGGGAACAGTTTCACTTCAAGCTTATTCAGATGATAAGGATTCAATAGGGTGACATAGCAACTTATTGCAAAAATAAAAATATCATCTGCAGAGATCAACTCTATTCCCCTGACAAACAAAATTCCATTAACTAACTTAAATTGGACTTAATAACAATCACATAAACTAATTAGTTTCAATTTATAACTCTATTAGGAGTATTATTCATCACGGCATTGCCAGATAGAGCTGTGCTTCTTCCGACTTTCAGCAGATTAAATAAATATAACCTGGGGTGCTAATTATACAATGGTGATGCAGACATTCTAAGATTACCTCCCTTAATGCAGATAGAATTATTATAAAATGGATTTTTCCCCCAGAAAACGTCCTTGGTCCGAACTGTGTATTTTCTCATCTTATATTTTAAACGAATGTGTGTCTCTGATGTATCTTCTCATCTATACTATACTGGCAACTATGGCGATACTCAGGCCTTTCTATTGCAAATCCAGATACCTCTTTTTTTTTTTTTTTTTGCATTCTTTGCAAAACTGACTGGTTTTCCAAATGCTCTGTTAGTGTGCAGTTGTATAATTCATTGTAATTCATAGAAGGAGATTAGACACACACCCCCCCCCACCAGCTCGCACCTTACTCGTGGAATTCTGCCAGTATTAGTGTCCCAGAGTTTGGTTTTGGCCCCTTTTCTTTTCCCTCTCCTCCCCTCCCCTCCCCTTCCCTTTATTTTCTTTCTTCCCCCCAAATTCTGCAGCCTTTCCCTGCATAATCTCATGCCTACAGCACTGTCTGTGTGTTTATGCTGCCCCCGTCCATAACTATAGCCAGGATGTCTTCCAGAAACTTCTCATTAACAGCTGTAATCTGATACGGTTAAAATGAAACTCTCGATTCTGCTCATCCAGGGCACTGTCAGTGAAGCCGGATGGTCTGAGTTAGTAGCCCAAATCAGAAAAATATTTGGCACTAAATACACTCTCTGGTCATGCAAAGTCCTTTGGTATCATTATTGAGGATCTGTGAAGTCCTATGCAAACTTCTAGGTTTTCTTTTTTTTTTTTTTGCAGTTTTTGGCCAGGGCCAGGTTTGAACCTACCACCTCTGGTATATAGGGCCAGCGCCCTACTCCTTTGAGCCACAGGAGCTGTCTTCAAACTTCCAGATTTTCTTCACTAAGTCATAGAAGCAGTTCCCTAGTGATACCAAAAATATCTCTTGTTACATTAGCTAGTCTTCAGATTTCTCTCAGGTGGCCCGGTTTTGGCTGTCACACCTTTTTAGTCTGGACGCTGCTCCCTTGTTTAACACCCTTATTATCAATGATACTCTCGGATTTCTTATTCCCTGTCTGCATTTACCTAAGTTCAGAGCTAACATCGAATACAAAGCTATTCCCAAGTACGAACTATTACATCCCTAAGAAGAAATACTCTTACCAATATGTTCTAAGGTCAGCGTAAACAAAATATGAATTACGACTGGCTAATTTTATAAAGTTTAATCAAATACAGTTAAATCCATTCATTTGAGTTGTGTTGTGGCTATTTTCATACAAGGGCAGAGCTGAGGAGCTGCAAAACATATGCCTAAGAAACCTGTCTCCTATCTGCCCCTTCACAGAAAAAGTTGATCAGCCCCTGCTCTAGAAATCTCTGTATTCACTAGAACCTGTATCACAGCAGTAGGTACCAGAGTTTCCTAAGTATCAGTTTAGCTTCCGTGAAACATGGTACAACTAAATATCAATTCCTCTAATTGTTAGTACTTTGTTATTTGATTTTTAATGTCTGTTGAGTCTGCAGTTGCATAAGAACTATAAACTCGGAGGGTTTGAAAATGCAAATATTATAAATAATTTAAGAACATACTAGAAATGCAAGAGCTTTTGCTTTTCTTTGACAGAGTCTTATGCCCTCAGGATTGAGATACTCTGTGCTAGCTAATTATCTAAAAATTCAGGCCCCTGTGGCTAAAAGCTGGCCCTGGGCTTTGTCTCAACTCTGATAGTATAGCAGTTACTCTACCTACTTGAGATCAAGGACTGTTTTTTATTGCCCCCAAAACATCAAGCTGATATTCTTTTAAAAATAAATACAATAATTATTCATA
>NW_003852464.1:2451419-2453959 GCF_000181295.1 Otolemur garnettii
CAATCTAACATGTTTTAAGAATATCCATGTAGTATGGGAGAGCTATTTAGCCCCAGGGAAAGAAGCCTGGGACTTCAGTGGTGATGCTGATAATAGAAAAGGAAAAGGTGTGGATATATTGGATGTGGTTTACAGGTGGATCTACCTATTGAATATGTGGGAAAGAAGGCGAGATGAGATTTCTTCTGTTTTCTTTTTCATCTTATGCAAATTAATGGTATACACATGAAATTTTGATGTATGTAGGGAATGCATAGTGACCAAGTACCAGTAAAAGGGTGTCCATCTCCCAAGTAAAACGCTTTGTTGACTATAGTCACTATAATTTTTTTTATCACATATTAATTGTAGTCCTCTATCAAACTGTATTTTTGTGTCCTTAAACCCACTTCACTCTGTCCTCCCCTCCCAGCCCCTGATACTCACTCTTCCCGACTTTTGTTCTCTTTCTATTCTCTACTTCCAAGAGATCAGATATTTTAGCTCCCACATACGAGTGAGCTGACATCCTATTTCCTTTTTGTACCTGGCATATTTCACTGAAGATAATGGCCTCCAGGCCCATCCCAATGGCTCAAATGACATGATTTCAACCTTTTCTTTTTATGGACAAATGCCATCCCACTGTGAATATATGCCATATTTTCTTCCATTGAGAGACATTTATGGAGTCCATTGAATCCACATCTTTGCCATTGTGCTGCAATAAACATTCAAATGGAGATATTTCTTTAATCAATATTTCTGTGATTGATTTCTTTTCCTTTGAGTGGCCAATACAGTAGTGGGATTGCTGGCTTCAATGGTAGTTCAGTTTTTACTTTTTTGAGAAATTTCTATAACTGTCGTCCATAGCAACTATGCTGGTTTACAGTGCAACCAACAGTAGAACATGTGTAAGAGTTCCTTTCTCTGCAACCCTGCCACATTATCTGTTATGTATTGTATTTTAATTAATAGCCATACTGACTGGTCTAGGACGATGTCTCATTACGGTGTTGATTTGCATCTCTCTGATGATTGCTGATACATAGATTGAGTCCTTTTTCATATACCTGTTGGATGTTTTTATATCTTGTTATGAGAAATATCTTTTTATGTTCTTTACCCACTTTTTAATAGGAGTATGTTTGATTTTCCTGTTAAGTTGAGTTCCTTATACGTTCTGAATATTAGGCCCCTGTCAGATGGATAATTTGCAAATATTTTCCCTCATTCAACAGGTTGCATCTTCAATCTGTTGATTGTTTCTTTGGGTGTGCTGAATATTTTTAATTTCATTAAATATTATTTGTTTATTAGTTTTTATTTTGTTTTGTTTTTAACACAGCCTGTGCTTTTGAGGACTTCGTCATGATTTTTTTTTTTTTTTTTTGGCCTAGGTGAATGTGCTGAGGTATTTTCCTGCTGTTTGGCATTTTATTTTTAAGTCCTAAAGTAACTGTGAGCTGATGTTTTGCATACGGTGAGATATTTTTGTATATAGAGAGAGATCATTCTTCTCCCTGTGGCTATCCAGTTTTCCCAGCATCGCTATTGAAAGGGTGTCCTTCCCACAATGTAAGTTGTTGTTAGCTATGTTGAAGATCAGTTGACTGTAAATATGTTTTTTTTTTGTTTTTTTTTTTGCTGGATCCTCTGTTCTGTTCCATTCATCTGTGTGTATATTTTGATACAAATACCACATTGTTTTTTTTACTATAACCTTGTAATGTATCTTGAAGTCAATTAATGTAATGTTTCCAGCATTGTTCTATTTTTTTGTTTTTTGTTTTCTCACAATTTCTTTTCCTATCTGGGCTCTTTTGTGGTTCTATATGCATTTGGGGATTGTTTTTCTTAAGATTATGAAGGATGATCTGGGTATTTTAGTAGCGCTTGTTCTGGCTGTAGATAGTTTGTGACAGGATTGTCATTTTAACAGTGTTGAGTCTTCTGACCCATGAACATGAAATATTTTTCCATTTATTTCTATCCTCTTCAATTTCCTCCCTCAGTGCTACGTAATTTTCCTTATAGAGATCTTTCACCTGCTTATTTATTTTAATTCTTAGTATTGTAGATATTGTAAATGGGATTGCTTCCTGATTTCTTTCTCAGGGATATCATTATGGGTGTATAGAAATACTACTGATTCTTGTACATTGATTTTGTAACCTAAAACTTTATTGAATTTGTTTATCAAATATGAGTGTTTTTTAGTAGAACCTTTAGGTAATTCTAGATATTAGATCATGTCATCAGCAAAGAGAAACAATTGTACTCTAGGCTTGCTAAAACATAGGTTTCATTCACTTTTTGACTGGGCACTGGAGCAAAAACTTTCCTACCTTGGACTTTGTCTGCACTCTGTCTCCAGTGAACTCTCCTGATGCATTTTTTTCCTGGGATATGAATAATCCCTGACCAGGATGCCTCATATTCTCAGAGAAACCCCTACCACTTCTGTACAACATGGTTTAGATTTGGGGGAAGCCAGTGCTTGGGGAAATTGCCTTTACAGGTGACAATGCCTGGTTTGCATTTTGGAGTCAGGTGAA
>NW_003852464.1:2458406-2459377 GCF_000181295.1 Otolemur garnettii
GTATATCAGAGATGATGAAAACCACCTCATGAAGTGTTCTCAATAAGCCACACAGTTCTAGAATTGTGCAATGACATTTCCTCCCTTTGGCTTCCTCAATTAACAGACAGAAAATCTCCGACTCTCCCACATGCACGGCTATTAAACTTTCAAGACACTGCCAAAAAAAGTCTTGTCCAACAAATAACCAGACATACCACAGAAGACGAATTTTAGAATAATGAAGTAAAAACTAATCACGCTAACAGGTATAATGTTAAAATAGTAATATTAAAAGTTTTTGTGGAATATTCCATGCTTAGAAAGCCTGTGTAGTTTGAGTTATTAAATATTTTTTTCTGAATCTGAATCACACCTTATAAAATTCCATGGACTTTCATTCAGTATACACCTTCAGGAACAAATGGCCTGCTGGTTATAGTGTACCTTCATTATAAGCTGATTTGATTTGATTTCCTTTCCTCTAGCGAAGGAGATCAAATCAGCCTTCCTTCCTTCCTTCCTTTCTTCCTTCCCTCCCTCCCTCCTTCCTTCCTCTCTCTCTCTTCTGTCTTCCCTACTTTCCTTTCTTTCTTTTTTTCTTTCTGTCTCTTTGTTCTTTCCTTCTATTTTCTGTATGTTTTCTTTCTCTCATATAGTACTGGTGGCAATTACCAGAATCTAGAAAAATCAGGAAAGGATTTTCCCCTAAAGCCTCCAGTAGAAGGGCCACTCACTGACACCTTCATTTCAGACTGTTGGCTTACAGAGCTGTGGCAGCTCCGTTTCTATAATTTCAATCTATCCAGTTCATAGTAATTTGTTCTGTTAGTCCAAGAAACTAATATACTTGGGTTTGCAATGTAGTTTACAAAATTTTTGGCCAGGTTACCTAGACAAAATAGGAAAGCACTCTGGGCCTCAGTGTCTTTATCTAAACAATGGAGATAAAAAGAACAAGCTAGGTATTTTTAATAAATAATTTAATAAGT
>NW_003852464.1:2459847-2465211 GCF_000181295.1 Otolemur garnettii
GTGTGTGCCTGTAGTCCAGCTACTCAGGAGGCTAAGACAGGAAGATTGCTTGAGCTCAGCAGTTTGAGATGAGTTTGCTGTGAGCTAGGCTGAGGCCAGAGAACTCTAGCCAGGGCAACAGAGCAAGATTCTGTCTTTAAAAAAAAAATGAAAGAAAAAGAAAAAATAAGCATTTTTGGAATTAGACCACACTACAGTCATACTTTTTAAGGAAACTACTTTTTGACATTTCAGTAATATAATGCTTTTTAAAATACATGTAATATTGTTATAGAGATTTTATCATTTTACCAAATGCAATTTTAAAAATTTTTTTGAAAAATAACTAAATTTAAATATGATATCTCTCTGTAATCGATTTCCTTGTTTCAAGATTGTCAATCTTTGGCAAACCAAATTCAACATTTTTATCAACCTTACCTCTTAACTTATTTACAACGTGTGCAGAGGATAGCTGCCCTTCCCTCTCAGAGTGAAATTGAGAGCAAGAACTGTTCTGACAAACCAGTCAGAAGCAGCTCTGGTTTGGAGGGCTACAGTCATAGTGTGGCTTACATCATCTGTTCACCTTGGCTTGCCTTCTCAGTGTCTAGGTGTTTCTGAGGTGTCTCCTTGGTTAGAATTTCTTGTTTTTCCTATTAAGATACCTACTTACCTGTGAGTCTGCCACTGTATTTCTGGGCTCCACCCAAGGAGTTTGTATCCAAGGCCTTTTTGGCTGGTAAACAAGAGACATGGGAAAGAATTGTATCTGGCAAGAGTCTACCAGCTCAGACAAAGGGAGCTGGCTAACTGGATTATGAGCTTGTGCTTCTGTAAGTATTTCAACAAAAGAAAATTATATAAATAATTGTTTCAAAACTATGCCAATTTCTCTGTTTTACAATTATAGCATTACAAATAGCAAAGAATATATCAAGAAAGTATCGAGACATTTAGTCTAGTATTGGATTATATGAGCGTGTCTGAACATAAAATCTGAATTCAAATTTTGGCTCCATCCTTAGTTGTGAAAATGTGGGTGAGTTCCTGGATATCTCTGTTACACTTTTACTTTTCCTGTAAAATAGATCAATGAGAGACACTCAACTAATGTTATCATTTCAATAAATATTCACCTTGAAGGAAAGTTTAGAAGAGGTGGAATTTATATCCATTGGCTCTAGAACAGATGAGGTTTTATTTTTTAGCAATGATTAACTTCATTTTTTCAAAATGGTTCACCCAGAGCTCATAGATGGAGTGTGATGGACAGAATTCTTCTCCTCAAACCATACATTTGTATGGTGAAGCCCAGATCCTCGATGTGACTATATTTAGGGATAGAAACTTTAAAGCAGTAATGAAGTTAAGTGAGGTCCTAGGAGAGGGACCCTAACCCAATGTGATGACTGTCCTTAGAAGAGGTGCAGAGAAGGGACCTTGTGGAGCCACAACAAGAGATCATCCATCTACAAGCCAAGGAGAAAGACACTTCAGAAAAGCTAAACCTGCCGGGGCCTAGATCTTGGATCTCCAGCCTCCAAAGTTATAAAACCACAAATTTCTGTTGTTCGTCACACAGTGTATAGGACCTTATTATGGTATCCCTAGCAAACTAATGGATGGGGTCTCCAGAAGTCAAATAAATAGCACTTCATTTTCTCATCAAGGTTTAGAACCAATTTTAGTGTGATACGATGAAGTTAGCCTCCTTATAAAGACAAGGGTGGTGCATTCTAGGCTCCCCATTCCCTACGTGTCACCTTGGAATGACACTCCCAAGGAAAGACTGAGTTTGCAGAGTGAACCCAAATGCCGAGTCGATATATCTGGGCAGGAAGAAGCAGGGACCCATAGCCACTATCCATGTCCACACCATACTCAAAGTCTTCAGTGGTTTTGCTCACCACAAATGGGAGAGATGCCCAGGGGCTGACACTCACCAACCAGGCCACGCTTAACATGTCAATAAAGGCCTGCGGTGTTCAGAGACTCTCCTGCATTAATAAATAGCATTGGAAAAGGATTTCCTGACTAACATTGGGTGGTCATACAGCAACATCCAGGGACTTTCTAATGGCATTTTCACAAAATTGCTTCCCTTTTACAGGGAGGAGACTTTTGCAATTAAAAATTTATAAAAATCAATGTTTTCTCTAATTAATGGGCTAAAATATATTTGAAATACAATAATAGATCATGAGCTTCTAGACGTAAGCCTTGGTCCCTGATTAAAAGAAGGGCTCTAGATTCAGACATCCAGACTTTGAAATGCAGCTTTGCCCATCATTAGTTGTGTGACCTGCAACAAGTTATTTAACTTCTCCCACCATGAGTTTTCTCATACAGAAAAGGATGAAAATAGCAGCTACTTGAAGGGATAATGGAAGGTTGAAGTGAGTAAATTAATACATTACTTACAAGAACAGCTAGCAGACTATAAGCACTCAGCATTTATTAATAATGTTGTTCTTAAAACTTCTTTTTGTGGTCATCTCCAAAGTGACTTGAATGTAGCAGGTGTTGAAAAAGTTTGATGGTGGAGACATAGAACAAATTCCTTGTCAAACACTTCAGTATCACATTTCACTATTAACATTATATAATAGAAGACATCTACAATTGGACAAACCTCCCTAAGTGTAGGCAGTCCGTAACTCGAATTTCCTTTGTATAGAAAGGAAATTACTAAACAAAAATGAAAATAAAATTTTGCAATGAGCCATTTAGAATTGATTTATGAAAAACATATTGAAAAGCATTTAATGGAGCTTACATTCAATGTACCTAAACGGTTGTAGTCATTACCGTCAACCCATTTTCAAAAACAGTTGGCCTTTATAGCTGCAAGAACTCACTTTGGAGAAACAATTCCAAGGAAATCACCATTTTTAAACTATGAAAGAGATTTACAAATGTAAGACGGAAGGAAGAAATTAACAAGGACTGCTTGCCAACTGTGTGCTGGGAACTGCATTAAACCCTTTAGATCCTCAATCTTATTTAATCCTTCCCTCCACCCTGTAAGCAGGTGTAATTATCCTTTTTCTTTTCTTTGCTTTGCTTTTAAATAGATGAGGAAATTGATGCTCAAATGATTATGTGAATTTCAAGATCAGATATCTAAGGAGGGAAGGAGCTGGAATCAGCAATTGACACACATTTATTTAACCACACATGTCTTGCTGTTAACAGGATTAAAAAGCAGACATGAAGAGAGATAGACAAAATTTTACACAAACTCAAAAAAATGAATTTTCTGTTCCAGCAAAACTGTGCCTACACATGTAATGATACTTTAGTAAACATGGAAATGCCACAGTTAGGAGAATAAGGAATCATAAATGAGAATTCATGTACATCTGTATTATTTTATGATTGTTAATATTACTCCATAAGAAATTTCATCAGCTGGAATTTAAAATATGATGGTAGTTGAGTAGTCCCATAAAAATGAAGACATACTAATTTGAATTCGCCTCAATGATATATACTCCCTCAAACCCATTCTGCTATAATTTAAAGTGAATTCAGCATCTCAACTGCTACCTGGCAAGCAACCGTGCTGGTGTGCTTTGGAACTTGAAAGGCAGGTAACTCGAGTTGCCAAAAATGCTTTTAAAAGAAAGGGTAAAAATAAAATGTGGTTGAATAGATTACATCCAATATATAAATTCCTAGGTGCAGTTACGCAAGTTACATAAATATTTTAATAGTGTCTCTGCATACTGTAAGGAGCATGAAAAGCAGCTGATTTGTATAGAGCATACTTAACCTCAAACACAGCCTCCTACCTTGGATGGTAACCATGTTTTAGATTCTCATGACTAGTTTTTAAAACTTCTTTTATTTTTAATACATCCCTTTCTGGTAAACACTATGCTGTTATGAAACAAATTCCCTTGTAGCAAACTTTCAAGAAAAATTGTGTGTTGGTGGTCCCTGTGATTTCCACCTCTGCAGTCACAACCCTGCAGACGTAAACCCCTTCCCTTGAGTGTACGCATGGCCTGTGACGTGCTTCCATGTGGTGAAGGAGAGCCTGTGAGTTTTGTACGTGATTACCACAGGTGAGTTATAATGCTCATGTTTCAAAGACTCCCTGACCTACTGGCTTGGAGAAAACATGAGGATATTTGGGAAGGCTCACATGGCAAGAAATTGATGGAGGCCTCTGGCCAGCAAACAATAAGAAATGAAGACCCTCAGTCCATCAACTTGCTCAGAACTGTATGTTGCCCATAGTTACATGAGCTTGGAAAAGTAAATCGTCAAGTTCAGGTGCGACACAGCCCTTGCTGTCACACGGATGGTACTCACTTTCTGAGAACCCGAAGTACATTCCTGCTACAGAAAACCAGTGTTTCCAATTCACAGAAACTGTGAAGTACAAAATGGGTATTTCTTTACGCTTTAAGTCACAAAGGTTGTGGTGATGTTAGGACGCAGCAAGAGATGACTAACATATCACACGTGTTCCTGATTTCAGATTTTCATCAGCAGTTATTTATTGGACACCTACCCTAGGCCAGGATTTATCCTAGGATAAACATGATTACTGGCCTCAAGAATGTTTACTCTTTGGGGGGAAGAATAAAGAAATCAGATGTGTATAACTGAAAAATCACAGCACATTCTCTCACGAGATTTGTAATGAACAAATGAGATAACGTGCAGGAACACATTCAGTGGTACACCTGACACGTAGTACTTGTTATCTTCTTTAAAGTGAAATGTTGTGCTACTTGTTTCATAGGCAAAAGGGTTAGGAGAGGGGCTCTTGCTGACAGCTATGGAAATACAAAAGTTCTTATAGGAGGGACTGAGGCTTGAGTAGAAATTGCCTGGGAAAAAATGGGATTGTGATAGGAAGTAAATTTTTAAATCCTGCAGTCACAGAAAACCCACATTTGAGTAGTAGAAGGAGGAGGGGAAGGCATAACAGTAGGAGTAAAAATAGTAATTCTCATATGATAAAGGAGAAAGATAAGTAATTGATTTTTAATTGGCTAAAGGACTTGATCCAAAGCCAGAAGGAATTCTAATTAAAAAAAAAAAAAAACTCTTCTTTTTGTTAAATTTTATATTTGAATGATTTAAGGAGCATGATGTCTTTTTGCCACATGTATGAATTATAGAATGGTGAAGTCTAGACTTTCAGGGTACCCTGCTGTACCTGCTACCTGTTACAATGATGTCTGGGAAATCTGTGGCCAAGTAAATGTGAATGTACTCCATAGTGCTACATTCTAGTGAATATCACTTTGTTTCTTAACCAGAATCGTTAATTTTGCCTCTTAATGCATATGTAAAAATAGCACAATGCTTTATTTGCAAAAAGGGCCAGATTATTGCAAGAGGCTTGTTATTTTAAATGGTCAT
>NW_003852464.1:2465672-2466066 GCF_000181295.1 Otolemur garnettii
TGATCCATTCAGTAAATATTCATTGAGTGCCTTCCATGTGTCTGGCACTGGTGTTGTTGCTGAGTATACACTGAACATCAGCCAGATGAGCTCCTGCCTCTCTGAAGTTTATATTCCAGTGGAAAATTAGAAAATGATTACACTAGATTAAGCTAACCAGTCAACTCCAATATTGGAACATGCATGTAAGACTTACGCTACCCTATACTAACCAACTGAGTATTAACAAACTCAGGAATTACCACCATTAAAAGGTAAAGAAATTCATGCTCAAATTGACTAAGCATAGCGGGGCATTGTGGCGGGTGCCTGTAGTCCCAGCTACTTAGGAGGCTGAGGCAGAAGAATCGCCTAAGCCCAGGAGTTGGAGGTTGCTGGAGCAACTCCGCTGCAC
>NW_003852464.1:2466187-2478587 GCF_000181295.1 Otolemur garnettii
GAATTGACTGTTAGAAGTTAAAGGTGTCTCAGACACAGGGGAAGAGACAGACAGCTGTTCACCCATATCCATATTCTCATTTCCTTCCTAAAGACATAAAGAAATGATGAGTCCAGCCTCCCTTTTGGTTAGATTTGTTTATGTGAAATGAAACCCAGGTAATAGAAATCGAGAAGAAGCAGCAAATGCCATTTTCAGACTGGGCCTTTTAAGACTTGTGATAACTAACACCTTTTCTTCATCCAGCTAGAACGGAAATAATGTCCACCATGAAAGTACCTGGATGCTGCGTGGGAAGGGGCATCCCACCCTCCAGTTGGCTTGCTCCATAATCTCATGACCTGAGAAACTTCTGTTGTATTTGAGCCAATGTGCATTTTGAGAGATTCTGTTGTTCTCAACAGTTTGCCAATTCTAAGTTCTGCAAATGCCCTGTGATTATACTGCCATCCTCTCTCCTATGCCTCACTATTAATCAGGTTCAACTGATTAATAGTGAGTCTCTTCTGAGACTAGGTCCAACTAAAATCCTTCAGGCCCAGTACTGCGGAAAGCCAATGCCAATTTGAATGGAGTAACAATACCATTGTTAAGTTCTGCTGTCTGAAGTTTCGTTCAAAATTATTTGGAGTGCTAGAACTTGATTTCTGTTATATTACTAAAAGCTAAATGCAATAGTAAATATAAGCTTCACAATAAATTGGCACATAGGAAGTATCAAGGCATAATCATTTCCGTATTTGTCATTATTATTGTGTTATTTTTTAGAAGAAAATATACCGTCGTGTTTAAGGGAATGGGTCTTACCATTATTCTACTTGGCTTCAGACCTTTATCATTAACCCCCTGCAATTGACCAAGCCGTGGGCCTCTTTGGTGTAATTTCCTCTTCTGAAACAACAGAAGATGAAGAAAAATCACATCAAGGTATTAAGAGAATTGAACAGAAACTGCGTGTGAATCACTTCTAACAATGTTTGACGTGCACAGACAATTCAGTGCATGCAGGCTTTTGTCAACGCAAGAGACATGACGAGGATTTATTTTTTAAAAGTCTTCTGGAATAATGGAACATTAACTATGTAATTTGTCACATATCCTTCAGTTTACAAAAACAACCAGCCAAGCAAATTTACTAAAATTAAATAAGTGATTAAAATGCTTTATGATTAATACTTTGTAATTAACAGTAATACATACTTCTATTAATCATATGGGAAACCAAGAATTGAAGAGGTTTACATTCTATGTAAAAGCTTCTCACCAAATGAAAAAGCAAATATTGAAGGTGTAAAGAGAACCTGAATTTGGTAGTGCTACGAAGCCTTCATATAAAGCCCTACATTCCCCATTCCTCTCTGAAATAATGATGGTTTTTACCTACTTTGTCATGATGCCTCAAGTGATTGACATACACCAGTCTTGCATTGGTAGCATATCAATATATATTGATTTAATAAATGGATTCTGGTTATGAACAGGTCACTAAATCTATCCAAGCTTTTTTTTTTTATCTTTAAAATGGGAATATGAGTACCCAACTTGTCCAAATAGTCTGTGGAATAATCTGCATAAGTTATATGTGCTGCCTACAATCATTGCTGAATATCGCTATGGTCACTTTCAAAGTACTCCTCTTGGAAAGCTATGAACCCAGTGCACCCTCCAGAGCACTTTTGCTAAGATGAGTTCCTGAACTTAATTGCCAGAGCTCCTACAACAGCAGCTCTGATGGTCATTCCAGAAAAAGCATTCCAAAACTGCTTTGGTGGTGACCATCCAGTAATTCAGTTATTCAGAGGTATATAGGACTTTTTCTAGGATGAGCTGTGACCTTAATTATCTAATCTCATATAGATAGTTAGCTGTAGTGGCCAATAGAAAAATGCATGGTTGTTAAGACTCTATGCTAAACAGTGGGCTCAGTGCACAATGTGGGCTCTGTGAATCTTTATAATTATGTAAGTTTCACTGTTGCTTCATGAGGTTAATTTTTCCTCAGTTAAAACTATTTTGTTTGCTGGGAAATAAAATCAATTTGTTTTAACCTAGACATAAAGGGGGAATTTATTATACGAGCACAGATCTGCACCATGGCAACGTACGCAAGGCCTGACACACACACAGAAGGATTGAAACTGGGGCACAGTAGGTCATCCAGAACCCAGGAAATCCAGCAGTTCTGGTCTCTGAGTCACTCATCACCACTTCTCACTGAGAATCTATTTGATTCTTTCTTTCTTTTTTTTTTTTTTTCTGCCCATGGTTTTCACTGTTTCCTTGCATACATGGTAAAAGACGGCTGCCTTATACACACCAGTCAAGCCAAACTCAGGTTAGGATCTTGGATAAAATTCCAGCCTTTCCCAAGGAAATGAATTGGTCTAGACTGGGGCAAAAGAAGTGCTCTGTGTCCCCGGAAGGCCAGCGTGTATGAACACAGGCACCAAATTGCAAACGCAGTGCTGGGTGTGGTACTGTGCTTAGTTCTAGGAGAAACTCGATCATTGTGAGCCAGAGAATAACTCCACAAGTATTTATCACCATATGATTCAAATATTATAATATAGTATTTCTTTTAAAAATGAGATGAACGGGGTTAGGGTCATTATAGATTATATAATTATATAGATTTAGTCTCATATCTTTGGCAATGGAGAGAATATCCCAAAATACTGTGCATTCAGATTCAGAGACAGCTGTGGTTGTCAGTGCACAAAATAAGTGAAAACTGTCATCCAAATTTAGTTTTTCTGGTTCTGATGTACTTTGCCTCCCATTAAATAATAATACTTGGACTTCCGAGGTTACCTTTTCTGTCTTAATCTCTAAAGTACGTTCCGGCTTACTCTGGCCAGTGCCCCACTCTGGTGTCTACTGAACTATAAATATTTTGAAGTCTACATTTTCACTTTCTTTTTCTTTTTAAAAATCTTTTCCATTTCTTCTTGCACCCACAGACCTAAAGGGTATTCACTTTATAGAATACAAGCCTCAAGAAGAAAATAGTTTCAAGAAAAAAAAACTCTTGGAAATTTTTGAAGTATATTTTGACGACAGCTGTCTCTGAATCTGAATGTACAGTATTTGAGTATTTTCTCTCCATTCCCAAAGATATCAGACTAAGTTTTGAAAAATATTTATCCCCAAGCTCCTCCTGTCATGATTAAGAATAATAAATAAAAATAGTTTTTTTGAGTGGAGAGTAATTAGGTATTTAAAAGGTCACATTACAAACATGTAACAACATATCACATTATACTCATAAATGTATGCAACTATTATTAGTCCATTAGAAATAAAAATTTTTAAAAAGTATTCCCTGATGAGTTGGTATGAAAATTTCATCCTTTTGGCATAGATTATTGTTTTTTGGCCAGGGCTGGGTTTGAACCTGCCACCTCTAGTGTATGGGGCCAGTGCCCTACTCCTTGAGCCACAGCTCCACTCTTGACATGGACTTTGAAGTAGTATTTTCAACTGGGCTATTTTGGGATGATTACAGATTTAGGGATGAATTCACTAGTGGAATGAATTCACTGAGGTAGAGAGAAGCTACCTCAATTAGCTTATCACTGAGGTCAGTTCAAAGGCTGTGATTAAACTTTTGAAGGAGAACTTGAAATTCACATTCATCTTCCTTTTCCTTGTCTTTTTATCAGCCGACTGCATGCAAGTGGAAAGAAAAATATTAATCAAAAAACCTATCTAGTTGGAAAAATACTTTCTAACAATTTTTGACAGAGGATATAGATTTTTATTTCTATCCTTCTAACAATTTTTTAACAATGCTTTCTAACAATTTTTCTAACAATACTTTCTAACAATTTTTCAAAAAGGATACACATTTTTATTTGTATCTTTCTAACAATTTTTCAAAGTGGATGCAAATTTTTATTTGTATCTCTTTTATTTGTACAAAAGGAAAATATTGGCAACATGGCACTTCAGAAACTTTACTCAGACTTTGAAACTCAGACATGAACTGTAGGAGAACATTGAGGGAAAGAATGAAATAAGTGGGTTTCCTTGTATTTAATTCAGCCTCCTGAATGCAACACGATGGAACTTGTGACCTAGAAATACTTTCTTAGGTATATTCACTGGGGAAGGTAAGCAGAATTACAGCTGTTCAGACTTTATGCAAAGCAAATTGGTATTGTGGACAGTTAATCTTTTGAAACATTAAGAACCTCTGTAATTTCTCATTTTGTAGAAAGTAAGAGAAAGGCGACATAAATCAAGTTTTAGTCAGTAGGCCAAAAGTTTACTTAATTGACAGTGCGAGACAAAGCCTCACAAAATTTTTATTACATTGGGGCAACCCATAATTCACACAATTCATAACAGCCTGTAAAGTCCTGAACCTGCATAATTACCTCCTAATTCTCTCCATCTAGAAGAGTAATAAATTGGGCTTTTTCCTACTGTTCTGTTGGGCTTTGAGTTGGATAAGGTAACTTATCAAGGATTGATAATTTTTCGAATAAAAGTATATTATGACATAGTTTTCGTGTATTCATGCAGAATGCCCTATGCTACTTGTAACCCTAACAACAAAAATAGCATTTGACAAAAAAAGAAACAAAACCACTATAATTCAAGTGGATTTGAGCAACTGGAAACAAGGTTAGAAACTACAGACTTGGAAAACTCAATAGACAGTGTTAAAAAAAAAAAAAGATATCTTACCATCAAAGAAAGAAATTAGATTGTTTTACAACAGCAACCAAGTATATGCAGGATAGCAGTGTAAGTACTGGGCTCGATAAAAATCTAGGCTGAAAGAATTGTTTGGGTGGGGAAAGGATCTACGTTATTTATGACACGCTTATTGAGAGTCAGGGCTGTCTGTAAGATGAGCTTCTTATAAAATTCAGAAATATACAACTTGCTATATGCAAGTCTCAATTACGTGCTTGCACATAACGGAGGAAAGCTAATTACCTTTGCCATATGCTCCTCCCTAGTTGGTCGGGAGTCTGTCGTGTTCTGCCTCTGCCCTCTTCTTGTGTACTGCTTTGCATTTTCTTTTAATTGCCACCTTACTATCAAATGAAAGGGAAATATTGCTGTAGGGGTGGGTGGAAATTATAGGGTTTTCAACATTCCCCAGATGGGGCTGGCTGCCTGACGTCGGGGCCAGGTTTTCCAGAATGGAACTTTGAAGGTCGTGGCCCAGTTTCTAAAATCGATGGAAAACAACACCACATGTGGCTTAGAAAAAATGACTTCGTGCAAAAACTCTGGAGTAGTAGAAGGAGGTTGGGCTGCCCAGTTCTTGGACCGCGTGAGTGCTCATGTCACGTAATCTCGGTCAGCCTCCACGCTAAAATAAATTCCACGGACTGGTTCATCTGTAATGCCTCCCTCAGTTATAACTTGTATTCTTCATCTAAAACGTAGATGAGGTTCTCCATCCTTTATAAACTTCTCACCTTCTCCTCTCCCCCCAGACTGACTTGGGTACATTCCTTTAATGAGACACATTATTATGATTTCTGTTAACTTAAGGATATTTCTATGGGTCATAGAGCTGTGTCCTATAGACAGAGGCTCTGCCTTAGTCATCATCAAAACATTAGTTCCTTGCATACTGCCCAGCTCGTGGGAGGCACTCAGAAATCACTCCTTGAATTAAAGAAGGAAAGGAAGAAATGAATGACTTAATGGCATTAATCATTTGGATAACAACTTCAAACAACAGTGAACCAAATTTTTTTTGACTCCTGTGGCCAACTGATGAACCTAAAAGAGAAAAAGAATGCACGGCTCGAGTCTCACACAGAATAATTGGAACAGTGGTAACCAAAGGGGTTGAGCGCCCAAGTGCACACACCATGAATGAAATCACCTTATTTAGTATCCATAAAGATCCTCTGAGGCAGGTATAATTAATATCATCACTTTATAGACAAAAAACCTGAGTTTTAGAGTTTTGTAACCTGTTCCAAACCTCACAGCTAGAGAGCAGGAAAGCCTGATCCATGGTGAATTTGGCACCATTGTTTGACCGCTATGCGATTCTGCCTCCAGGCCTCAAGGTTTGCCTCCAGCGAGCGAGGACCCCAGCCCTCCATTCCTCCTAAGTTTCCAGCACTTTCAGTGCCATCTTCATGGAAGCAGGAGTTGCTTGTAATGAACCATAATTACAATTATCTACCCACAGTCTTTTGAAAGTAGACTACAGTTAATTCAGTAAAAGTTACCCTTGTTGCCTGTGAGTTAATGAACTATGGGGATACATGAAATCCACTAATTTCCTCTCAGTAAATTCCACTCACAAATAACAATACAGCAGAAACTAGGTGGCTGATGTAATTGTCATATTTCCTTTTTTTATCAGAAAAGGGAAATATAAGTAGGAAATGAGATGAAGAGAGATGTTTCCAGGTTGCAAAGGAAGGTACTGGAATATTACCATCACAGCTAAGAACACATTTTAAAGAAGAAAGGGGCTATTGATTGAGAGAAACCAAGGACATATGTATCTGTATATTTGTGGTAATGATGTGGTGTGGAAACAAACTCCATGTGCGTAACATTTGTGTTCTATATGTATAGACGCTGTCTATGTGTGGGTATATCCGAAGAGTGCCTGAAATGACGTCAGTGTTTATCCTTTCACAGTGTTGAAATCACCATGACCTTGCAGACTAGATGCCTTTGATAATGCCGTGCCATGACTCCTCCCTGTACATTTCTGGGCCTGATTATGTAGTTTTCTCTCCCAGCTGATAAGCACTTTCTGTGTTTTGATGCTTCACTCTCCACGTAGATGGTCTCATCAGCGGCAGGCAGGTGTGCGTGTTCTTTTACAGTAGCCTTGACTTTGTCACAACAGTTTTCACTGAATTTGGAATCAAGGGCCTTTAAGTCCTGCCGTGAATATAAAACTTTTCTGCTGTGTAATGCCCATGGTGTTGGAAATGGTAACATGTAGCCCTAGTGTTTTTATTAAGTGTCTTTTGTTGAACCACTGATAGCAAAATGGTACAAGAATTTAAAAAAAGGAAAAGAAAAAAAAAACCCTCTCCTTTCCATTTAGACTTATTAAATATTCAAATGATTCCTCAAATATACTCAGCCTTGCTGCGGCTTCATCAAAGTGCAGTTCCAGTGCATTTTATGATGGAGCGCTGGTACAATATGCTTCCTGCAGTGGCTACCCACAAGCAAACAGATTGCTGCATTCCTCACCAGCCGAAGCTCAAAAGTAACCCAAAGTCAAGAGTATTATAGTAATCAAGGCCGCAGGTTAGAGGCCTGGATAATGATGGCAAAATCCACATCAGTGAAAAACAGAGGCCACAACTTCCTCATCAAGTGCAGATGGAAATAACAAACAGCTATTCCTAGTCAAGGCTTCGTGCCTCTTATTGAAAAAGTCCCTTCTGAAGATCTGCTTGACAAAGCCGGCCTGTCCATCTAGAGGTCACAGGCACTAGGGATAGTGTTTGAAATCATTAGAAACGACCATTAGAAAAGACACTAAACGCCCACCATGAAAAACCACATGAAAACCAAATCTCAACATATGAGAGTCAAGGACATTTATGGATTATGAATGTCATTGCTAAAGGTATATAAGTATGGGAACGCAGATGAGAATAATGCATCACGAACTGTAAAATGTAGCAGTGAATTCTATTATTTGAGTAATTGCTGTGTTGGACATTTTGCAAAACCTTTTATTTATATGACTATATACTCTTTTTTAAATTTTTTTAGGGACCAAAACTGTTCTCAAAAATATACCCATGTGCCTTTTTGATAAATTTGATACTAATATAGAATGATATAAAGAAAGATTTTTTTTTTTTTTTTTTGAGATGGAGCCTCAAGCTATCCCCCTGGGTAGAGTGCCATGGCATCACACTCACAGCAACCTCCAACTCCTGGGCTCAAGCGAGTCTCCTGCCTCAGCTTCCCAAGTAGCTGGGACCACAGACGCCCACCACAACGCCCAGCCATTTTTTGGTTGCAGCCATCATTGTTGTTTGGCGGGCCCGGGCTGGGGATTCGAACCTGCCACCTTAGGTGTATGTGGCTGGTGCCTTAGCCGCTTGAGCCACAGGTGCTGAGCCAAGAAAGAATTAATGTAAACATATCCATGTTGTACTGTCATGTATGTACTCTAATTTAAAACTTTGGACATCCTATGATTTATTTTAAAGTAGGGGGAAATTTAGCTAACTGGGGACAAACATAAACCTATTTTCTTATGAAAAAATTTTACATGTCCCACACAAATGATGTAATTCTTTGCAGATTTTTTTATTGGTAGATAAATGGAAACCTAATTGTTTATAATGAATTCCTTAGACAGTTCTAAGCCTTGTCTTCTTTTAAAGAAAACTTTTTTGTGTAATTCAAAATGAAGTGTTTATAAGTAATTGAAACTGACAAGACAATAACACTTTCTGTATAAAAGTATAAAAAAAAAAGATCAGGATATGCAGGTATTTGTACACATTTACAAATAGGAAAACAAACTCAGAGCAAAAAGTGAGGTATATACCCAATATCGTATATCTAGATAAGCACACAAAACTGTGCCCTGTAGAACTCCAAATATTTTCCACTTTGCTACGTTACTTTCCCATGATAAACGGTGTTTGGTTAGATGACAGAATTATGCATAATTGGCCTCATGTATTTTTTCATACTTTAGTAGACTTGTTTTAAACCTGGTTTGGATTATACAGAAAATGCCACACTGTCCCTAGCTGCCAAAGCTCAGTCTTCCTTTGCACAGCTTTGTTTTACTACGATGCACGTTGTGAGTCATGGTGGAGGAGGCCTTTATAACCTGCACACGGATTGAACGGTTAGCCTTGAAGATTTGGTTTTGAAGTGAAATGTACATAATACCATTTGAGATGGGATTTTGAATCTACATGGGGACATATGATAGATATCCTCTTCCACAAAGTCTTGTAAAATTGATGCTAATATTGCTATCATTTCTTTTTAAATTCTCAGGACTTTCCATCATTATGTGGGGGAGGATCTACCCTTTCAAACAGATAATCCAATAAAAATAGTCCATAGGCCAAAGGTGATGAAAGTGTCAACCCAGAATAAATTACTAAGGCAAAAGAATCTCAGTCAGTGGAGGTTTATTAAGCCATGATTTTTGAGGATGTGCTCGGTAAAACAGAAGGCAGACCTAACAACAACAAAAAAAATAAGTAAAACGACAGAAATCCCATGGTACATGTGTACCACATTATATTAATCAACTGATGACCTTTTGTGTATAACCCTTACCTTAGGAGAATGGTCTTCAGTTCCATTCAGGTTTTTACAAAGGGTAGTTGATAACCCTTTTTAAAGGCTGAGTCATACTCCATGGTATACATATTTATTTTTCATCCATGAAGGGTCTGTTAAAAAGTTGGCAAAAGACGTGAACAGAAACTTTTCCAATGAAGAAAGTTCAATGGCCAAAGAAACACATGAAAAAAATGTTCAACATCTCTAATCGCCAGAGAAATCAGAAGCTCAATGAGGCATCCCCTTACCCCAGTGAGAATGGCTCTCATCGCAAAGTCCCAGAGCAACAAGTGCCGGTATGGATGAAGGAAAGGAACACTCAATACTGTTAGTGAGAGTGAAACCTGGGGCCGCCTCGAGGGAGAGCAGGATGGAGTTACCCCAAACAACTAAAAGTGGGCCCACCATTTATTCCAGGAATCCCAATACTAGGTATTTACCCAAAGGAAAAAAAAAAAAGACATTTTATAAAAAAGAAAAAAAAGACACTACGTGTAACAGCACAATTCACAATTGCAAAGATGTGGAAACACATAGAGAATATTTTGTAAATATTTTGTTAAGTTTTGTACTGAATATTTTATAAATAAAGAAAGATTTATATACATTAGATACATTTAAGGATTGAATATTTTTTAAGTAAACATACATTTAGAAAAATTCCATTTTCTCCATGTATGGTGATTTTAGGGGGTGACTTTTGGGACACCTTACAAATTGGCTGATCCCTTAGAACAAATATATGGATGCCACACTAATGTAAAATTTCAATAAAGGGGAAAATGGGTGTTTGGGGGGGTCTACGGGACCTCTCTGTACCTCCTGCTCATTTTCCTGTAAACTTCAAACTGTCCTAAAATGCATAGCCTATTAATTCAAAGAATAAAAATCAACTCCTGTCTGATAGGATAAGCAATGCTGTTGGCAGTTCTGTGTCCCTTTATGAGGAGAAATCAATGTGAAAGAGCACAAACTTGACAGATTTCCCCCCCAAAAAAGCAGTTGTGAGGGACAGAAAGATTGATCTGCAGCGTTCCAGCCCCTGATTCCTCACCACCCTGTAGTTTTATGGGTCATCCTTATATAAATTCTGGAAGTCAGCCTGATACCCCCCCCCTTAATTTTCCTCCTAAAATCACTAAAATTAAGTTTCTTTTCCCTACATCTGAGAGTGATAGTACTGCCCCAGACCCATGGGGTGACTTGAACTTAGCACTCTTATCTCTCTCACTGCATTCAAAGATTCAGACAGACAGTTGTGCCCCACCCTGCCAGCCCCTACCCTGGTGTTCATTAGATTAATTAATTTTTCATCCTGCCATAGCTGTAGGTGGAGAAACTGAAGACAGAACATCTTTATCCGTCGAGTGATCACCAGCCCGTTCTTCTAAGTGAAATCGCAAGAATGGGAAAGCAAACACTACATGTGCCCAGTGTTAGACTGGAACTAATCGCTCAACGCTCATGGGCGCCCACGGCAGGAAAATCCAGTGGAAACCAAGCAGATGGCCCGGGGATGGAGGGGCCTGTAAATTCACACCTAACTGGTACCATGCCCACTCTCGGGTTGATAGGTGCCCTGACGAGTTTGACTCAAACTGTAAAAAAGCAATTCATGTAGTCAAGACATAAAAAAGAAAAAAAATTGAATGCTATGAAATCACATGAAAAAAAAACATGAGGGAATTCGGGGGAAAAGAAAAGTGTAGGAAAGTTAAAAAGAAAATCAAACAACTGCCTGGATCTTGTCTGCGAAACCCAGGGCTGGAAAAGAGAGCTGTTGCCAAGATTCGGAAGTCACACGAACATACCAGGACCATTTTTGGCATCATCTGGACAAAATCATCTGATTCTCTATGTTCTGTGCCTAAGAAAAGGTGCAATGCCTGGTTCCAGTATTTCTATTAAAGTCCTTCTTAAAGTTAGGACTTGGATAATTATCTTAATTTGGTTTCCTTAGGGTTGTCTGTCTTTTGATGTTACCAGTTTTGATGTTTGAAAAGGCTGAGCTTCTGCAAAAGATCATTTATACACACTGAAAGGTATGGCCTACTGGTTTCAAAAGTTTAAGGTCGAAGATCTAACGACAGGGTTCATAGACTATTCTGGATATAGATAGAAAAATGCACCCAAAGTATTTCTAGTCCTTAAATCTCTTTGTCCTCTTCAGGTAGTAAATAAACTGACCACGGAATATCTGTCTTTTTTCTTTTATCTTATATTTTTAAATGATTCTCGCCACATTAGAGGGTTGCCCAGCCTAACAGTGAGGAGCTAAGTTGCAAGGATCTGAAAGCATTTTATATGACTTATGCAGTCATAAGGAATTATCTTTCTTCATTATTCATCTTCTCATGTATTTTTTCAAACTGTATTCTTATGTAGATTTCCCCAGCATTTTCACATAATTAGTGTAACCTCAACCCTGATGTTCAGAAAGAAATCTGCAACCAAAAAATAATATTTTGATTTCTTAATAATGCTTTGATGTGCTAAGTTGTGCAAGTGAATAGAGCCAGAATTCGTTATTTTCATAAGGAAGTAATTTTGGAATATAATTTACAAAAATAACATGTAAGGGATGTCACACTACAACATATGTGCTTCGGAAAAGCCCCGAAATAGGCATTTTCAGATGAATAATTATTAAAAATTGACTAGAGTGTTATAGTTTTCTTCTCAGGACTTCCGGTTGTCTTCATATAAACCTGCTCATTTGTTCATCGTAACTGGTCTTTTCTCCTATTCTGTTTTATACATGAAAGAAGAGGGAAGCTCTGAATGTTAAGCAACTTAAGTGCCAGAATCTAGACCAAGAAGCTGGGGTGTGTTCGCCTGGACTAGAACCACTACGTTCTTTTCTTACTTTCATTGCCTAGTCTACTGGCCCACAAAGAACATTGACCCGTTCATTTAGCAAGTATCTGTTGGATGCACAAATAGAGGCCAGGTGCTGAAGGTTTCACTATTACTTTGTCAAGCCTTATACTTTTTTTCATAATCTTTTTTGTTTTTGAGACAGTGTCTTACTATGTCACCCTTGGTAGAGTGCAGTGGCCAGTGGCGTCATAGCTCACAGCAACCTCAAACTCATGGGCTTAAGCAGTTCCCTTGCCTTAGC
>NW_003852464.1:2478781-2479635 GCF_000181295.1 Otolemur garnettii
GCCATTGTTTGGCAGGCCCGAGCTGGGTTTGAACCCAGCAGCTCTGATGTATGTGGCTGGTGCCTTAGCCGCTGAGCTACAGGCCCGGAGTCCATAGTCTTTTTAATCTAATGAATAAAAGAGTGACTCACAGAACTGCCATAGAATCCAGCAATTCCCCTCTGAGGTGTATACCCCAAAGAATTCAAAACACAGGCTCAAACAGATGCTTTTATAAAAAGGTTCATAGCAGCCTTATTCACATTAGCCGGAAGGTAGAAACAACCCAAATGTCCACTGATCTGTGAATGAATAAAGGAGATATATTTATATGTTTATGTTTTTATATATACATACACACACAATATTATTAGGCCTTCAAAAGGGGGAGAATTCTGACACATGCCACACATTGGATGAACTTTGAAAATGTTATACTAACTGAAACAAGCCAGCTAAAGAAGATGAATATTATACCGTTCCACCTACGTGAGATTTCTAGGGGAGTCCAACTCATAGACACAAAAAGTGGAATGGTTGCTGGTGATGGGGGCAAGGGGAGGGGCAGGCGGTGTTGAAGAAATCCGGAGCTTCAGTTTGGGGAGACAGAAAGAGCTCCCAAGATGGGTTTTGTAACAGTGTGAAACGTACTTCCTGATGCTGAGCTGTATACTTGAAAATGGTTTAAATCACTTCTTTGACATCATGTATATTTTACCACACTATAAATATAACGGAACATGGGATGCACAGCACAAAACATGTTATATGTTCACTTCGCCGTGATGATAACAACTCTGAGGGTGCCAGATCATTATTTCCCCCCCATTACGCATGTGCAGCTGAGATTCAAGGAGGTGGACAATTTGCTGAAG
>NW_003852464.1:2479670-2483057 GCF_000181295.1 Otolemur garnettii
GGCTTCCAAAACTTTGGCTGGGGGGCATCTGAGAGGTTTTTGGTTTGGGTTTTAGTTTTTGATGCTCCTTTGAGAGAACTGAGTCTCCTTTCTCTCACCTTTTCTGTGCTTGATTGTCAACGTAATGCTATGGCGTAGCTGGTCGTGATTTGTCTTTGCATGTAGACTGCGTGGGGTTCCCACAGCTGTCGGAACAGTGGATTTTTGTCCTTTAAATGTTTCGCAAAACCTCGATTCTTCTAATGTCAATAATTGCTCTGCCATATAGTCTCACGCTTTTTAAATCCGTAACTTTACTGTTAGATTGTTTCACCATCACTCACGAATCAGTATTCACTTTTCTCTGTTTCCCAGTCTTTCTTCTTCATCTCAGCCTTTCTGGTTGTTGTTACTGTGGTTTGTTTCCATTCTGATTTAACTGGCGTATGTTTCCGTTTATTCATCATTTAGTCTTCAGCAGCATCAAATTCAGCTCAACTGACTTTATAATTTTATTCCTTTTTTTATATCTAGAATTTGATTTTATTATTTTGTGGATTCGTTTTTTCTGATGAAAGTCTGTATTTTTCTTTTATTATCAACAGCTTATTCATCCAGGTTAGTTTCAACCCTGGGCCTGATATTTATTTATTTATTTATTTATTCATTTATTTTATTTATTTTTTTTGAGACGGAGCCTCAAGCTGTCCCCCTGGGTAGAGTGCTGTGGCATCACAGCTCACAGCAACCTCCAACTCCTGGGCTCAAGCAAGTCTCCTGCCTCAGCCTCCCAAGTAGCTGGGACCACAGGCGCCCGCCACAACGCCTGGCCATTTCTTGGTTGCAGCCATCATTGTTGTTTAGCGGGCCCGGGCCAGGGATTCTAACCCGCCACCTTAGGTGTATGTGGCTGGCGCCCTAGCGGCTTGAGCCACAGGCGCTGAGCCTGGGCCTGATATTTAAATAAATCTCATTCTATTTCTAGTTTCCACTTTTGTTTCAGTTTTTCAGTCTGTCTCTTTGCATGACTGTGTGTGTTTGTCAGCCGTGGATACTGTTTATTAAAAACTGAAGACATGATTTGAGGTGCTGGATGCAATCACATTCTATAAGGAAGATTTGCTTTTGTTGCTGGGAGGCTGTCCTGCCCGGGGCAAGTCACCTTCATCCAGTCTGGACGGGAGCTGATTTGAAGTTCTCTAAGCTTTATGAGGACGTCTCTATTTCCTGTTTTAACTTACTTAGCAAATCCCAGCTGAAAATCCAAGGTATTTGTCCAACCCTTACACCTTTGCAATTCCTAAATTCTGGGTTTTATCTTCAAGTTGTTATAAAACTCCCAAAAGACGTATTAACATTCTCACATACTCAGACCTTTAACTTTTGCATGTAAATCAGCAAATACCTTGGGGTTGAAACCTCATCAAATACTCTGCTCTCTCCTCATACTTTTATTCATTTTTCTTTTTTTTTGCCTGAGATCTCAGTTTATGATAGTCTTACCATCTTGGTAACAAATTTATACTTCAAACCATTGTCTTTTTCTCCCAATTTTGGTGGCTCTCAGTGAGAAGGTCAGTACGCTATAAACTAGCCAAGTGGAATGCAGCACTGTTTGTTAACTAGAGCCCTCAGAATGCACATGACCGTGACCTGCCAGTGCTTCTACTTAGGATTCTTGACTTTATAATGGGTTTATCCTGATGTAACCTCCTTGTAAGTGAAGCAGCATCTGGATTTAGATGATTGGACTTGTAATTTTTTTTTTTTTGGTCTGTATGATGGGTTTATTAGGGGCATTAAAAGCATGTGAAGCTTGTGATATTTTGAGTTACAAAAGGTTTATTAGGACACAACCCCCACGGGAGTCAAAAAGCATCTGCGTAGTGTCAGAGGAGTCGAAAGTCATGAGGTCTTCTTTGGCACCTTCATGTTCAATGGCATTTTCAAACAGAATACAGGAGACACGTCCCCTTTCATCAGAGTGTGCTGTGCGTACTTACTACTACCTGTCCTGGAAGGGCTTCCCTGAGCAACTATGTACTATATATTAAAAGTTACTGTAGGGAACTAAAGAGCTGCTGTTTTAGGTAGGCTGAATTCTTTTTATTTTTCTTCTTTTTTTAATTAAATCATCGCTGTGTACATTAATGCAGTCATGGGGTACAATGTGCTGGTTTTATATACAATTTGAAATATTTTCATCAAACTGGTTAACATAGCCTTCGTGGCATTTTCTTAATTATTGTGTTAAGACATTTATATTCTACATTTAGAAAGATTCACATGCACCCTTATAAGATGCATGGTAGGTGTGGTCCCACCAATCACCTTCCCTCCACCCATTCTCCCCCCTCCCCTCCCTCTCCCCTTTCCCCATATTCTTGGGCTATGATTGGGTTAGAGCTTTCATATGAAAGCTATAAATTAGTTTCATAGTAGGAATGAGTACACTGGATACTTCTTAAATATACATTTATAATACATACTTGTTACCATCTTTTGCAGAAATATGTGTGTATATATATATATATAGATATATTTAGCTAAATAGAAGATAGACATTCATGGTTATATTCTGATATTTTTTATTAATAAATAGACAGGAGTCAGTCACTCAGCAAACTTAAGGGACTCCTGGTATCAAATAGAACAACAGAGAAATTAATACAACAGATAAAGTATTCTAGATCAAAAAACATGTAGTTTAATATTCATTAGGAGGATTGATTCACTGGCAATAATCAGTGGAGATCAATGTGCTTACGTACTAACTATAGTTCTTCATGGCCTTAGGTAACTTGCCCATTCTTGGAAGCTACAGATTGGATCCCACTTGCTCCTACTTCTAATTTGATCACCTATACTTCTGCTTAATTCAGTGGTTCTCAACTTTCCTAAAGCCATGACCCTTTAATACAGTTCCTCATCTTGTGGTGAGCCCCAACCATAAAATCATTTTCGTTGCTACTTTCTAACTGTAATTTTGCTACTGTTAGGAATCATAATGTAAATATCTGATATGCAGGATATGCCTATATTTAGGCAACCCCTGTGAAAGGGTTGTTCAACTCCCCCCCCACCCCAAGGGCTCGCAATCCACAGGTTGAGAACCACTGGTCTAATTTGTTGGGAAACCACCCTGGCATTGCCCACTGATTTCCTGTGCTCGGCCCAGATCGCCCAGCCGGCCAGCAGGTACTTCTGCACTGGGTCTACACCTTTTGCATGGCTCTGTTTTTGAGTTAGAAGGAAACTTCTCTTAGTCTTCTGAGTCTTCCATAATAAAATATCATAGATTTGGTGGCTGAAATAACAGAAAGTTGTCTTCTCAAGGTTTTGGAGGCTGGAAGTCTGTGATCAAGGTGGCAGCATGTTCAGTGTCTGGCGAGAGCACTCCTGGCTTGC
>NW_003852464.1:2483782-2499862 GCF_000181295.1 Otolemur garnettii
CAGGGAGCAGCTCTCTCAGGGCTTTCTTGTAGGTGCTCTAATCCCATCTTCACAATCCCAATCTCATGACCTTATCTACCACTATCGACCTCCCAAAGGCCTCATCTCTAAACACTATCCCAACTGGGAGCTGAAATTTCAATGTATAAGTTTTGGGAAGACTTTCAGCCCACAGGATTCCAACAACCCGATCTTAACGCTGTAGGATGTCTCTTTAGCTATGTGGGCTTTTCTGTCAATCTTCATCCCGTATGTGAGTTCCACCAAAGTGCTTTAATCAAAACCTTGAGACTCACGGGTCAGCATTGTTGATAACAGAAAGTATACAAGGACTGAACTAATTAATCAAAAAGAATAAAAAGAAGCCAAGTTTCAAATATCCCACGCCGATTACTCTTGCTGTGCATTACAGAGCCCAAACCATTCCACTTCACACATAAGATCCTATACGATGCTTTCCTCATTTTCACCTTAATGTTAGATTATTAAATTATTAAATTTTCAAACATTTCCAGAATAGTTCAATTTCAAAATCCCCTAGAACTAGAATATGCATAAGAATACAACTTTACTAGATACGAAAATATTTTTTTTTTTTTTAAATTTCAGGTAAGCACAGAAACTTTTACAAAGTTCCCTGAAGGTATTATAAAACCATGACTTTAGAAATTTGCCTAGCAGGCAGTATCCGTATTCTAAATACTCTTAAGTGAAAAATAAATTTCATATTTTATGTAGAGAGAGACAGATGTTAAAAGTTTAGGGTTTCAAGAATTATTCACCAATGTCTACTTAGTATGAATACTTTATGTGGTTAGTTGATCACTTATGAAGAATGTATCTCTACGTTTTTCATAAAATATTTTTTGGGACTGCCGGTTTCTTTTGTTTATTGATGGCCAGTATTTTTCCAGTAGCTTGAAAGAATCACAAAGGCATTTAAATAAATGCGGGAGTTCTTTCTTCCTTCCAGTTGACAGTTAAAGAAGGAAATATTTCTCTTACTCTGACTCAGAAAGACAAACCATCTATACCCTCCTCCCCAAGCCCCTCAAAATAAATGAATAAATAAAACGGATACAGGGCAGTCATGCATATTTTCCTTTTATTTAGATTTTTAGTTTGATCGTGAGTTAAATGCCAAGAAGCAAACTTAGAGGAAAATCCCTTTCTTGAAATGAGATAATTTTCTGAAAAGCCACAATCATTTGAAAACTCACAGACAGTGTGTGTGAAAGTTAGCACTTCACTGCAGTGGTCCTGTTTGGGTATCGGGCTTTTCATTAGGGAAATGGCATCACTTACCTCAGGGCGTCATATCAATGCATCAAGGGGGGTGAATATAATCCCGTGGCTGGGAACCAATTTCATAGGAATGAAATTGATTTTTCTTGAAATCAAGTTGATAATTTGTGGTGTCACAATAATAAGAGGAAAACATAATATGCCAATGGCACCTGGACTTACAAAGTACATGCACCTCATTATCTGCAAACACTTCTATACACTTGACCTATTTCTACACACTTGACCTATGGAGTAGGAAGGGCAAACCTGGAAACAAAGGTGCAAGAACTTATCAGAGATCCTGAAATTAAAATTATAAATATAGGTCTTGAGATTTGCTTCCCTTTTTAAATTTATTCTTTCAAACTGACAGATAAAATTGTATGTATTTTCCATGTATAATAAGGCGTTTTGAAGCATATGTGCATTGTGAAATAACCAAGTTAGCCAATCAACACACACCTCGCCCCATGTGGTCATCATTTTTGTGGTGGAAACACTTTACATCAGAGCATCAGACTGGGAATCTGAAACAAGCTTTCCATTTATTTTTCAAGGCATTTGTAATTTGTGTTTGCTGAACACCTACAAAATGTGAAGCAGTGAATTTGCTCCTGGGGGAATAGTAATGGCTAAGAATCAGTCTCACATTCCAGGGAATGCAGTGTCTAGTGAAAGGGACCAACATTCAACAAATGTTTATGTTACAATTAGGTGAGGTCTTCCCCAGTGGAATTCAGGGCCTTGTCTAGAATGCTAAAGGAAAGACCCTGGAACTAATCTGGAAGCAGGAGTGTTTTCCTGGGTTGCTTGAAGGGTCATCCACAGGTAGATGAGGAGAAGGAAAGGGAGAGTGGGAGAGTGGCTTCTCAGACGGAGGCACAGCGTGTCCACGGCATGGAGGAAAGGCAGACCAGGGCCTGTTAATTCAGGAAGCAGAGGAGATTCGATAGGACCTAATGTGGGTTTTCATATGCTATTTGAGTGGGGAGTTTCCTCTGTTTTTATGTGTTGTGAATGGAGACTGTAGTGGATACACTGATGTACTGCTCAGCCAGGAACAAAGCACACATTTGCCCAACCGCTGGAACATCAGTGGCTTCAGGTCAGTTGGCTCCGTCTTGGGGAATTCTCCTCCAGGAAGGAGAATAAAGACCAGGTCCTTTTGCATTTATATTGGTCAACCCTGAAAGGTCATCTCTGCCCTCGCAGTCCCTGTAGAAGGGCTAGGGCCACGATTGCGACCCTGGGCAGCTCCCTGGTCCCCCTGCCCTTCCTGGTTTCTTCATCCCACACAGGTGTTGAGCCCTTGAGTTCTGGGCACTCATCTCGGAATCTGTTTCTCCAGCACCTTAGTGACATTTCCCAGCGCTGTTAAGAATACACATAGAAGGTGGTGCCTGTGGCCCAGTGGGTAGGGTGCCAGCCCCATATGCCCAGGGTGGCGGGTTCGACCCGGCCCCAGCCAAACTGCAAAAAAAATAGGCATTGTGGTGGGCGCCTGTAGTCCCAGCTACTCCGGAGCCTGAGGCAAGAGAATCGCCTAAGCCCAGGAGTTGGAGGGTGCTGTGAGCTGTGATGCCAGGGCACTCTACTGAGGGTGAAAAAGTAAGACTCTATCTCTACCAAAAAAAAAAAAAGAATACATATAGAAATAATACATGTGAAAAAATGTCCTCTAAATGAGATCATCATATAAAATGCTAATTATAAAGTTAACTATATAGAACAGCCGCTCAGATACTATCCACAGAGTCTTACGTTCAAAGTTTTGAGCTAAATTGATCACATTTTATTTTTTGAACTAATAAACATTAGCAAAATAATATTCCCACCTAGTTAGAAAATAAACTGTATGCAGAACATGATAAAAAGCAATAGCTATCCCCACGTCTATCATAACTACTCATCTCATCACACCAGGGGTCCTCAAACTTTTTAAACAGGGGGCCAGTTCACTGTCCCTCAGACCTTTGGAGGGCTGGACTGTGGGCTGGGGATGATTCGGCTGCTAAGCAGGACGGGCAGTGGCGGCAAAAATACCAGGCGGGCTGGATAAATGTCCTAGGCGGGCTGGGGCTGCATGTGGCCCGCGGGCCATAGTTTGAGGACACCTGCATCACACACTCAATGTCCCCTCACTTAGCCATAGTCACTCTTAACACATTTTGAATGTCTGTATCTGATCTCCTGAGGTTTCTTATTTTCCTTCCTGCTGCTAAATTAATATTCTTTGTTTCCCTTTTTAGATGCTCAGTTTAATACCTTGTCTTTTAACTTCCAGTTTCAAAAGTTTGGGATTTAACGCATACAACCGTTTATCTCCCTTTCCACACCCTCCAAAATTAATTGTTAAACTCTTGTTACTTTAGTGAATTCAGTACCTTTAAATTATATTCCCAAACTTCTATCTCTTGGTTGATAAACTAAGGTGAACTCTCTCGAGTGGACACAAAGTTAGATAAAGGAATCAGCGCACTCCCCTCCTTCTTCCTCTTTCTCCCTTCCGTCTTTTGTACTTTCACTGTAACTTTAAATCTGAGAACACTGGCTTACCGGACATTAGTCTTTTATCCTCTGAAAACCAACAGAGTTTACATCTTTGTGACTCTCTCCACATTGTCCTACACAGCCCAGGGTAATGCTAGAGTTACTTTTCTTTCACGACAGATTCAGCAAATAGCCTTACTGCCATGGCAAGGAATACACCCTTGGCATTAGATCAACTCTATCTCCCTTTTCCTACCCTCACTGTTTGCTCCAAATCATTGTATGTATTTTGCATGTAAATCTCTACTTCTCTTTATAGAACTTTACTCTTCTCTTTCACTGTGTCATTTCCTTTCAGCTCTGGCACGGGGATGCCCAGTAATAGCTTCTTCAGCCCCACATGTAAACGAGCATCCATGAATGGACACTTCTCGCCTGTCTACCAGTCCTGTGGCTTCTCAGCCATGACCCTATTCATCCTGTGTAGCACATGATACCTTGTTCTGGTAGCCCATCACCACTAGACGCTGGAAGGATTTTTTTATTCCCCAGTTATGACAGCCAATAATGTGATCAGTCATTGCCAACTGGCTGGGGTTTAAAATCTCCTTCAACTAAGAACCACACATCTATACAAATTGCTGATATAACCTAATTTTTGCTATGAATATTTTTAGAGACAGACAGGCCTAAAGAAGCTCCATAGTGAGCTGCTTGTGTCTTGGTGAGTCTTTGGACTGGCTCACAGGGAGTCGAACAAACGCCCTTATTCCTCTGCAGGTCCGGTCGCACCAGGTATATTCCTCTTTGAGAGACTTATGGGCAGGCGGATGTAATTGCCAACAACTCTAGCATGGTGCTAAATGTGTTTTACCAAGTAAGAAAACTGGAGTTGGTAGGCTGACCATAACTGGCACGACCTGCTTTCTCCCACAAAGTTTTGACAATTAAATGATTCTAGTTCTGGGCACACTATTTTATCTCTGTGACTTTCTCATAATGAGTTAAAATGCTGATTATGAGCATCAACTAAC
The DNA here is from genome assembly GCF_000181295.1 of Otolemur garnettii. Lineage (NCBI taxonomy): Eukaryota > Metazoa > Chordata > Mammalia > Primates > Galagidae > Otolemur > Otolemur garnettii. Next base: position 2,488,594 of record NW_003852464.1, read on the forward strand.
AATGAATAAGAAATAAAAGAAGAGTGTTTAATGTGGAGCCAAGGCCTAACCGGATTTTGCTTTTGATTTTTCACTAAGGGAAGTAACAGTCCCAGGATTTAATGGCCTTGGTAGTACTAAGAGTTCCACTCCCCAACCAGCCCCTTAGGAGTTATGTAAGATAAATCTGGATTATATCTTAAGAATAAAAAGTTCAACATAATACCATTAAATTCAAACCAATAGGTTAAGTTGAATCTGTTTTTACCCATTTTAATTGCTTGGTCAAGAGAAAACAATATTTTTGAAATCCGTAGAAGGCAGATAACATTTATTTCAGCCTCTTCCAGGTCTTGATACTCAGTAGGAATCTGTAATTTATCTGATTGTTTTAATAATTACAATGTTTATTTGCTCCTCCTACCACTACCCTCTCAGAGAGGTTAAGTAATTTACCCAAGTTCTTATATCTAGTAGCTAAGATGAATGACTCTCCTTAGGAAAGAGTGATCTATCATATAACATTTGCATGTGACAGTGTTCCTCTGATGTGCAGGAAGGACTTGTTTCTCTCTCCTTATCTATAGAGAATCATATTTTGCATGTACTTTTGCTGAGAGGAACAGGAGGTAAAGTTTTCTAACATTAACAAATTGCTACTTCTTTGATTACTGAGACTTCGTAAGTCTGTCCATTCAAGAACTGCGTTTAGGAGGCATGGAATGATATCACTCTGCTACAGTACATGAAATGTGAAGGAAACTCATAAAATCTTAGAGTATGAGTTTATACCACGGATTCCAAGGTAATATCATCTATTTCCTGCCCATCCCCTGTTATCCCAGATACAATGCTGAGTACTTGGGATATAATGTTGTATAAGCTCCGTCTCCTTTCACTTTAGTTCTTAGGGCTACTGTAATAAGTTACTGTAAATGTGGTGACTTAAAACAACAGACATGTATTCTGTGACAGTTCTTTAGAGGGAAATCAAGCTATTACCAGCACCACGCTGAAAGTTATAGGAGAAATGACCCTCATGCCTCTTTGAACTTCTGGTACCTCCAGGCATCTTTTGGTTTGTGGCTGTATTGCCCTAACATCTGCCTATATCTTCACACGGCCTTCTCCTCTGTCTTTTCTCCTTGTTTGTTAGAAGGATATCTGTCATTGAATTTAAGGCCCACCCAGATAATCCAGGATGATCTTAGCTTCAGAGCCTTAACTTAATCACATCTGCAAAGACCCTTTTTCCAAATAAAGTCACCTTCAGAAGGTCCGAGCTTCAGAGCACAGCACCCTGTTAGGGCCATAGTCAACTATCAACTCTTACCTGAAACAGCTTATCAATTTATTTTGGGAAACCGACAGACAAACGAACATGTGGTAAAATTGTACAGATCCCACATAAGACGTCTGTAGAGGGAGCAGAGGGGACGCAAAAAATAAAACACACGCCATCTAGAGAGAAATCAAGAAAGGCTTCGCAAATAAGGTAGTTTTAGTTTGATTTTGAAACAGAAGAATGAAGATACAACAGAGGGGGAAAAAAGACATAGTTTGAACTCCTTACGCAGAAATAGTATGCTGTAACTCATTGCCTGCCGAAGTGTTTCATTTGGCACACACTGTATCTGCCTACACAATGTTTAAAAATTAACTGAATTAGTTGTCAACATTTCGATTCTGGAACATTTTACATTATAATCTGGATTTCCTGCTTTCTTTGAAAAAAAAATAGCTAGCAATGTTGGGCCTATATTAACACATGACAGAAATCAGCTGGAGCTGAGTGGAAGTGTGCCCTTTGGATGGGACCTGTGCTTTCTAGTCTTAAAATATCCAGGCCACATGCAAGAGCTCATGTCTGTAATCCTAGATCTTTGGGAAGCCAAGAAGAGAGATTCCTTGAGCCCCAGCATTTGAGTCCAGCCTGACCCATATAGCAAGACCACATCTTATCCTTTGGCACTTTACTCATTTATGTTCCTGTGCGTTTTGTCTCTTTAGGCATTTGAATCACTACCCCTGCCTCAACAGCTTAGATCTGGGAGAGTATGTTGGCAAGCTGAGGGTTTTTCTTAGAGAAAACGTGATCTATTCTAGTGCTCACCACTCTGTCATGTTAAATATGAAACCCATGTTTGAGACAAAATTAGATATGTTGGCTGGAAGGCAGGACATGTTCTAGACACTAGCTTTTCCTATCTTTTCAAAGGCCTGGCTATTAACTGAAAGGAACCCATTTGATATCCATATCACTGTATAGGTGAACCCAGATCCCATAATAGTCTCACATAGTCAAACAGCTAATGACAACAAATAACTATGCATTGCCATAGTCTAGGCCAAAGAAAGTGTGGATCCTTTGCCAGGCTGTACATTTGAAGGTGTTTGGAGGTGCATGTTTTTAGATGAGAAATGTTCGTTTAAGTTTGATAACTGATTTATATACAATGTATTATTTCTCTTACACTGTAGAGATCGATAACTTCGAGTAAGAGCTTTTATTTGAATTTGAGATTATTTGGGAACTGCTAGAATTTTACTAAAATTGGAATCAGAAGCCTGTTGCTTGGCAAAAACTCAGGACCTGCCATTTCACAAACTTCAGAGTCATTGTTTGGTAAATGCAGGGGGCACAATCATCTTGCTAACAGAGAAAGGTGGTCTGGTGATTCAGCGTGAAACATTTGTCCTTAGACTGAAAATGTAGACTCTTGCTCGGATAATTAATAAAAACATAAAATATCTAAAAAACAATACAGTACCTTAAAATAATTTTTAATTCTTAGGCCTCAAAGCTCCAATGTAATTAAAGCAAGTTCTGGTGAGTATTGGGACAATGGCAGCAGTTTTATATTTTCACAAATCCCCACATGAAACAAAGGGATGAACTAGATAGTAAAAGCAGAAACCCTTGTGGCAACATTTATTAAGAAAAAAACTGTTAAAGTATTCTCAGGAAACTCAAAATAGGAGGTACAAAAGATCTACCAATAATCACAAAACACTTAACATCGCCCCTGAAAACTATGGCAGTGACAAGAACAACCAAGTCTGGGAAGGACTTTTCCCCCCAAAGAAAGGATGAGTGAGGACAAAGGCACTTTCTCAAGGCCTTCTGGTGCTGAGTCTGTCCTCTGTGAATGCGAGAAACCCACTCACTGGGAAACGGTTCCTAACCAGGGCCTCACACAGAGCAGCACAGCAGAGAGTGGGAGAGAAACTGATAAAGATGATGAAAAACAGACATAACACAGATAAAAGGGGGAGAAGGGAACAGAGCCAGGGAAGCTCAAGAAATCAAAGCATCGTAGGTTATATTGCTCCATGAAAATAACAACAAAGAAAATTCTAGATAAATATGGCTCCTAAAATTTAAATAAAACTTAAATCATATTAAAATAAGCACCAGAAATTTATCAATCCAAAAGCACATATAGTTATTATAAGATGAAAAAAAAATAAGGAGCAAAATAACATCTCTAGAAACCTTGAAGGCACATGAGATAACCATGCTTTAAGAAAATCAAAACTGAGGGCAGTGTCTGTGGCTTAGTGGGTAGGGCTCCGGCCCCATATACTGAGGTGTGGCAGGTTCAAACCCAGCCCCAGCCAAACTGCAACAAAAAAATAGACGGGTGTTGTAGTGTGTGCCTGTACAACTACTTGGGAGGCTGAGGCAAGATAATTGCCAAAGCCCCAGGAGTTGGAGGTTGCTGTGAGCTGTGTGATGCCATGGCACTGTACCAAGGGTGATAAAGTGAGACTCTGTCTTTACAAAAAAAAAAAAAAAAGGAAAGAAAAAGAAAATGAAAACTGAAATATACAGTATCAAAACAAGCTAGAAGACATTGGAAAATGATATAAGAATGATAAAATATAAGTCATAATTTTTAAAAGCTAAGGAAAATGTTGAAAGTAGTTGGAAATAACTAGATAATTTTTTCATAATTAAAGACCACAATAAAAGAAATTAAGTAATAAACATAGTAAATGATTCAGAAGAATAAAAGCATAAAGATTAATAATAGAACAATAAAATATGAAGTAAAAAGGTTTGAGACAATAAAAGGCAGACAAAAGTGTTCTCTGAAGAATAAAAAATACAAGAAAATAGAAGAAATACTAAATGCTATAATTCAAGAAAACTTTCCTTAAATTAAAGAGGGAGGAAATAAGATAATTACATATCAAACATACACTGTGTTCCAACTCAGAAAAATTGACACCAATATATATTGTAGTAAAACTTTGTTAAGAAAAGAAAAATTTTTTGAACAATGACCCCAAAATACCACATGATACACATATACGTATAAAGGAAAGAATATTAGATTCCCACCAGACTTCTTGACAGAAACACTTTATGCCGTAAGATAATAGAGTAAAAAAGGAAAAGAAAGTAAACCAGAATTTATAATAAGTAAAGCTGAATAATGAGCATAAATAAATGTGGCCAGCATGCAATAATTCAGGGAAGGTCTGAGTTTCTGGAAGGAAGGAAGGAAAAAAGGAGGGATCTAGAAAAAAAAAGAATTTACTAGTGAATGATTAGCTTCAGACAACCAAATGACGAGAGAGGCATCTATATTAAGACTAGTAGTGATGATTAATTATACAGTTTCTTTTCCTTTTTATAGAATTGAGAATAAATGAAGATTAAAAGAGACAGACTAGAGGGTATAGCAGCTATATGATCTGACAGTATGTATACATGACAAATTCTAAAAGCAGAGATTGAGTTAACATTTGTAAACAATCTTTAATTGTTTTTAAAAAAATAATCACAAATGAGTGATATTTTTCATTAACTGTACCCTTGATAACTAGAATTCTCAGTGTAGAAAAAAATTAGCTGAAGAACTAATATAGAAAGTATTAAGTAAAATCACCCACCGTGTTTCTGAATTTGAATCAGAAAGATCAGTACGAGTTCAGTGTATAAGCAATGAATAACCCAATAGTGATGACTATGTCTAGCACCCAGATTCTTGTCCTGAAATACTATTTTGTATTAAAAGAATTTGATGCTTCTTAAAATAACTGACTGACCCCCTTTCTGCAGAAAGAAACCAACAATGAAATTGAAACATCTTTACACAATCGCTAATGCTAGGATCCTATCAACAGACTCAGAAGCAAATGTGAAGAGCTCACCTCTGGCTACCAGTGGTAAAAATTGAGCTTCAGTAGGAATAAGAATGTCAGTGGATTAAGGCCTAGCAAATGTATTTAAGTCCATAAGTTCACAATGACATTAAAAAATAACTGGTTATTTTAAAGAATGCCACAGAACCAATTTATGATCTTCAATATTGGGCATATCATAGAAAAAGTCAAGCATTTATCTTTCTTTTCTAGGTGAACTACAAAATTGGTAAACTAAAAACCAAGTTACAAAATTAGAACTCAGGCATTGAGTATTAACGGCTGCTCACAACGCAAAAGAGCAAAATTTAGATATTATGATTCAAAAAATCTAAAATATAATTATAGAGATAAAAATTGAGTCTGATCAGGTCTCTGAACCTAGAAGTCCGCCATTTTCAGTAGAGGCAGAGATCAGAGAACTATGATAGAATACACTGTGAAAGTGCTGTCAGCAAAATCCAGACTGGCCAAGAGGCCTGGGTCTCGGAGAGCTAAATTATAAGTGTGTGTGGGTGTGTGTGGGGGAGTAGATGGAGGCGGGAATCAATAGCTTTAAAGAGAAAAGACATTAATCTGACATTGTTGAAATTTTAAAAAAAGGTGCTGGTCATGTTCTGCCAAAGGTTTAAAGAATAAAAGAATGGTCTGGAATTTTTATCTTCAAGTCACATGCCCTTCAGACTGTCAACTAATTACAATTTGACTTCTTTCTAAGCCAGTCAATAAGTGTGAAACGTTCTTGAATTAAAAGGAAGTTTTCTACCTTCGATAGTTGCTTATGAAACATAATAAGAATTATTAAGAAAAAAACAGAGTGTATGTGAATTTTAACTTAATTTTACCTATTCAGCACTTTCAAATATTTCTTTTTTTCTTTCTTTTTTTGGCCGGGACTGGATTTGAACCCACTACCTCTGGCATATGGGGCCAGCACCCTACTTCTTTGAGCCACAGGCGCCACCCCAAATATTTCATTTTCATTCCTTGGAATAGTATCTGACAGCTCATCATTGCTGGCCCTGACCTGTCAACTCCTGAGACATAATTCCCTGACCACCCTTTTGCACTTAAATATTTACTAACTAAATAAACCTGTGTTCCTTAGGAAAACAAATTCCTGTTTCATTCACTCTGGCCATGCTGTGGAGAGTAGCCTCCATGAGAAGTGGCTGAAAACTCAGTGTCCATGAGTAGTAATTTGGGGGATCTCATGTGAAACCACCACTTGTTTTCTCTGCCCACAGCATCTTGAGTATTTGTTAAATGTTCTCACAGTCCTCTCACTGCACTTTGTTTTTTTACATGCCTGGAAAATGTTCTTTGATGCCCCCACCACATACGCAGAATCTCCAAAAGCAAAATTTTCCTATGTTGTGTAGCTTGCATTTAAAATCGTCCCTTCTGGGGTGACACCTGTGGCTCAAAGGAGTAGGGTGCTGGCCCCATATGCCGGAGGTGGCAGGTTCAAACCCAGCCCTGGCCAAAAAACAAACAAAGAAACATAAAATCATCCCTTCTGATACATATCCTCCACTTCTGAGATTGTTTAGCCATCTTTTTTTATATATCAACATGTAAATAAAAGACTTTGCATTTTATGTATATATTTTATTATTTATATATTTATTTCCTAGTCTCCCCACATACTAGATTATTATTATGGTTCATGATATAATTATGTGTGTGTACACACACACACACACACACACACACATATACACTTTTTTTCATCATTAAACCAAGTTCTTAGCATTGTACTTGATGTATAGAATGCCCTTGACACTTAAGTAAATGCCTAACTGTCTAAACAAACTTATTTTGATAATATTGTCTTTTATGGATAATATTCTCCTTCATATACACCATCCAATATAAATACTTGATTCCAAATATGATATAATCTAACTAATGGTAATTAGTAATAATTAGCATTATTAAATAATAATATTTATTATTAGTAATTAATAATATTAATTGGTACTATAATGGTAATTCTATGCATTCCCCAAACCTAGATGTTCCCCTGGTATCCATACAGCCTGTGAATTATATGATGTCACATAACTCTTCATCTATTTCTTCCTCAACCAAACTTTATGGTTGGCCTTTTTTTGAATATATTTGCAGTTTGATTCTCATTTAAGTTTGCTAAATTTCCTCTTACATTCATTTTCCAATCCAGGGATTCAACTTTTGAGATCCTTCTGCATCCTGCAAAGTATGAGCTATCTTCCCCAGAGTTAGAGCAGCAGCACACAGGCCTTCTTACCAGGCATTAGTGAAGATGTCACAGGGTGAAGCCCACCGCACGGCACTGAGAGCCCCAGTGCCCTTTGCTCACATCCACGTGAGTCTCAGAATCAACCCCATTGACTCTTCTTCAGTAGCATCACCTGATGCTGCATCATTCTTCCTGCTCCCTAAGGCAGCTGGAGAAACTGACAAGAGGAAGTTAGGAAGAGAAGAAAGGAGAGTGATTGATTAAATAATCCACTAACATCAAAATGAAAGCGAGGATCACTCGATATGCTTTATTTTTAATACAATACTTTGACTTCGGGTGACCCCTTCTTTACTTCTGAGCCTTTAAAAGTTACCCAGTTAACATTTTGTTTCCTAGAAATTTGTGGAAATCATTAGTTTTTTTCCTAATTTAATGTCTAAAACGTACATTTCATTCCTTTAGAAAATTGTGAAAATACTTGCATAGCACCAACCTTTCACCACCCATCACAATTTTGTAAAATTCCGTTTGATGAAGTTTAGTAGGTTTTATAAAAGAAATATAAATCAAGTTTTTATAAATAAATATTTACTAGATGCTGATTTTGTCAGAGTGTTGAAAAACTGGTCAGATTCACACAGATATTACAAACAGTAGCTGTGTAAGGTTTGCTTAAAAATATTTGGTAAGTTTACCTATTTCAGGATCTGATACAGACAAAAAATTAATTTTTGTACTCTATTTTCTGTAACTCAGACACTAAAAAATATTTTAGTGAATTAGAAAAATACTGAGTTGGTGGTACCTGGTAGCTAGAACAGACAGATTCAAAAATAAAAATACTGTTATTGTCTCTGGAATTTTATGGAAAAGTAAGGAGTTTACAAACATCAGAGATCTTCTTCATTGATTCTGACTTGACTTCAATTTTAACCATGCTACTTCCACTTACTAGACACACAAATTTTGCCACCAGTCTTAAACATATTAGGCCTTTCCTTCCCATTTGTATTATGAGATAATAAACCTTTATATAATACATTATTTTAAAGTTAAAGTAAGGGAGTAGATTTGAGGCCCTTTTCCCAGTGCTTAACACGTAACGCTATCTCAACAGGTAGTGTTTATACTTCATAATTACTTTCCTAATGAGTAAGACTGCAACTGCTCATAAAATTGTATTTGAGCAACTCACCTATTAATTATAAATCATCTAGAATAGAATATAATAATTGTAACATGTGTATTTTTCTGAATTCATATCTCCATATACTCTTTTAAAGAATTTTGGAAAACCTACACAATGGGAAAGGATATTTGCATATTTTGGATCAGACTATAGCTTGATAACTAGGATCTACGGAGAACTCAAAATCAATCAACAAGAGGCCGCACCTGTGGCTCAAAGGAGTAGGCCACCAGCCACATATGCCGGAGGTGGTGGGTTCAAACCTAGCCCCAGCCAAAAACTGCAAAAAAAAAAAAAAAAAAAAAAAAAAAAGCCAACAATTCCTTATATCAATGGTCAAGAGAAATGAATAGAACCTTCTCGAAAGAAGACAGACAAATGGCTAACAAACATATGAAAAAATGCTCATTGTCTCTAATTACTAGAGAAATGGAAATCAAAGTCACCCTGAGTGAGTAACCCCAGTGAGAATGGCCCACATCACAAAATCTCAAAACTTCACATGCAGGCATGGATGTGCAGAGAAGGGAACACTTTTATAGTGCTGGTGGGACTGCAAACTAATACAACCTTTTTGGAAGAAAGTATGGAAAATCCCCAAAGAACTCAAACTAGACCTTCCATTTGATCCCACAATCCTGTTACTGGTCATCTACCCAGAAGAAAAAAAATCCTTTTACCATAAGGACACTTGCACTAGACTGTTTATCACAGCTCAATTTATAGTCACCAAAATGTGGAAACAGCCTAAATTCCCACCAACCCAGGAATGGATTAATAAGCTATTGTATATGTATACCATGGAACACTATTTAGCCATTAAAAAGCTGGAGACATTACATCTTTTGTATTAACTTGGATGGAAGAGAAACACATTATTCTTAGTAAAGCATCACAAGAATGGATGGAGAAGCAAGAATCCTATGTACTCAAATATGAGGAAAATTAATGATCTAGTAGTACATGGTGGGAAGTGGAGGGATGAGGAGAGCAGAGAGAGGGAAGGAGGGGGGGGTGAGAGGTCACAGTGTGTGACACACCTTTTGGGGGTGGGACACAATTAAGAGGGACTTTACCTAACAAATGCAATCAATGCAATCTGGTTCTTTGTACCCTCAATGAACCCCCAACGATGGAAAAAAAAAAAAAAAAAGAATTTTGGATCTCCAGCCTCATTTAATCTAGATTTGACAAAGGACAGAGAAAAATTAGGTTAGGTGGGGCCTTATAAATTTTATAACAGCAGAAGATCTGTTTTTGGAGTAAGAGGTTTTATAGTCACAAAACCATTCTGAGGAACAATGGGCTACGCCCTGCGATTTGGCTTCGTAGATGCCAAGCTTCCCTGATGCAGTTCCCTGACCAGAAACTCTCTGGTTTCTGTTACTTCTTTCCAGAGCTCAGAACAATCCGCAACAGTGCTTATGGGGGATGAAAAAGAGACCAAGATGCCAATGAGAACAATATAGTGAAATGTGGGAAATTAAAGACGTGAACCAATTGTGCTTTATCTACATTTTTATAATACAGAGGTTTAAATCACTGAGAGGTTTTTTGATATCAGGGTTTCACGCAAATAGCTGAAAGAAATATTGTTACCAAAAATAAAACATATGGTGACCATATTAAAAATGAAAAAAAAAAAACCACTATGGTTTCTTCATTCTTAAGATAATGTTTCATCACGCTTGATTTTTACCTCTCAACTCTGAAACATAGAATGAAAACGAAAACACACGAGAGAAACCATACTTAGGCTTGTTTTTGTTTGACATTGCCTTTTGTAGGGGAAGAAAGAAAATGAACAATAACAAAAAAAGCCACATCCTTCCCTATTAGCAAATTGGAAGGCCCTTAAGAATTTTTGGAGAAATTTCTATAAATCTGCAGAATACTACTCTGAATAATTGCAAACTATTCTCACTTAGATGATATTTCATCTTGGAAAAATATTACCTTTCTGTGATCTGTAAGTGGGTCTGATTGCTGGCCATACCATGTCCTAATTACGTCATTGTGGATGAATAATCTCCCTGAGGTTCAAGGTCATCATCTATAGAAAGGTGGTAACAATTGTAAAGGTTAAACATGTAAGGAACGTACTACTTAGCACAGCGCCTGGTACATGCAGTGTCAATAATAAAAATAAAAACAGTATTATCAAATGTATGTTAATAATATAGAAACACATTTTACAAAATGTATTATGTTACTATATCATGATATAATTGTATTATTCTAAGAACTACTTACATAATTTATACTTGTATAAAGTAAACTTTATACAAGTATAATTTAACTTGTAAGTATATTAAACAGTATAAGAACTACTTATATAATTTATACTTGTATACATTACAAGTATAATTTGTATGTATATTTGTATATGATTTATATATATCATATAATAGTAATATAATTAATATAATTTTTACTTGTATAATTTGTAAATATACTTGTATAATTTATAAGTAAATTATACTTAAATAATTCATACTTGTAGAATATTATAGTATGGTTATAACACTATAATAAATATAATATGTAGTACTACTATTATTATTTTGTCATCGATTCTGTTATTTGAAGCCAGACTGCCTCCTTCTAAATCATGCCTTCCTGCAACTTATTAGTTATGGCATCTTAAACAAGTGATAATCACTTTTTGATTTGGAGTTTTCATCCATAACATAGACAGGAGTTGGGCCTGAAAAATTGCC
>NW_003852464.1:2500041-2527800 GCF_000181295.1 Otolemur garnettii
TCTTTCTTAACCACCACTTCAACCCTAAGTATAAACTGATGGAAACTTTCTGTGAAACATGCACATTTTACATGGGCTATAAAATCCCTTCTCCGCTAATTACAAACTTGTGAGCTAAGAAGCATTCCCAGAAAGGAAAGTGACTGCAGCACTTACTGAGATGCCTGCCTGGTATTTCACAGCCACGTAGTAAAGCAACATTTTTTTTAAAACTTACCTTCCCCTATACAAGAAACACATGGAAATATGGTGCCTTTAACAACTGGGTCTTCGTTTTTGAATTCCTGCGAAGTAGTTTTAACTCGGAAATGGCTTTACTATCTTCTCAGATTTAGAAAGTTTGCAGTGAGGGACGTTTGCTTATCTCACATGTCTTTGATTTTCTCTGTAGCTTGACTTTCAAGTGGAATCTTCTGATTTGAGTTTATTTCATGACTAATGCCTTAAGATGCTGATTGCTTGAATTAAAGCCTCTTTGCTCCTTAAGCCGTTCACACGCAATCACTAGCAAGAGAACAAAACAGTGTCAGCGTTCCAAGACTCACAAGCCCTCTGTACAGTGTTCCCAGACACGCTAAATAAGGAATGATGGAATGCAGGGATCACATGAGGGGTGTTTTCCAAGTCTCGGTTCAGATCTCTCAACCTGATTTTAACATTATCAAAATATGAGATTCAAGGGATCCAACCCACCTGAAAGCTCAGTGATGACTGATATCTTTATAAAAAATATATGTATGTTTCCTATAGCTGTCAGAAAACTACCAGAAATTTTGTGTCTTAGCATCAACACAGACACATCCTATCACAGGTATAGAAGTCAGAAGTCCAGCGATGACCTTACTGGGCTAGAATCGGGTGTGGGAAATGCTGCATTCTTTACCCAAAGCTCCAGGGGAGAATCCACTTTCTTAACTTCTCTGTCTTCTAGGGTCCACTCACTTTCTTTGGTTCTTGGCACCTTCCTCCAACTTCAAAAATTTTGGGCTAAGTCTTCCTCTGAGTGAGGTAGTCCTGCTCACACTGCTATCTCTGTAACCTTCTCCTCTGCCTCCATCTCTCACTTAAAAGTCTCTTGTGAGCACATTGTGCCCAGCCAGACAACCCAGGATAATCTCCCCATGCCAGCACCAACTGACTTCATTTAATCTGTAGCATTAGTTTTCACAGCCACCTGACCTCACAGGCTCTGGGCATTATAATGTATTAGTATATACTACATTGCATGGGACATCATGAAACTAAAAAAATTTTGTTATTCTTCTGAAATTCAAATTTGAGTGGGTGGGTGTTTTATATTTTTACTTGTTAAATCTGTAGTACTACCAGGAATAAGTGTAGGTGATCTTGGACTCTGATCCAAACAAAACAGCACTATATAGTTAAAATAGTTGCTTCTCTTCATTTGATACTCAATACACTCTTACATTTAAAAGTAAAATTCTTGACTTTAAACCTATGGGAATTGTTAGCTAAAATATCTTTTAGATGGACTAACAGGGTCAATAAAATGGTATTATATTGCTGGGCACATGGCTCACACATGTAATTCCAGCACTGGGGAGCCTGAGGCAGGTGGATTGCCTGAGCTCACAGGTTCAAGACCAGCCTGAGCCAGAGCTAGACCTTGTCTCTAAAAATAGCCAGGCATTGTGGCAGGTGCCTGTAGTCCCAGCTATTTGGGAGGCTGAGGCAAGAGAATCACTGAAGCCCAGGAGTTTGAGGTTGCTGTGAGCTATAACACCGCATTGAGACTGCGGCTCAAACAAATAAAATGAATAAAATAAAACAAAACAAAATGTTGTTATATTAATTACCTTATATGGTAGAAAAATTCATGTGATTTAATGTATCAAGAGAGCAGGATACAAAATTATGTACATAGTTAAGTTACAGAAAGAAGTTTGTCTTGCTTAGAGAGAGTAGGGGTGACTGTTTGAAAACATATTTTCCGTTACACATATTAAATTAATCTGTTTATGGAATACGTGTGATATTTTGATACACACATATATTATATATAGTGATCAAATCAGGGTAATTGGGTAGTCATCATATGGTACGAATTTTTCCTAACTTTATTTCATGTATTGTTCTCAATATGTAAAAATGTGATTGGATGTGATATGAGCATATAATAATTAAGTTTATCCTGCTTCTCACAGCCATATTATTCTTATGATAGAGGTAGTTAGGTTACACAGGATTAATAAGGGGAAAATTTCCATATATACAATGTATTTACCATTTGTGAATGGAGACATTATTATATGTTGTTAGTTTGTAACACTTTTACACTTTGTTCAGAGGTAAACAAGTCAAAATGTACAGTCTGTCTTTTTTTTTAAACTAAATATATTCAAATGCCTATTGGTTTAATAACACTTGAGAAAACACAGCATGTTGTGGGTATTTAAAGTTGTGTTATAACCATTCAGACAACAGTGGCGGGAATCACTGTCACACAACTTCAATGCCTTTGCTAATTAGCAGCGTTTGTGAGAACCTGGTCATATCCAGCAACTTGCTCTTTGATTAATGTCATGAAAGTAAAGCCAGCTGTTAATTACAGGAACAACCAATTCCCTGGGAATCGTCATAATCCATTTTAATGTATTGATGTTATTAATCAAACCCAGAGACATGAAGTGTTACAAATTTGAAAATTCAGCTTTTCAGTGTATCAGAGTAACACATATGTGAGAAAGAAAAGAATAACATAAGAACTGTCTTCATTTTTTTTTTTTAATCAAGAGAGTAGGTTTTTCCCTAATTACGTGATCATTCCTTTGATTATACTATTCAGCTAAACCTCTTTACATGATGCAGAACAGCCAGCTACAGAATAGAAAAAGCAGTTCAACATGAGCTGTTGGCATATTATTGAAAACATAAAAGGACGTTAGACAGAATTCAGGGAGAAACTTAAAACAAACAAAACCTGACATTGTGGGCATCAGTTCAAGAAGAAAGGTCATGGAAAGAGGAAAGAAGCTTAAACAGACTCAGAGAAAAGGACCCGGGAGAACTTTGGGTTTTTCCTTCTCCCTTCACCTTATGTCGTTTGCCGCCTCTCGCCATTTGCCTTTTGTAGGTGCCTCAGACATGACATTGAACCACTGATAACGCGATACTGTTACACCTGTTACTTCCTCGTTCTGCAGTTTCAATGATAAATATTTTGATACATTTGGGAAAGTCTCAAGAGTATTAATATATCCCATCTTTTTGACTCATCCCACAGAGTGGGTCAATTTAACAGTTTCCAGTTAACAGGTCTATATCGATAGCATTCAATCAGCCATTCATTGATTTGTTAATCCAGTGCTAATCACTGAGTTCCTGCCTTGTGAAAGCCACTGTTGCAAGCTTTGCAGATACAGAAATGGGCAGAAAGGCAAGTCCTTGCCTGTATGGGGCTCAAGGTGTGTTGAGAGGTTGATAGCAAACACCATATATCACTCAGTGAATACATGCATAATTCAGATAACTCTAATTTGGTGGTAAGAAGTGTAGAGAAAATTTTAAAAGGGCAATGTAATAGAAGAGACAGGAAGGGTGGATTAATATAAATGGGATAAATAAGAGAAAATTCCCTGAGGATGTGATGTTTACAAATAAACTTGAATAACGGGAAAAGATGAGCTAGACAAAGTTCTGGGTAAACAAAATTCTAGGAAGAGGGTGCTAACATAAAGTCTCTAATACAGAAAAGTGTGGGGAGCGGGTTGTAGGCCGCAGGGCCCCCACTGCCTTGGAAATAAATGCTCAGGGAGCGACCCCCAACCATTTCTCCTCCCTTAACATTAGTTTCACCTGTCAGAAGTCACATAGCCCATGTGTGTTATTGACAAGCCCACAATTTTTCCTCTTCAAGGTAGATCTCTACCCCTTGTATTAAGATTTATGCAATCTTGTTAAGATACTGCATAGATAAAGCTGTTTCCATGGTTCAGTGGCTGGCTGCAGTCATCAGCTGTGTCAGCCCTGACACACACACACACACACACACATATACACACATCGCCCACTCATGTATTGATGGGCAGGCACTTGGGTGGGTTCCACACTTTGAGGATTGTGAATTGGATTACAATGAACATTTAAGTCCATGTGTCTTTTGATAAAATCACTTTTTTTCCCCTTTGGGTACATACCCCATAGTGGGATTGATGGAACAAATGGTAGGTCTACTTTTAGTCCTTTGGGGCATCTCCATATGACTGTCAGAGAGATTGAATTAGTCTGCAGTGTTCAACCGTTCCTTTCTCTCTGCATCCATCTCACACCTGTTGTCCTAGGACATTTGATAAAAGCCATTCTCAACCAGTTATGTGATATCTCATTGTTTTGATTGGCATTCCCTGATGATTACAGATGTTGTGCATTTTTCCATGTCTGTGTTGGCCATTAGTCTATCGCCTTTACAAAAGCTTTGGTTCATGTCATAGTTACACTTTTTAAGTGGCTGTTTAATTTTTTTTCTTGCTGATTTGCTTGAGTTCTTTACACATTCTGGTTACCAGTACTTTATCAGCATGTGAATATTTTTCTTGTTTTATTGGTTGTCCATTTACGCTATTGATCATTTCCTTGGCTGTGCAGAAGCTTTTTAATTTAACCAGGTCCCATTTGTTGTGTTTTTGTTGTTAGGATTGCCTTTTGGGTCTTCTGCATAAATTGTTTGCCTAAGCCCATGTCTGTAAGACTTTTCCCAAAACGTTAGTCTAGAATTCTCATAGTTTATGGTTTTGTGTAGTCTCATAGCTTTAGTCTCTGATCCAACTTGAATTAATTTTTGAAGTGGTGAGGAAGGTTGAGAACCACTGCCCTAAAGCCTTGGTTCAGCTGATGTGGAAAATCCTGGTCGTTGTGGGCTTTCCATTCTGCATTGGCCTGTGCAATATTTTCCCACATATTTGGTCTGCTAATCCAGTGGTCTTCAACCTTTTCTGACCCTGTGGGCAGGCGGCGCCTGTGGCTCAAAGGAGTAGGGCACCAGCCCCATATGATGGAGGTGGTGGTCAAAAAACTGCAAAAAAATAAAAAGAGACCCCACGGGCAAGTTTCATGAAAGATAATTTTGCCATAAATTTGGGGGCTAGGGGGTGGTGGTTTCAAGATGATTTAAGCACATTATATTTATCATTCCTCATGTTGTGGTGACCCCCAACCATAAGATTATTTTTGTTGCTACTTCATAACTGTAATTTTGCTACTGTTATGAATTGTAATGTAAATTTCTGATATGCAGGAGACCCCCAAAGAGGTCACAATCCACAAGTTGAGAACTGCTGCTTTAGGGGGATAGTGACTGGTGATGA
Organism: Otolemur garnettii; assembly: GCF_000181295.1. Taxonomy (NCBI): domain Eukaryota; kingdom Metazoa; phylum Chordata; class Mammalia; order Primates; family Galagidae; genus Otolemur; species Otolemur garnettii. Next base: position 2,505,366 of record NW_003852464.1, read on the forward strand.
GTTAATACCCCACAGCCACATGTACCATGGGACTATACTCCATTTTAAAATGAGAAAACTGAGTCATATACAGAGCAGTGAACTATTAGAAGGTAGTCAATGTGAGGCTGGAGCTTTAACTCGGTGCCACTGACTCCACTGAAATGTTTTCACCAGTGATCTTACCAGAGCTCCACCGTGCACCCCCACATGTATGGCATAGAAGTATGTGATTGAAAGTGGCAAACTTGTGCTACATAAAAATTTCTCCATTAGGAAGGAAATATTTGTTTCTTCCTCTGGCAATCTCCCTTGCCTCTTTTCATGTAGCATCCTAGAATGACAATAAAGAGAACTCCTTTGATTTATATTTAGCTGAATTTACTTCCCAGAACATGTCTAGAAAGAGTTCCCTGCAATTGTTTAAAGCTTTGTTTTTTTGACCACAGGCCAAGACAAGTGTTTTTCTCACCAGCTTCCCTCATTTATCATTTTTTCACTGGGTCGTCAGATACCCTCATTTCTCCTGTGATATTCACTTATCTAATGCTATTATTTTTGTAATGGCTTTATCTGCAGATATCTTAGCATGTTTGAGTTATATTGATTTAGTGCTGAATATCATTATTTCAAGACAAAGCCTATGCCTTACCTGTGAACTTTGATGAAGTCCATTAACATTTCAACGACAAAGCTTCTTAGATAGGCAGGAGGTGGAAGGTCTGGGTGATCTGGGTGACTGTCCTGAAACTCGATTAATGATCTATTAATCAGAGATCAGGCTATGTGGGTAGAGCTTTTTAAATCTCTCTAAAGTTAATCTCAACTCAGAATTTGCTTACTCTTTGTGTGTTTTAACCAGCTGGATTTTTTCAAAAGCACTTGGATTGTTAGATACATTTTGTGGGCCCTGTAGCAGATTGTACATACAGCCACGTGAATAACCTGGAAAATGCTCAAGAGAAGACAGTGGAAGTAATTAAAGAGTTGGGAAGTCTGTCATAAAGGAAAACTAGAGAAGCCAAGGAGAAGTGAAGAGGGAAGGGTACTTAATAAATCTTTATGTTCTGGAAGAGATGTTGTACAGATGGAGGCCATGGATTTGTTTCTTCCGTTCCATTTAGATCAAGAAGAAGTTGCATTACTATTGAATATGGGGAATTAGGTGCTATGTGTAAGTATATCCATGTATGCATGTGTATCTATACACATATAGATACAACAAATGCTTGTAAATGGTACCTGATCAAATTAAAAAGCTTCTGTACAGCCAAGCACACAGTAAGAACAGCTAATATACAACCAATACACTGTGAGAAAACATTGCATGTTAGACTTCAATAAAGAACTTATAACTATAATTTACAAGCAACTCAAACAAACCAGTAGGAAACAACCAAACTTTAAAAAGTGGACAAAACACGTGAACAAAAACTTTTCAAGTGAAAATATACTAATGGCCGAAAAACTAGTGAAAATACGTTCAACGTTTCTAATCATCAAGGAAATGCAAGTCAAAACCACAATAAGATGTCACCTAACTCCAAGGAGAATGTCCAGATAGTCCCCAAACAACAGACACTGGTGTGGATGTGGAGAGAACGGAGCTCTTATATAATTTTGGTGGGACTGCAAATTAGTCCAACCTTTATAGGAAATCGTATGGAGATACCTCAGAGAACTAAAAGTAGACCTACCATTTGAGCATCAATCCTACTGCTGGGCATATATCCAAAGGAAAAAAAGGTCATTTTATAAAAAGGATACCTGCATTGAAATGTATAGCAGCACAATTTCAAAGATGTAAAAACAACCCAACTGTCTACCAGTACATGAATGAATTAATAAAATGTGGTGTGTGCGTAGTAGGGAATCTACTCAACCATAAGAAAAAAAATAGCTATCTAGTAGATTTGTGACAACCTGGGTAGAACTGGCAACCACTCTTCTAAGGAAAACATTACAAGAATTGGGAAACAAACACAAGTACTCAATACTCAATCAATAAACACTCAATTGAACATATGGAAGTAAATCTCAATGAAAATAACACTGGGTGTGTGGGGAGTCAGTACATTCACACCAATTGGGTACTGTGCATACTATCTGAGTGAATGGCATGCTTGTAACTTTGATTAAATCTTTACAAAAAACAAAGTATGTAAACAAAACGTGTGCTCCCTAATATTCTGAAATTTTAAAAGATGTCATTAAAACTCCTGTTTCCAGATTCAGTACAAGTATGTTATAAATACATTCATTTCACATTTTACAACAACAAAAATGGAGAAAATTTACTAAAAGAACTGACTGACCCAACACTTTAAGAGTTGCAGAAAAAGAAGATTGTCTTGAGGTCTCAGGAAATGAGGAACAACACAGTGGAATTTTTGTATGGCCACTTCAGACGTTGTAGGAAGCGCCATCTTTATTCATCAACTTTGCAATAACGAGGCGATACACCCTTTCCCAACAGTACATTGGAGGAAGCAATTTGAGACATAAGGAGTTGCCAAAAGAGATTTTCAAAGTCTGTGTATGAATTCTCAGGCAGATCTCTTGAGTGATCGTAGCATAAAAATGACAACAAAGAACACAGCAAAAGAGCTGATCACTGAACCCTGATTTTGAAACACCACACAGCTTTCAGAAAAGCCTCTGGGAAACACAAGTGGTGGAGGTAAAATTAGAACAGCAAATGCTTTGAAATTACATAGACATTTGAACCACAGCCCACAAAAGTAGACAAGTGTGTGCATTCTGGACCTAAACGGAATATACAATAGGATTCAATGTCTTACAGCATAAAATCTGAAATTATTTTTTGTAGTAAGAACCATTATAATATCAAATATTGATGAAAAAAATAATAGATGCCAATACCAAGATGACACAAATGTTGAAATTATCTGACAATGTTTTAAAGCAATGTTATGAATTCAATGTGTTGAGTTTGTGTCCCCAAGATTTATAATTTTAAGCCCTAACTGAGCCCTAATATCATAGTATTTGGAGATCAGACCTTGGGAGGTAATTAGGGTTAGAAGATAAAGTTGGTAATCTCCTATGACAGAATTGTTGCCCTTATGAAAAAGAGACACAGGGGAAAAAAAAAGAGAGAGAGAGACATAGGGAGCTTGCTGTCTCTTTCTCCTTCCCTGCATAAATACAGTGAGTAAGTGGGGAGAGAGTACCCATAACAACTCAATCATTATGGCACTCTAATCTCAAACTTATAGAGCCTCTAGAATCATGAAAAATACATGTGAGTTGGTTAATCCATTGGTCTATGGTCTATTTGTTATGGTAATGAAAAGTGACAAAAATAAGCAGCTATTATAAAAATGCTCTAGCAAGCAATTACAAAGCTTCTGGAAATAAATTTCAAAAATAGATAATCTCAGTTCAAAAACACATGCTATAAAGTAAAGCTAAATGATAAATTTGAACTTGAAAGTACCAAAACAACAACTGCTCCCCTATTCACCCCAAACAAAACCCTGCTCTGGATATATTCAATACCATGGAGATGGCAGAAAAAAAAGTCAGTGAACTGGAAGAAAATCAAAACAAATTGTCCAACCTGAGAAGCAGAGAGATGACTAATAGAAACCAAAATGAACAGAACCTTGGAGATCACAGAGGTCACAGGAACAATAATAAAAGATTTAACATTTATGTGGTCAGAGTCCCAAAAGGAAAGAAGAAAATATAGGATTGAAAAAGTATGTGTGATATTGCATAAGGAGAAATACATAAAATAATAGAACAGAATGGGTTCCAGAAACAGAACACACATGTTAGGTCAATTGATTTTTGTCAAAAATAATTTCAAAGTCCCTTAATGAACAAAGAAAAATCTTTCTAACCAATGATACTGGAGCTAGAGGTCCATATTTTTAACAATTGGACCTTACTCCTTAGGACCTTACTCCTTACCGCACACAACATGAAAATATTAATTTGAAATAGGACATAGACTCAAAATGTAAAATGACACAATCTGGAACCATAAAAGTCATAAAATAAAGCATCAAAGGAAGCATTTGTGATCATGTGGTAAGCAAAGTTTCTTTTATTAAGACAGAGATTCAAAAGCAATAACTACAGAAAAGCTTGATCAAGATATTTCATCCTGTTTTTTAAAAAACTACTTTAAAAAAATTACCACTGAAAAACATGAAAGAGCCATATCCCACAAAACATTTTTCTAATAAAGTAATCTATGCAGATTATAAAAACAATTCACAATAGGGCGGCACCTGTGGCTCAAAGGAGTAGGGCGCCAGTCCCATATGCCAGAGGTGGTGGGTTCAATCCCAGCCCTGGCCAAATACAAAAAACAAAACAAAACAAAAAATTTCACAATAAAAGGATAAACAACCCAATTCTTTAAAACAGGCAAAATGATTAACATTTAACCAAAGAAAAAACACAAATAGAGAATGAGCACATAAAAAAGTACTCCAAAACCTTAGGTATCAAAGAGGTTAAAACCACAGAAAATATCAGTACACTCACAAGAAATGTCTACAATTGAACAGACTGATGAGAGCAAGTTTGGGCAAGGATGCACAGCAACCAAAGTTATTATGCATTGCCAGGGGAGTATAAAATATGAAAGCAAGTCAGAGAACCTAAGAACTAATATGAATAATTTTTGTAAGTGTAAACATATAATTTCCGAATAACAGAAATTTCCCTTTTAGGTATCTTATCAATAGAAATGAAAACTTGTGTGGACACAAATGCTTCTCGAACAAAGCTCATGATGGTTTATACATATTAATTCCAAACTGGAAATAAATCAATTGTCCATCAATAGGTCAATAAATAAATAAACTGTGACATTCACTCAATCAAATTAGTAAGCAAAAAGAAAGGAAGCTCTATCTATGAATCTCGCAAACTCTGTGACCAGTGAATGCAGAAATATGCAAAAAGTACATAATGTATTCTCCCATGAATATGAAGTTCTAAAAGAATTAAAATGAATCTAAAATGGTATAAGGCAGATCTGTGTTTGCTTTGTCTATTATAATGTTATGGAAATTGATACATGTATAAAAGGGGTACAAGAAACTTGGGGATCATAAAATGCTTGGTATCTTGACTGTAAGTAGTGGATACAATAGCCAACATTTTTTCAAATTCATCAACTTGTACACTAAAATGAATACATTTTATTGAGTATCAATTATATCTCAACCAATGTATATGTATATTATTTATGTATATATGCTTAAGTATGTATACAGATCTGATGCCATACTTGCATATATATGGGGTGTATATATATATGTATATATATTTCGGGGTGTGTTCATGTGTGTGTGTGTGTATAGTGTCCTAGAAAAAAACAGGATGTAAAACTTCATCAGTGTGCCTGAAGAAAGAGTTTTGTAGGAACATAATTCTACTAGAATGCCCACTACTCCAATGCATCGCCCAAAATAAGAAAACTAAAACATGCCCACAGAATTAGATACAGTGAAAATCATAAAAATAGTGATTGCATTACCTCATGCTCCATATGCATTCCTTGTCCTCCATATTTTTTAATCAGAAAAAAAAAAAAAGAAACTATTAAATCCAGTAAGGAACATAGCATGTAGAGATCCCACCTGATAGGGCAAACTTTTGTTTTCCAAGGCAAACAATTTTCTCCTGGTGTGACAGTTTCGTAAAGCTCAATTATTATTTTAAGATGCCTTGAAAATTCAAATGCATTGGTGTGCGTTATAGATACATATGGAAGTGATATATTTCATTTTCTTCTGGAGCCAGAAAGATGGTTATCAATGCTAATATCCTTTTGTTAAAAATACATAAGAATGAGCTCCTGGGTTTTGTAAAGTGGTCGCTTCACTATTAACATGATCGTGGTATTACTTAACAAGCACATTCTTTTACATCTTAATTGGCTATTAAATATAGGGGAAGAAAAGGAACTGCAAATTTGGTGTAAATGATATTTGAGAATTGTGTCCTTTAGTGGCAATTAATTATTTCAGTCCTTGATAATTTACCCAGGTCTCTGGAGAGAGGTAGGGAAAAGTCTATTTCCTTTTTTTTTTTAAACATCTGTGTTTGGGTTAATGTTCTTTTTTAAGTGAAATCGTGTTACTGATTTCACAATATCCAAAGTTTTCTTTTTTTTTTTAAAGTAACTCGCATTTCAAAGATAATTTGATATTTCCAGGTTATTTCTTTCCCCCCACATTTCCTTCTGAATAAATGTAGTAAACACCCTAAGAAGAACGTAGGAAAAATTCAAACCATGTAGACAAAATCAGTCACCATTTTTAGTGTGTAGCTGGCAATGGCATATACTTCACAACTCACATTTGTACTTCAAACAGATTTATTAACAAAATTTGAAGGGCTTAATAATTTTCAAAGAAAAATATTGCCTTTGGGAGTCCAGGGCTTTTTGTGTTGTGAGCCAAACCTGTCCTCTGCATTCCAGATACCTCTCAACTTTCTGGTGGGAATTTTGCCACATGCCTTTTTTATTAAACTAAGAATTACTGGATCAAATATGGATGTAAACCCTAATTTTAAAAAAAAATTGACAATATGTACTTGAAAACATTTATTTTATTTCCCAAGTACCATTTGTTCTTCTTGTTTAATGTCTTAAGTTTCATGTAGTTCTTCAGAGAGCACATTCTGTGCTGGCCAACAGCCCTGGTAGTGAACCCACTGAGATTAGTGTACCTACAGAGGTTAGTGTACCCACTGAGGTCTGTGTACCCACTGAGGTTAGTGTACCCACTGAGGGTGGCCAGTGGTCCAGTGTTTAGCAAATATAGAATTCTTTGTTTTTGCTTTCTCCCACTGACTCAAAAAAAAAAAAAAAAAGAAAATCATAACAAAAGGTTAAAAAAAAAAGAATAATTTTGTCCTTCCTCAACCCACATTTTCCCTTTACCTCACCCAAACCTATCACAAATGTCACAAATCTTACCATATGTTGAATATCTTAGCCTTTTTCTAATTAAAGGCTGCTGCCCAATTCCCAAGGCAATGCAAAAACCCTTCAGGTCCTAAAAAGAAATGACTTCCAAATCGAAAAGCTAGTAAATAAGTCAGTTTGGGGCCCAAAGCAATTATCATTACAATGAAGTATCTTGTTAAAAGTCTATCTTGAGTTGGCTAGTCTTGGTCTTCCAGTAATTGGGAGGCAGGCAGACAGCAATTTGATCGCAAAAATACACAAAGGCAATTTCTCCATATTGTAATGACTTTAAGGTAAAAGTATTTATGCTAGAAATTCCTAAACAGTAACAGTGTCACTGGCCAAAAATCTGTGGGTGATGAACAATTTTAAAATGCATATAAATAATTCTAAGTATACTTGCATTGCCAAGCATTTTAAGTGGTCTTGTTATACAATTCAATCCAGGATCTGAGTTCCTTGATGCAAAGAATTATGCTTAGTTTCAGAAGGCAGAGTATTATCAAAGCCATTAAAATACAAGGGGCTTGGCTTGGCACCTGCGACTCAAGTGGCTAAGGCACCAGCCACATACACCTAAGGTGGCGGGTTCGAATCCAGACCGACCCACCAAAAACAACAACGATGGCTGCAACCAAAAAATAGCTGGGTGTTGTGGTGGGCGCCTGTGGTCCCAGCTGCCTGGGAGACTGAGGCAGGAGTTGGAGCCTGGGAGTTGGAGGTTGCTGTGAGCTGCGATGCTGCGGCACTCTACCCAGGGGGAGAGCTTGAGGCTCTGTCTAAAAAAAAAAAAAAAAAAAAAAATACAAGGGGCTTGAAATTTGTAAGGGACGTAGACAAAATTTCAGAAAATAGGCATAGGAGAAATTCCGTAATGGAGCCATAGGCCTATAAGAAGGAGAAACCAGGGCATATGGACTTGGGGAGAAGAAGATTTAATGAGGAAAGAGTTCATGGAGAATGTGACTTTGAGATGGTCTTTGGGAGACAATGTCATTTCCATAGGCAAAGTTGGGGCCAGAGAGCTTTCTAGGAAGCAGAAAGAGTACAGTGAAAAGCCTGGAGATGGCAGAGCGTGGGGGTATGTTATGAAATATAAAACATACGGCCTCAATGCAGGAGAGAAAAAGAACAAGGTAAAAATAGACAACGTGTCTTCACTCAATCTGTGACAAATATGTGAAATTTCCCATTTTCAAGAAATGGGCAGGCAGTGAAATATTTTTAGCAGGGAAGAGTAATAGGAATCTATCTGTGTAGCGAGTAGTAGATTGAAGATGGTAGGGGCAGAGATAGGAAAGATGTGAATCACCGGAGGTAACTGGAGCAAAAGAACCAGAGGAAACGAACGCAAGATTAACTCTCATGCCCTTGGAATGGAGAAAAGGGAATAAGGTGATACTGAAATTCATATTTCAATTAGGTGAAAGGCGTAATATGAAAAACTGACAAAATGCTTAAAAAGGGTAAAAGAGAAGGTGGAAGTCATTGTGACTCAAGGTCTGAGACCTAATAATTCGGCAGTATGCTTCTGATAAAAACAAGTCCAGGGAATTCAGTCAGGGATACATTTTAAATACAGTGGCAGTACCAGTAAATGAACAAGAATTTATCTCTCTCCACAGCATCAGCCATTACTGCTATAAAGACACAAATGTCTCACTTGTATTTTTCACTCCAAAGGTAGTCATTCTAAAAGAGAGAGTAATCACAATTTTTTTGTGTGTACTGTGCTATGCATTTAAAGCAATAAAAATGTAGCTTATCTATATTTAGGAGATTTTAAATGCCAGAAACCATTGTCTATTATAGAATCATTTACTTTTCAGGATTATATTCGATAGATGAATGATCAAAGCCTAGAGGAATTCACAATGTACCCAAGGACACAAAGCCAGTGTGTATCACAAGCTTGGCTGAAATCAATGTCTATTTGTTTCTAGAACACAAGCTGCATCATGCTAGCTAAATTGCTATTGGAGCCCAAAGTGTGTTGGCAAAATGATAACAGGAGTTACCTTAGAAGTCATTGACTGTGCAGCTGAGTCTGGAAGGATGAAGCGGAGGTGCTGAGGTTTCAGACGGAGGGAGACAGGGAAGGGTGAATTTCCAGGCAGTAGGAGCAGCCTGTGAAAGGTCTGGAGGTGAGAAGAAAGGCACCACATTTGGGGAATAGCAATTCATCACAAACCTTATTATACTGTCATAAACAGTGTCTCTGCAGAAGTAGGCACTGTTATGTCAGGCTGTCATTACTCTTTGAAAATTTAGAAGCATTACTGAATTCAATCTCAATTAATCAGAGGCTTCAATTAGTCAGATTGCATCTCTCGAAATGTTATTTTTTAATAAATAAAAAATGACAAGCATACAACTCTCTTTCAGTCAGTCTCTTGGGCTAGGAGACAAATGAGCCTCAATCTTTCGTATCCTAAGTGAGGTTTGATGAGAACATCTCAAAGGTCCATCAACAAAATATTGGTTTAAAAAAAAAAAAATCTGTGAAGCCTATGTAGGGAGCTATTTAAAGTGAACTTTGGAGGCCCAAGCCTCCTGTGTTATCATTTTTGGGTGGGGATGGTAACAATAGGTGTCCTCAAGAGAGGCAAGATGAGATAATGGTTTAAAACATTGACTCTGAAGAACACTGCTTGGTTCCTGTGTGACCCTTGATAAATGCATTGGCTATCTATTGCCATGTAACAAATTTTTCCAAACTTAGCCACTTAAAACAAGAAACATTTATCCCATACCACTTGTGAAGTTCAGGCATCTAAGAGAGGCTTAGCTGGCTGGTTTTGACTCACAGGAGACAGGGATCATTGGGAGAGGCCTAAGAATCTGAGTTCACACCTGTGGCTGTTTGCAGAAGCCTTCAGTTCTGGCTCAGTGCCTGTAGTATAATGGTTACCGTGCCAGCCACATACACCAAGGCTGGAGAGTTTGAACCCAGCCTGGGCCAGCTAAACAACAGTGACAACTGCAACAATAAATAACCAGGTGTTGTGGTAGGTACCTGTAATCCCAGCCACTTGGGAGGCTGAGGCAAGAGAATTGCTTAAGCCCAAAAGTTTGAGGTTGCTGTGAGCTGTGATGCTACAGCGCTCTACTGAGGGCAACATAGTGAGACTCTGTCTCAAAAAAAAGGTGGGGGGGGGTTCAGTTCTTGTCTTTCTTTGATGTTTACGATCTGGGGGGAAGAGAGAGAGAGAGATGTTGATTTAACACAGAGAGACAGAGAAAGAGAGAGAAAGTGAATACCCAAGACAAAAGCCATTGTATTTTTACAACTTAGTCTAAAGGGGGAAATTTATCTCAGTTGTCGTATACCATTAATTTCATCTTTAAATCTATCTCAAAGTCAAGGACAGAGATTAAGTTTAACCTCTTTAGGAAAGGGGTATCAAAGAATCTGTGAACATACCTTTAGACTATCACAGAAAAACTATTTAATTTTTTAGGGTGTATTTACCCGTCTTTAAAATAGAGTAATCAGACCAGGTGTCATGGCTCACACCTGTAATCCTAGCTCTCTGGGAGGCCAAGGTAGGTGGATTGCCTGAACTCAGGTGTTCGAGACCATTCTGAACAAGAAGAGTGAGACCCTGTCTCTAAAAGTAGCCAGACACTGTGGCAGGTGCCTGTTGTCCCAGCTACTCAGGAGGCTGAGGCAAGAGAATCACTTAAGCCCAAGAGTTTGAGGTTGCTGTGAGCTATGATGCTATAGCACTCTACAAAGGGTAACAAAATGAGTCTCTGTCTCTAAAATAAATAAATAATAAAATAAAATGTCAGTATTACCTATAATACATGGTTTGCATTAATCAGAGTTAAAAGAAACCTAACCAATGGTGTATATATGTGTGTGTGTATACATATAAATGTAGACACACAATTTGAAAGAATTGGCTCACAGGATTACTGAGGTTGACAAGTCCCAAGATATGAAGTCAATGTGATGGAGACCCAGGAGTTCTAGTTTGTAGCTCTACTCCACAGCCAAAGGCCTGACAACCAGAAACGCCAATAGTATAACTTGTAGTCCAAAAGCTAGGAGGTTCCTCACCCAAGAAGAATCAGTGTTTTAGTTCTAGTCAAATGGTACAAAAACCAATGCTTCAGCTCAAGGCTGTTAGGCAGAAGTTCTTTCTTATTAGCCTCTTGATCCGTTCAGGTTTTCAGTTGATTGGACTGTGCTCAGGGCAATCTGCTCATCTCCACCTACTGACTCAATTGTTAATCCCATCCAGAAAATGCCCTCACAGACACGCTCAGAAGAATGTTTGGCCAAATGTCTGGGCACCCTGTAGCCTAGTAAAGTTACAGAGAAAATTAATTATCACAAGGTTGTAACATGAGCTTAATGAGTTGTTAGTTGAAAATGTTTAGAGCACAGTGCATAATGATAATTTGTTAAAATTACCCACATTTTCAGGTGTAACTAATATCTAGAGGAGAAACTTTTTTGATGATTAACAAAGGCATGTTAACTAATTTGCATTTTTTATATTACCCTTTATTTTAATGTGACTTTAGGTATGTTGAGAAAACTACCATCTCCTTACCCTAAAAGCAGAATGCATCCCACAATGATCAGTAGTTCATGGTTTTCTGTATTACCTAATCATTACCTTCTTCAAATGATTTCCTTACAGAATGGAAATTTTTCTATACGAATTTTATTTGTAAAATTTATTAAATAATTGTAGTGAATGCCCACCATATTAAAGTAACTTCTGTAAATGAGTCTGACAGCCAGGGAAGAAGGTAGGTTAAGTTCACCATTGTGTGTGTCAGCTTCATTGAGTTACTTTTCTTGAAGGTTTTTTTTTTCTTTTTCTTTTTTGGCTAGGGCGGGGTTTGAACCTGGAGCCAGCGCTTTACTCCTTTGAGCCACAGGTGCCGCCTGAGTTATTTTTCCTCATAAAAGCACAGACACTTTCAGAGAGGGATAGCAGAAATGATAGAGGGATATAGAAAAAAAGGGAGTGGGACACAAAACCTTTTAACTTACTGTCCCTAAATTAATTATCAGAAAGTATAGAGAAATTGATGTGAACAAAAGAAGCTCTTGCAGCTCAGCTCCTATTTTTTTTTAACAATGCTCTGAAGTCTTCCTGTCAGAAAAGTTTGTATGAATGGGGCCAATTAATGGGACATGAAGGTTCGACCCAGCAGCTTTTGAGTATCTTGGTTCTGGTCTCTGAAGAAGAGATAATCAAGGCAATGTTGAATACATAAAATCTCCCTAAATCACCAAGTGCAGGTCCTTCTTGCTTTTGACAGACAGTAAGATGTTTTAGCTTTCAAGCTATAATTGCCTCTTCAAAGTATCCAGGTTATTGTGGGATAGCAGTAAAACAAAGACATGCTTTCCTTGGAGAGTTTTTCAACAAGGTCTTCATGTACACGAAAAACATCCGTCAATACATTAGCATCCATTGTCTTCTCTGGCTCTTTATGGAAGGAAAAAAACATTGAGGGAGGAACACAATTGATCTGTGAATAAAAAGCAGAGTTATCTTCTGAGTCTTAAAAGTAATGTCAGAATATTCCTTTATATTTTATTAGTGTCCATGTCATTTGAAAAAAGCAGGACCATGTGGGAAACAGAGCCAAGAAAAGATAATGGAATGTAAGGTTTGGTACATAATAGGCATTCATTCAGTAATGTCATTCAAGGACATCGTCACCCAATGACAAAAGAAGGCATGCTAATTTGTCAAACTTTCCTTGAGTTTTCATCTTTTTTCAGACCCAAGCCCTACACTTGAAGTTATTGTTGAAAACTGTTCATCTCAATGATATTAATTTCAGAAAGGCATGATGGTTTAGCTGGGAAAGGACAAGATGGGTCTATAACCTGAAATGGTTGTCTAACTGTGGTTTAGACCATAATCAGGAAAAGACTTTTTAAAACACACATTTCTGGGCCCCACCTGTAGAGTTTCTGAAATGGTCTGGAATGGGGTCAAGAAATCTGGTGAGGTCTCAGGAAATCCCAGTACTGTTGTTCCAAGGACCACAATTGGAAGAATCACTGTCGTCAGGGAAGAGAAAATAGCCTGAATGTTCCCAGATGTGTTCTGTTGTTGTTGTTGTTGATATCTTTCATGAAGGGGTTCTATTTTTGTGTACTCTACACTTTGAAAGTTACTTGAATATAGTAAACTAGACTCATATAAATCTACTGCAGAGCTTCGTGTAATCTTTTACAATTAACCATTTTTTTCACATATATTATCATATTTGGTTTTCAAAATGCCTTAATGAGTTAGGAAGGGGCAGTGATGATATTTTCAACAGATAATAAAAAGTTAAACTCAACATGGCCCAAAAGTAAACATCTTGAACATAATGATCATGTCTCTTTTAAATTAATATCCTTAAAACTTAATGGTGTGAATAAAACATACACAGTGTTCAAGAAATGTTTAAACAGCTAATTAGTTTTGCACAAGGACATTCCGTGTAAGCTGTTGAACCCTGGGATCAAACAGGTGTATGACCCCAAATTCAACTTTCTCTTCAATTCTCCACAATACTTTCATAGCAGAGTATCTCTGCCCATAATTCCCCTTCTGGATATATCTAGAGGAGCAGATTTACAAAAACATAGAATCAGGCATAAAACGATAAGCTATTCAAGTCTGAGAATGATGGCATCTTCATTGCCTGCTTCAGAGGATGATGCCTACTCATAGAGACACATCACCCTTGTTTGTGAGCTTGACCTGTGTGTCTGTGTTCTCCCCTAACTACAAAACCATGCCTGTATGTATCTGCCATCATAGAATTGCTAGCAAGCTGTAGTCTTAGTGGATAAGGTTCAGGGAAACCACAGGCCATGGAGGGGAGGGAAGGCCCCTGGGGCTTGGGCTTGTATGGCTCTGGGTTCTTTCTCACGAGAAGGAAGTGACCTCCTTAGGCCAAAAGGCTTAGGATGGGTGACTGCCAATTCTGTTAACTGGCAGCTCCAGCCTCCAAACCTTGAGCTTGCTCTGCTATGCTTCCAAGTCCCCGAATGTGCTCCAATCAAGGGAAGTGGAATTCTGAATTGAAGTGGATTTCTCTATTGCTGCAAGAAAACAAGACAAGACTTAGACTTCTAAGTAGAATCCCAGAGGGACTAGCCTAATTAGACCAAGGATCAAAGTCTTTTGTCCCTGCCAGAGAGGCCCACTTAATTTCTGTGGGCCGATGGCCACAGAATCTGTTTTCTGCTCATGGTGGCCTGGCTTCAGAGAAAAAAACCATAATGTGTATTATCTTATCTGAAGAATTTAGAATGTTGTAATATATTTCCTAAGTCAGTAATGGACTAAACTTTCTGTATTCCTTGCATTTTCATGAAAAGAAACAGCTCTCAAAAAAGCTCCATTAATCACATTTATGCATCTCATTGAGTTATTTCAACAATTACATGCTAAATTAAGAACTTAGGCTTTCTTTAAAATTACTTTCATAAAATCTAAGCCCTTTGCCTTTGTTTATTTCTGTCTTCCTTAGCCATGAGCATGAGCAACAATTACTGCTACATATGTAAAACTGAGCCTGACAGAAATACTTTAAAATTAAGAACAAGATTGTGCTTCTTCAAAGAACTCACTTTAAATAGTTACACGTTATTTAAGTAAAAACCACGTAGACATAACCATCAAAGTACGTTTTTCTTGGTGATCTCAGCAACAAAGGTATGCACTTACAAATCTCATGAACACGACTTGGCAACTCCGTATTATCAAACCTCACACAGTGGGGCCTGAGATGTTCATCTTTGTGTTCCACCAAACAAACAAATAAACAAAAAATGTCAGTTTCCCCCAGAGAAAGGCCTGAGATCCTGCCCAAGGCTCCTGGGGCAGGTGCATTGAGCCAAGGGTGGAATAAGCAAGTCAGAACACAGGACGTGAAGGAGCAGTGATGTGCAAAAGTCAGCTGTAGCTGATGCAACCCCAAACTATGATAAAAAGGGGGAAGCATTTGCCGGAGTGGGGAAGGAAAGAAGCCAGATGAGATAAAGGTTGTGGGTTAGGGAAGGGGGCGGAATCCCACAGAGGTGCTTAGAGCAGGGTCTGTTGTACAGAGTGACAAATTTTAATTGCCACGTCTTTTTTTATGGGTCCCAACTTCTCTGATACAGAGAGACAGTAACCCTAGACTATTGTTGCCAGAACTCTGTGGTTTTTAAAAAACTGTCTTGTAAGAAGAGACTAATTTATGCAATGAATATTTATTAAGCATTAATATATACCAGACGCTATAATACATGCTATTTATACATTGTGTTTGCACTGTTGAGACTCACAACCCAGTGGGGGAGCTGAGCATTGATTATTATTTGAGTTCGAGCAAATGTTTTCTGAATTATTGATTGTGTGTGTACATATGCATGTGTGTGTGCAGCAATTAAAGAAACCTATAATTGGAATAATTGCAAAGAAACATCTTAAAATAATTAATGCCAGGTTAAATATTTAGCAAAATAGGTCAATCATCAAAATACTTCTAACTTGCCTAAGAAGCAGATCAGATATTCATTAACATCTAATGGTGAGTGGGGCCTTGGGATGGGGAGTTTATACTTCTATCCTGCTGTGATTACTTACTATTTGAATCACCTGTGGCAAATTTATGAACTACTTGAAGTCTCCGTTTTGTCCCACATTATTAAATTGTAGAAATTAGATGGAAATGTGTGGCCCACATAGAAAATAGCTATCAAATGCTTGCTACTGGTATAAAAGAAAAGACACCCGTATCACTTTATCAGAACCCACTGTCTGGTAGTCTTCAAAGGTAATAGCGAAAGGATTTTCTCTTTCCTATGAGTTTTGTAGTGTTTGCCTTTTACATTTAGGTTTATGATCATTTCTGTGAATGATGTAATATTTATCCCTAGACTCATTTTTATGCATTCGGTGGGCAGTTGTTCTAGCACCTGACGTTGAAAAGACGCTGTTGCCATTGGATTGCACTTGCTCCTGCGTCAAAAATCAGTTGACAGTACTTGTGTGTGTCTATTTCTGGGTCCCCTGTTTCGTTCCATTTGAATCTCTGCTTCTTCTCTCAGCAGTCCCACTGTGCTTGATGACTGTAGCTTCGTGGTAAGTCTTGGTGTTGGGTAGACTCAGTCCTCCCATTTTCTTTTCCAGTGTTGCATGGCCTGTTACAGATCTTTTGCCTTTCCGTATAAACTTCAGAGTGAATTAGGCAATAGACGTAGAATAACTTGCTGGGAATTTGACTAAAATTGCATTGAATTTATAGGTCAAGTTAATCTTTTTACTGCCTGGATCCAGTGTAGTATTTGGCACGTTTTAGGGGTCCCATTAATTTTTATGGAAGCCAGACATCTATTGAGACAAATTAAAGCTGGATAATTTGCTGTCACTCCAAAACTTTAAGACCAGTGCGTTTCCATTGACTGTTGTTGCAATATAATCTCTCCCATATTCCTATGTTGTAAGAATACAGGAGGAGGGAAGAGGAGGCCATGAGGTTGGACAAGAAACATTCCTTCTTTGCTTTGGTGATACTGGTTATACCCCAGTCACCTGGAGCACTTTCTTCCAAAATGTAGGAACAAAGCAGAGGTATTTTCTGAATGCTGAATGAATATGCTTTCTGGTCAGAGTTCGATATGCTAAAGAAATTTCAGTGCCCTCATCAATCATGTTTTCTCTCGCTGAAGACCTTGCCTGAGTTATTGCCTCTGTTTAGGAGTCTGTCCTGACTGTCCTCTTTTTCATCCTTACTAACAACTAGTCAATCTTCAGGTTCCTATTATTCATTTCTGCTTTGTGTCTCCCAAGTGCTTCTTTCCCCTAGTCCACTTCCAAGGCCCGAGTCCATTAGGTACTCAACACATTGTTGCTGTTTAAAAGAATATAGTATTTCACCCTCTTCATGGACCCACTCAGGATTATAAAAATACATATTTTTGAAGAATTCCTGAATGAGTTATTCATACACAAAGGCCAAGTCTACACTCTAGATTAGGGTCTATAATATGTCTCTGGATGCAGCATTACACTCATAAGAGTATTTGGCAATTTCATCTCCCTGATATATGGTGAAAACAGAGTGGTTGCTCCAGATTCAAGTTCTCTCTCTTCATAGAAAAATTGCCTCCAATATTGGGAAGCATCTTGCATCTCATCACCTTCAAGACAGCTGTTATGCATTTCCTGAGTGTTCCAGCTGCAGCTTCTGGTCTTCTGCTGAAAGATTTCATTCCATTATTTATGATTCGACCTATTAAATGTTGATGGGAAGATTCCCTAGAAAGGTATGTTACTGTGGTTACCAGCAGCTTCTCTCATCCCGAGAAGAGTCTGCTTTCTGGAGTGTAGAATAGGCTTTAAAATCAGCAGGAACCACACGTGCTGCAGCGGTGATGAGTGAAGGGCATAAAGAACCTGCTATTATTCTCAAAGCATCCTGGGAAATGCCAAGAAGGATTCTGGAGCTTCCTTTCAAAATGATAACGTATGGACCGTTGGAGGCAAAGTTATGAAAATTAAAAGATTTGAATCTCCTGCCATAAATAGAACAGTGACTTTTTATCCTATTGCTATCTTCCCCCACCTCAAAAAAAATGCATTTTTTAATGAGAAAATCAAACTGGCCTTGTCTTGCAGGCAAACACTCCTTGCAGAACAAATGAGGCCTTTTTTGTTAAATTACAGAAACAGTGAAAGATTTATGGTTCTGCTAGACAAAATCCTTTTGTTTTAAATAGTTGCCATTTTTCCATGAAGAAATCAGACACCTTGTTGGTGTTTTCTTATAGTAAACATAAGGTCACTGAAAGGAAACAGGCCAGATGAAAGATCACCACGGTGTTAAATTACTTCCATCTGCAAACACTAAATCCCAGAGACAGGAAAAAAGAGAAGTTACGGTGAGAGCTCTGAAGTGTCATGGTTTTGGACTTGAGAAAAGTCCTTCTGCTGAGGACTTTATTCTGTTGCCAAGATTAAGAAACACAAAGTTGTGATGCAGTAACTGGACCATGTCGAGAGCGTTCTACAGTAGAAATCGCTCTCACTCTCTCAGCCACTCTCATTTGTTCACTTCTCAAATTATCTAACTTTCAAGTTTATATTGGAAGAAATTACTTTAAGTTAGAGTCCAATTCCCATAGTAGTTACTCCCAAAAGGTTTCAAAAAAACTCCATTTGAAGCATGCAATTATTCTCTCCAATATATATATTTTCTGAGTATATATTGTATATGTTTGGGATGGAATTCAAATCAGTATCTTTTAGAAACAAAGTCATTTACATTTGTGATCAATTAATCTGATCCACAGTTGCAATTTTCCTAAATTGCACGGTAGCTTTACGTGGGGCTTGGATTTTTCATGGGAAGTTAGTAGCAGTCACTCAGAGAAAGAGCAGCGGCTTTACTTTGGGCTACAAAGCATCTGCACTCAATGCCTACCTTTGAGAAATGTATTACGGTTGAGCGAATACAACCATAAAGCCCTCATATTTTCTTCCTAAGCTTCTTAAAGAGAGGCACGGGGCATAAAACATAGTAGAATCACATGATTTACAATTGAGATTTGAATCTGGAACAGGGACACAGAATAATGAGCTCGTGTAGAACTTGTTTTGCTCACAGAGCTTAGCATCCAAGTGCCCAGCACCAGCAATGCCACGGTGAGGGAACACTGTATGACAGTGACTTGAGCAGTAAAATCCTAAGGAGAATGGTCCTGTGTCATGACCTTGACTGCTGTCCATGTCCACCATTAAGTAGCTTAATGTCCTTGGAAAAAGTTTCAAGAACTCTGCCTCAGTGTCTTCATCTGTTAAAAAAATAGACATTATCCCAGAATTCTGAGTTAAGGATTGACTGAGTCATTGTCCATAGAGAGTGTCTCCCCCATGGCAAAGTCTTCACTGGCCTTCCCTTGGATGAGCCATTTCTTCCTTCCTGTACGTTACACAGACACCGAACTACATTCCTCAGCCTTCATGGTCATGGAAATTTACAATGTATGTGTCTTAATTTTTTTCTTTGTACTAACCAGAATAATTTTCCCAGAATGCAACTAAGAATTCTGACTGAAGTCCATCTCTAAGTGGCATTTTTAACAACAAAACACTCTCTTCCACAGACACATTTTAAGTTCAGAAGTGGAATGGTTTTTCAGACAATCATTTCACTTAATGGTGCTCTATTTGTTTTCTGCTATCACGGAAAAATTTTATATTCAACTTTGAAAAAAAAATTCTGGCTTTAACCTTGTATCTCTTGATGTGATGTATCATTGAATTATTAAATTAATTAATTATTAAAGCGTGGCCCACAGTTTGCTGCTAGAACTTCTAAAGTCATGTTAGAGGAGAATGATTTGTAGGCTTCTGCTGAAAATAGGGAAAGATATTTGGTCTATTTGTTTTAACCCATGAGTCATCAAATTTGCCTCAAAGAAAGAAGAGCTAGCAATATTTATACGTTCACAAGGATGACCTGGATCTTCAACTCCTGAAAACACAGGACAAAGGTGGACAATCTATTTGGCTTTTTTCCCCACAGCCTGAAGATGCTCTGCTGACATGGTCAGGGAGAAAACACCATGACTGTCAAACCACATCATGGCTGTCAAGAGTCTGGCTCCATGTTTAAGGATTCCAGAAGGTTGTCTGGGAACTAGTAACACCAGCAGCTTCCTCTGATTCTGTCTTTGATAAGATCACTTCTCGGAGCTTCTGAAGGGAAAGTGAAGGATAAAAGTTGATACTGGCAAAACAGTTCTAGCTGCTTTAAAGGAAATCTGAGTGGTTCGTGTGCCTTATATAGCCTTCCTAAAAAAGGAAGACAGCTGTTTTCTGAAGGAAGGCCCAGACTCCTGTGGCCAGTAGCTTCAGGCCACTAATTACAGTTTCAGGGGCATCAGAGAAGGAAAATTCTTTAAAATCTATATCACATCTTTCAAAATCCCTAATTTCTCCTAATATGAATTGCTTTTCATGACCTCAGATAAACTTAAGGGAACCGGATAGTTCACTCCCTTCCTATACAGTCGTTATTATCATTTTTTACGGATGGGAAGTCAAAGGCAGGGCTCTTAATGAGAGCTTGTTGAGTTTCTTCCCCACATACGGTACCAAGCAAATACTGTGCACATTTTGATAACCAATTAATTAAAAGAACTTCTCTATTAACAATAACATGTTGGCAGCATGAAGCATCATTAGACTGGAAAGAACTAGAATAGAAGCCAGGGCCCCTTAGCTCTTGTTCTCCCTCAACTACTAATCGCCCATGTGATCTTGAACAGCCTCCTGCACCTTTATTAACATCACTTTCTTTACTGAAGAAAGAAGAGTCTGGACTTAGATCATCTCCACAGTGGCTGCCAAGTATAAAATAGAATTTTTAATTTCAGCGAGAACTCTTTCCTATTTAAAATAAGAATAAATGGGCTGGGTATGGTGGCTCACTCCTGGGAGGTCAAGCAGGTGGATAGTTTGAGTTCATGCGTTTGAGACCAGACTGAGTAAAAGTAAGACTCCATCTCTACTAAAAATTGAAAAAAAAAAAAAAACTGAATCAAGATGATCACTTGAGCCCCACAGTTGGAGGTTGCTATAAGCTATGATGCTACTGCACTCTACCCAGGGTGATAGCTTGAGACTCTGTCTTAAAAAAATTAAATGAACACAATTTAAAAAAATAATAAAATAAAATAATTATAGTTTACGAAACTCAAGGAGAACACATATGTCAGAACAAGACACTTATAATTACAATCAATAACTGAGTGGCACCTATGGCTCAGTGGGTAGGGTGCTGGCCCCATATACCGAGAGTGGCAGGTTCAAACCCAGCCCTGGCCAAACTGCAACAAAAAAATAGCCGGGTGTTGTGGCAGGCACCTGTAGTCCCAGCTACTGGGAGGCTAAGGCAAGAAACTTGCCTAAGTCCAGGAGTTGGAGGTTGGTGTGAGCTGTATGACGCCCCGGCATTCTACCAAGGGCGATAAAGTGAGATTCTGTCTCTACAAAAAAAAATAAAATTACATCACTAACTTAAAAATGTGGATACATATATGTTGGCCCAAGTTTTGATAAATATTTCACATATAAAATGATATAAAATACTTTATTAATAATATTTAGTTATTGAACCCTCCATAAATATCTTACAATGCAATGACAACAGTGATGATGGTGACAGGCAGTTCTTAAAGAGCACTTATGACCAAACACTGGGGGATGACGCTTGAGATATATTCCCTCATTTGATTCTCAAACCATCTTGGGTATCACATAGAATTTTAACTCTCATTTTACAACTAGGAATTGAGGCAAGATTACATAGGGTGGCCATAAAGTTCATTGTCTATTTTAAATTGCACTTGAACTTTATGGCCACCGTCTATCACTAAAGGGTGGCAGAGCTGGGATTTGAACCAAGGCAGTTTGGCAGCATATCCTGTGCTCTTTTTAGCACTTTACAGTAGTCTCTTAATGTTGAATTTAGACTTGGTAAGAAGGACATCCCAACAATTTATTTTGTAGAACTATGGTCCCAAGTAAAATTAGTTCAGATTCTAATTGTGTGATTCATTAGTTCCTCAATCTGGGAAAACTAATCCTTTGAATATTCAGGTATTTTAATCTGAAAATGAGTATAATAGTATACAGAATCATGAAACGGGTTTGATGAGATAAGAAATAAGAAATTATGCAGTCAGTTAACAAAATAATTTGTTTATGTAGAAAACCTTTTTGGAATACCTACGGTAAGCACACCAGGCAGTGGTATGAGGAATACAATAGTAAACAGAAGCCAGTTCATGCCGTCATTGACTTGACAGAATGGTAGGGAGACAGAGATTTGTAAAAGCACACAAAATAACAAGGTGATTACAGATGGTGGTCATTGAATAAGTGTTTTCTTTATTTGTTGCTGTATAACAATTATGTCAACAGGTGCAGTAGAGATGCGTCTTTGCTCAATGGAGTCAACGACTTGAGTACCTAAGAGATAGGAGTGCCTAAAAGAGAGTAGTAGACTTTTCCTGCCTGTAGTCCCAGCTCCTTGGGAATTGGGAAGAATTGCTTGAGCCCAAGAGATTGAGGTTGCTGTGAGCTGCGACACCACAGCACTCTACTGAGGGGGACATAGTGAGACTCTGTCTCCTACTTCAATTTTTACTATATCCACTCTAGTATCTTCACAGTGGCTCCTAATTACCAACTCTATTCATCTCCTATGCTGATAATTTATATAATAGGATATTTAAATCTTTTTCTTTTCCATAAGTATCTGCAGACTATGCTTACAGGATTAATATATATCTGAAATTGGAATAAAATATTTAGGTGCAGCCAAATTGCATAAAACGATACTGACCTAACTTTAAATCAAGACGTAAACATTTCACTCATGAACTTCTCATTCAGGCCTCTATTCTCTCAGCAATTTTTTCCATTGATCTCCAGGTATCAAAAAGTGCCAAAAAAAAAAAAA
>NW_003852464.1:2527866-2551267 GCF_000181295.1 Otolemur garnettii
CTGTTGGGACACAAAGGGAGAAAGACGCCATCTGACACGCAAAAGCAGGGAACAGTGAAGACTGCTCAGTAAGTTATGTGTCCTGTAAAATACACTTAAGCTGATTATGGTGGAATTAATTTCAACTTTCTCTGTCTTGACCCAGAAAGGTCTTGCCTTAATCATAGAAAGCCCTGCACTTGGTACTTCCAGCAAGTGCAACGTAAGCAAACTGTAAATGGAAGTCTTCCGTGTGTTCTTTTTGTGCCGAGTATTTGTGGGTCATCAGCAGTCCTTGGGAGCTGGATTCCTTCCACATGAAAGGAATTCCAAAACTCAGTACATTCCTTAGCTTCCAAAGCACAGCCAAAAGCCTAGACAATTGTTCCGGATGAATGACACACACACACACTTAATTTGCAGAGAGAAGAATGGTGAGAAATGTCTTAATCATTATTTTCTGTTTGTTGTTTTCTCTTATTCTGAATCTCACTCAAAAATAACTATAGGCCTTCCTAGGTAAATAGATTTGTCAAGACTTTAGAGACAATTATTTAAAGGCTACTTTTGGCCAAAATAAATATGTAAAGTCTAGAATTCCAAATGATTAATTGGGTCTCTGTAATCTGTTGTTAGTTTTCCAAATGAAAGAGATCGTCTCAGCATCACAGCCACCCCAAAGTCAGGGTTAATGCCACTGTCCCAAACAAAGATAATTGGAAATCGATCATTAATATTTTTTATTTTCTTTTCTGTATTAGATATTTAAATCTTTAAAGCTAAAGTGTTTCTTTTTTTCCCTATGCTGTCTTAACCAAAAAAATGGAAACATAATTTATATCCTTCACCCATTCCTTCTGTAACTTACCTTCCAAAACTCAGCATGCACCCACCCTCACATTAAATCTTTTATGCACAGCCATGATGAAATGTTATTTTGTTTTTTCTCTCTGTGCCTATATTCTCTAGTGGTTTATATCACGGTATCTAGAATTGAATGCCTGAGTTCTTATTCTGTCCCCACCTCTTATTTGATACATGACAGCAGACAGTTACTTAACCTGTGGGTCTCAGTGCACTGTCCTGGACATATGAAAGCTATGTTATAAGATTGTTATGAGAATCAATCCAGTTGGTGCATGTGAAGTATTTGGATGTGCCTCACACACCATTGATATCAATGTAGTATCTTTAGGAATCCAATGATGGTAATTTTTTATTTTTATTTTTGTTTCATTTTCTAGGCCCTCATTTCCCTACCTGTTCCCATCTACTTTCTTATTTCCCAAATGAGGGCCACAACCAGTCATTCTCTAGAGTGTACTTTGCATTATGTACACTTGTTAATAGCCACTGATTGCATCACACAGAAGTTCAAGTCTGTCCTGCAGATGAGGAGGACGGAGAAACAAAGTGAGATGGGTGTCGAAGGTATTAAAGGTGGAGGGGTTTCCAGAAGACCAGATGTAATCCATGGCCTATTCTCACAGAGGTATCTGCTCAGATGTCAGAATGGCTTTCAGATAGACTGTTCATCAATTCATCAATTCAACATTAGGGTCAGAGCTATGAAATATTTGAAAATATGAAAAAAGAATTACCTTGCTTGACTCCAGCAAGCTTTTGGATGACTATATATATACAAACCAGGGAAAAGAAGAGTACATTGAGTTTTTAAAAAGTGCTTTATGTCAGTATTTGTGATTTCCTCAAGTAATACTGAAAGACCAAGAGAAGCAAGAAAAACTGAGCTGGTAGAGATGGTAAGAGCAAGGAGAGAAAATTCAAAATATCTGAAGAAGGAAGAAATCTCAGGGTCAATATGGTACAGAGGAATAACAAAAAAGACTCTGTCTAGATGAAGAGGTAAGGTAGGTTGGTTGGGAATAAAATGGATCTTAAAAGTGTAATTGGTGGCCAGATTAGAAGGTTCAAAAGACCAGGAAATGCTGTCTTTTTCCAAAAATATGTGTCAAATATATTAGACGGATACAGCAGGCAAAGACCAGGCTCTCTTACTATGTGCAATTATGCTGAGTGTCAGCTTTGTGAACCCAAAGCCAGAGTTTTTCATTTTCATGATGGTTCCTGTGACCTTGCTCAGTAGACCAGAGAAGTCCAGCCACCGCATTGCAAACTGGATTCATCACTCATGCTTGGAAGCCACAGCAGCATGAGATGGCAGAATGTGGCGTTTTCCACAGTGATGTTGACCGGGATAAAAATAAGCTGCCTGGAAATCTGTAATCGTCTATGATCACAGTTCGCCTGCCTATGGTATTTAAACTTATCATCAGTGGACTATCAATCAAACATCTACTGTTGCTCCTGTGTCCTCTAGTCAGAGTCTTCTAATTAAAGATCCAGCCAGTTGGGTTGCCAGAGTGTGTATGGACTTTGTTAATCTGTGTGTCTGCAGTCCACAATATAGCACGAACAGCGATGGGGTATTCCAGCACTTTGTTGGGTCAGTGAGTGAATTCACGAATGATCATATAAATTCATTTTTGGAATATAGAAAAATGAATGACTACATGTATACATGAATAAACAGTAGGCTCATCAAAGATTTTTGCTGTAATAATAAATGAATGAATGAGTTATTGAATCTCGCAATATCCCCACAGTTACTGTTCCTAGTTGCTCCTATAAGAAATTTTACATTTCTTACGGTTCAGTCAGGTGCCGGAGAGCTGACTACTTTTTGTTAAGTATGTGTAGGGTTCTGCATATTTTTCTGCCTCATTGAAGAAAGCTTTTGTTGTAGGAGTCAGCTTTAAGTTGATCCTTGAAGAAGGCCATCCCCAAATAGCCCAGCATGAGAAGCCCAGCTTGCTGTTTCCTTCACTTCTCTGGGATCCTCCCCTATGAAAAATATTTTGATTTAGCTGGTTCATTTCACGCGATGGCAGAATGAATTATCATTTTTATAGCGGACATCAGCAAAAGGATAAGAATTTACCATTAAAACAGAGTGAAACTGAAACTATTTTGGCTTCCCTCTGCTCTCTTTGAAGATAAATGATTATGATGTCAGCTCAGTTTGAAAGAATATTAAATCAGAGGCTGAAAATACCTAGCAGTTCCAACTCCCTCATATCACAAGGCCCATGTTCTCATGAACTCTGTAAACTAAGACGATTTTTTCATTCTCATTACTGTTCTCAAAAACCAAATGGCTTTTCTGTAACTAGTTTCGTGACACATTGAGTGGAAAAATTCCTCTTCATCCCAATGATTTTACACTTACAATTGGCTGTATAATTTGATCTTCTGACACATGGCTTCCAAACATTGCTTAGACCCCAAACACTCACCAAAGAGGAAAACAAATATACTAGTACACCCAAAGTATAAGTCTGCATTTATGGCTTTGAAGGCTTTTTCATTTCACTCTTAGGAATCCTTACAGTATGTTTTTTTTTTTTTTTTTTAACCTCTGGGAAGAACATTAAAGTGATGATAAATTGAGCAAAAGAGTAATTAGGTTCATCTTGCCTCCAATTCTAATAGAAGAGGGGAAAAGAGCTGAAATTTGTTGCATGCCTATTTGTGCTAACCTGAAGTATATGTCTATAGTAGGCAGCATAAGGCCCCTCAGAGATGTCCAATCCCCACCCCCCCAATGAACCTGTTAGCTTCTATGGCAAAATGAACTCTGTGATGTGATTAAGTTAACAATTTTGAATTTGTTAGATTATCATGATGGACCCTATGAAATCAGAACTATCCATATAAGAGGAAAGTAGGAGATTAAAGAGGGAAGTTGCAATATGATGATTGAAGCAAAGATTGGGATGATGTGGCTGCAGTCCAAGGAATGATGGGCAACAGCCTCTCAAGCTGGAAGAGGCAAGGGATCAGTTCTCTCCTGAGGTCTTGAGGAAACCAGCCCTTACCTTCTAATTTTAGCCCCGTAAGACTCATTTGAGGACATTTGACCTCCAGAACATAATTTGTGGTTTTTACAACGCTAAGTTTGTAGTAGTTTTTACAGCAGTTATAGGAAACTAAAATAGCATCTTTTAACAGTATTATCTCACAACACTACAAAGGAGAAATAATGTCTCCCTTTTACAGTGACAACCAAGATTTAGAGAGGCTCACCCTAGTTCACACTGCTAATTAATAGCAGGACTACGTCTCAAATATTCATCAGACAATTAAGCCCATGATTTATCCACAGGGCTTTGTAACCAATAATTTCTTCCAGATTTCCCCCTCTTATCCACCAAGGTCAGCCAGGTATATTGCTCACTTGTATGAATCTTCTAGGGAGCCCTTCTGCCCCACAGGCATGGATGAATTGCGTGGGCCACCCAGAAAACTTGCTTTTTATTTACAAAGTCTTCCTTCACTCACCTACACATTTTAGGATTGCCTGCTCTGTAAGAGAAAGCAGGGAAGAAAGGAGAAGAAAGAGAAAGTCAACACAGACCTCTCTGTATGAATCGGAGCCAGGAACCTGTTTTCCGGCAGTGGCAGAGTCTGGTGGGATAAGTGTAGAGCTTTTATTTCTCTTTTATAACTTCGACAGGAAGTTTCCACAACACACAGACCCTTCTGCCAAAATCTGGCTTTGGGGATATTCGTGGAAATGATTGAAATGGATCCCTTCTCCCTGAGCTACTAGGGAGCCGTACCTAACATCTCTAAGCACAGCTTGGCCTTCTTCCAGAAGAGACGCTGTCTGATTTACTGCAGTGCCCACTGTGGGGCCTGCACAGCCTGAATTCCCACCTGACCAGTGGGAAACAGCTGCGGGAATAGGTCCCCCTAGTGCACTGCAGCAACCTGGCTCCCGGGCCAGGGGGCGAGGCCAACCTGACATCTGTCTTTCTTATCTGTTACTGGTGCACAACAGTGCACATTTTTTGGTGGTTGTTTGTCAAAGAAGCTTTTGAGCATGTGAGTTGTTTCTGTTCCACCTCTCGTTTGGACTCTTTTGCAACTCCTTTGGAAAACTCAAGAAATACAAATAATCCCTTCTTCATGAAACTCAACTACACTCTATTAAAGCAAATGCAGATTTTAGAGATTAGTGCCTCCTAATATATCCCCGCTGTTTTCATTATGAACATAATATCACAGGAAACAGGAAAGCTTACACACTCGGATGATGTGCTGCGTTTCTGCCACCATCACATTGGTGTCAATGTGGGTAGGGTCCTAGCAGATGTGAAATAAAGTGCTAAGAAGTGCAAAAGTAAGTGGTGTTTCCTTTAGAAAACACTTTGTTCTATTCATTTTCCCTCTCCACTCTCCCCCAATCAAATTTTTCATTCTGAGAGTGAATAAGACCGTCTTCAGTAACTTGTGTTACTCATTCCTAGCCAGTTTGACCATTTCCAAACTCGGTGTTCACGTGATGCAATCCTGTTGTCTTGATGTGTGCCTGTGGAAAAGGAAGGGAAAACTGGGGTGAAATTGGACAAACTGACAGATGATACAGAGTCCCTGATACATTTCTGTTAAACCCATTATTTAGCCTTAAGGCTTTGAGAAAAGAAAACAAAACTCAGGAATGACTGCCTTGAGCCTGCTGTCCTTTAGTCATTGGTGATGTTCTGTTTGATGGTTAGCTACCAAACAGAGAGAGCAATAAAAATGACCAACTGTATCCATCTTTTTAAACATTGGAAAAAGATTTTAAATCAATGATGAGAGTTTAGAGAGGATATGCTTACAGAGGGTAAATAATATGAAACTAAGAAGAAAATTCAGTCATTGAGAAGGTACCAGAGGGCAACAATGATCACTTTGATTTCTAACTTTTAAAATGTGTTGAGGGAAAATTTTAGAAGCAAGTGGAGACTGTCAAATGGACATGCCTATTTGCTTTATAACTCAAGTGTTTCTTCCATATTTAAAGAGACACGCAAATTGGAAATTGATGCTCTTTTCCAGAGCAGAGGAATGCAGTGGGGGTGGAGTTTATTAGATTCAAGAACATTTTCTGACAAAACCACTCATTTTTAATCAAAATTGGTGGGGTGATAATGCACACCTTAGAGTAATACTTTAGACAGCATGACATGAATCACTCTATACTTTGAAGTTTAAACATGTTCAGACTCTTTCATGGATTTCTTAATAGAAAGAGAGAGAGAAAAAAGGACCCCTGTGTTCTAGACCCATTCAGCTACCCTGACTTGCCCAAGCAGACCCCACAGTGTCACCTGGATCTCTTCATGAATTCTTAACTGATCGATACTGATGCATTTCTTCAACTCTTATTTTAGACAATATTTCTTCTGTATAGAGGTCTCTCCTCTATTAGAAACCCAATACACACTTTATAATCGTGAATTTCCAGGATGGTATGTAAACAAATCTACCACCATCTTATTTATCTACATATTTATGCCTTCTGTTGATTGCCAAATTCCTTGAGAAGATGAATTGTGTCGTTTTTATCTTAGATCATCTCAAGAAAATGCAACAATGTCTAGGGATTACACACACAAATATTTATTGCAAAAGAGTAAGTTTACAGATTTTTTGACATACCATGGCCTGACTTCATATATATTCATAAGCATAAAGGGATAGAAGAAGAGGAACTATTGATAATAACCACCTTTTACTAAACCCAGTATCTTAAAGGCTCAACGCCAATCCATTTATATGAATCACCATATATAATTCTTACAGCAATTTTGCACAACTTTAAGAAAAGTCTGAATGCCTACTAGGTTCCAAGTAGTTCAATACCTAAAAATACACCATATATGCCTAGTTTTCATACGTTGACTGTGAGGCTTAGAAAAGTTAAGATCAGAGAATTAGACAGACCAATATTCAAATTCAGGTGTGTTTCTCTCCCAGTCTTTTTATTAAAGGGTCAAATTAGAAATGAACTATTTTTAGCTATTACAAAGCAGAGACAATATCTTCTAATACTATTCCTCACAGGCACATTGATTTGTATTTAGTTTCTAGTAACTATTAAAGTGAAGCTATTCTGAAACATCCTTCAAATACGTCATGGTTTCTGCTCAATTGCTAGATTCTGTTTTATATACGACACATTCTAAACCCTTAGCAAATGATTAATCCCTTCTTGCCACTAAGCAAGACAATGTACTCACCATTCTCTGTGGTCAATACTTTTTTAGGATTCATTTTTGTGTTAGGTCTCTTTCATTCAAAATTACAGAAACACAGTTTCAACTGTCTAAGCAAAATGATAAAAAATAATAATAATGAAATAAGGTGCTATATTGTCTTATGGAAATGAAAAAGAAAAATCAAGGTAATTTGTTTTAGGGATGGCTAAAACCCAAGGGTTCAAAGCATCAAGTTTAGTCCTCTTATTTCTCACTCATATCTTCTCCCTCTGCCTCTCTCTCTCTCCATAGCTCTTTCTTTTTATCTCTCAACTTAAGCTTATATACTTAAGCTGTGTATTGGCTCCACATTGTCATTGGTGTTTAAGCAACTTAAGCTGTGTATTGGCTCCATTCTGAGATCACCTTTCTCTGAATTTAGCAAGATGGCTACCAAACTCTCTAGGGTTGTATCCCATACTATTCGCAATACAGTAGCATCAAGAAGGCATCTATCCAGTTATCTCTAACAAAAGTCTGTGAAATCCAGTCTATTCTCTTCATTCATTTTAGTTATGTTCTAGAAAGTTGCCACACAAAGTGAATTAACAAATATCAAACCATTGCTCCTAGGTAAAATACAGGGTTACCTCCCTGTAAGGCTTTGGTCACAAAATTCTCATTAATCAATACATAACTTGGTTTTGTGTGTGCTTCTGTTTGAAGACTATGTACGGATATGTGTGTATATGTCTTACATATATGTGTATATATGTTTATTTTTCATATTAAACTTGTGATCCACAGCACTATGCTTCACACTTGAACAAACCTTATATAACACACATACTTTCTCCAAAAGGCCAACAGCACTGTGTTTTAAACTTGAACAAACCTTGTGTAACATACGTATTTTCTCCTTACTCTTTGGAACACTAGACAGACAGCACTTCAGCACTATCTCTGCAGCTTGAGATAATTTTAAAAAGCAAAACCACTGAAAAGTAAAAGCATGAAAATATTAAAAAAAGAAACACTAAATAGAATTTTAAAAGGCCACTTGTCTACTATATGAAAGCTGAAATGAAAAATCAGTGCCTTATTTTTTTCAGTGTCAGCTGGGAATATGTATATGAGGTGACCCATATTTTTGGCTGTTCTGTCTTTGAATGAGCAGGAAAACACTGTTGTAGCCCCTAGTGCCCCTATGGCCCTGGTCTCAATCACAGCAGATTAGAAATACAAGCTTGCAGGACGCAGGCTAAACTTCATTGCAGGGTAGCCCCGAGCAACCTCCGCACTAGCCTTTTTTTGAGCCAGCACAAGACAGGTGAGGGGAGTATTAGATAATGACTAAGTGCCTAAGGATCGCCAGGGGCTCGGGCTGGAGCACCTGCTTACGAATTGCCCCAGGGTCCACCCCCTAGCTGCAAATCATCTTGCTCAGAGGTCGTCTGGCTCTTGCTGTCCCCTACAAAACACAGTGAGTGCTGAGTTGGGGGTTACAAGAAAAGTTTGGAAGGATCAATACCCATTCACAAATATGGGAGCTAGAAAGGTGGACTTTTGCTGGCTGTGACTGACCAATCCTGAATCACCTAGACACAAAGGGACAGATGGAAACGATGTCTGCAACACCCCCACCCTCAGACGACTCCTTCCCAGGTAAAAGAGGTCTATTTCCTAAGACATTTGACTTCACGAAAATTATTTCCTGTTAGCGTCTCGTTTTCCTCATGTGTAACTGATCAGCTATTATCTGAGGGCTCATGCAGGAAATATGCACCCTGGGTGGTATTTATTACTTAGTATAAAACCATCAAACTACCCTATATATTGTTATAAGTCCCACAAAAGCTTATCCAAAATTTACCTTTAAAAAAATCTATTCTTGGGCTGTGCCTGTGGCTCAGTGGATAGGGTGCTGGCCCCGTATACCGAGGGTGGCAGTTTTAAACCCAGCCCCAGCCAAACTGCAACAAAAAAATAGCCAGGCGTTGTGGCAGGCACCAGTAATCCCAGCTACTCGGGAGGTTGAGGCAAGAGAATCACCTAAGACCAAGAGCTGGAGGTTGCTGTGAGCTATGACCATCCTGGCACCCTACCGAGGGCAATAAAGTAGGATTCTATCTCTTAAAAAAAAAAAAAACAAATGAACGAATAAAAAAAATCTATTCTTATTTCCTTTATTGAGGTTAGTAATTATTGAAATAACTAACAATTTCAATATTGACGGGGAAAAGTTATTGTAATATGCTTGTATTAGACCCAATTCAGCTTTGTTTTATAAAATATATGGAAATACTGCTTATTTTGCTTTATTATGGAGAAGGCTTGTTTTACAGTTGGTAAACAACACTCTTTCTGAGAAGAGAGAACTGGGCTTTCATTCAGCGTCAGGTGACTCCATTCATTTATGTACAGATTCAGTTCCAGCTGATTTTCTGTGTGCCCCGACTGTGTTTGGTGTCGGAGATTCAGAGCTCCCAAAGATGGATAAACAGGGTGGCTTAGTTCATCCGCTAATAAATAAGCCATTCTGAAAAGGTCTTTTCATGCTGATATTGGGCTGGATCCTGGGAGGGGTTGGAGTGGGGCGGAGGACCTGTCATTGCAGAGTATGAAGTCAAGTGGGAAATACTTCAACTCAGTGTGAGAAGGGCTGTCACAGAGGTGGGCACAGTCCTCCTGGGTAGCATGAATGTAGAAGCAGAGAAGGCAGGTCAAGAGTGACATTTTAGTGACATCTTAAAGGATAAGTGAATGTGTCTGAGATGGTGGAGAAGTCTGGATGTCTTCAGGGCTGTTTACTCACATGAGGTTGACTCTAGTCCTGTGGACACTTGCAGGATGGCATGTCCCTTCTCTCCTGGCTTCCAGACTTGTAAATATGAATAGGAATGATGCATGGTGATGAAACGGTTAGGTGCCGGGGTGCTGGGGGACCATGAAGTGTCCCCATGCATTGAGATCAGAGATTCCTATGGCAATGCAGGAATTCCCAACTACCATTCCTCAGAAAAAGAGCTGCCTGTGATGCCAGTTAGTATTTTTGTCAAGATGGCTCTTTGGTCAAAATTAAATCCAATTTATATGAGAATTAGTCACTATTTTCTTTTCTTTTCTTTTCTTTTTTTCCTTTCCCTCACCGCCTGGACATAATACATAATATAAGAGGCTTCCTTGGTGAAAAAGCTAATAATAAGTACATACGTGGAAATCTAATAAATAATTTTTTTATTAAGAAAAAAATAGCATTGCTACAGGTGAAGTGTGTGCTCTCCAAATTCATATGTTGAAATCCTAACCTCCACTGTAATGTTATTTGGAGATGGAGACTTTGGGAGGTAAATAGGTTTTAAGATAATCATAATATGAGACCCCTGTGAAGGGATTACTGCCCTTATTTTTAAAAAAGGCACCAGAGAGCTTGCTTTCTCTCTGTCTACCGCGTGAGGACACAGAGAAAGAAGCCATCTGCAAGCTAGGAATAGAGCCCTCAGGAGGGATTCTGATCAGCTAATACCTTGATCTTGGACTTCTTAGCTTCTGGAACCGGGAGAAAAAATAAATGCCTGTTGGTTTAAACCAAAAAAAAAAAAAAAAAAAAAAAAGATGGTTCTCAGACCTAGTAAATGCCCAAACCACTGTGTCAAAGAGGTTAAATGTGTACCTTTGCCACTATCAAAACCACCCTGATATATCAACATTTCCTTAGTACTCTTAATGTGCTCAGAAAACACGTGAAGTTACAAAAGGAAGAAAAAATATGCAGCATCCTTGATACTTGTTTTACCCACATGCCACTAAATCGAATAGTTACTTTCCAGTCCTTGCATTATTTGACGGCTAAGCAATATTTGACACTGTTGACCTCTTTTCCTGAGGCATCTCAGTTCATTCAGGCATCTAAGTCTGTAGTAAGTATTTCAACAGCCATTCATTGCCACACCGCATTGCTAGGCCTATGCAGTCACTGAGGATAAAGCAGCGAGCGCGGGAAGCTGTAATCCACTATTTACAGAGCTCACATTGGCTGGCGGAGATGGGCTTTAGATCAGAAAAAGCATGCTTGAGTTTAAGATAAGGAGGAATCTTAAAGAAGTCTGGTCTCTCCTGAGGAGGGAAAGCTAGGTGCTGGAGTTAAGTCTGAGTGTGGGGAGGAGTTGCTGAGGCTCCAGACATGAGGAGGGGGCAAGGGAACACACACTTCAGAGGATGTGTCGCCTGTACGTAAACAGGTAAGTGCGCTGTCGGGGATTCACCTGTAAGCTTTTAGGGCAGTTTACTGATAGGAATAGATATAGTCTAGCTCAAACACAGAAAAAATAATTGCCTGGCAGTAACCACCAGGTCATGAAGAACTGATGTAGGTGTATTGAGATTCAGTTTCTTACTCTAAGCAATGTAGTGACCATTGCAGGAGCCTGAGATGGAGAGAGGATGGCTGGAGAAGGGGGTGCCCTTTCTGGCTTCTCCCCTTCTCGATCATTGTATATGTTTATATGTGATAGTTTGATTCATGTAGTATTTAAGCTGTATTCGTAATGGTTCACCGTGGTGCTCATGGAGTCCAGCAAAATGGCTAGTCTATAGTATTTTGTACGTTGTTATCAAATAATTCTTTTATTAAAGAATGAATTAGGCAATTTTCTTTAGCTTCAAATTCTCTCCCATAAATTTTCCATCATTTGAAGAGCAAGGCCCCAGTTATCAGTTTTTCAAAGTCTGCAATTTGAAAAGCAGCACCCAGGTTCAGGGTTTCTCAAACTGTAAGGTGGATACCCATCACCTGAGGATCTTCTATGAAGCAGTTCTAAATTCTGAGCTCTAAGCTCTTCAATTCAGACCACTCTTAAGTGAGACCAATACTTGGAATACTCTTAAAGCAGAGCATTAAATAAATCATAAACACCGAATTCAGACCTGGAGGTAAAGAACAGAGAGACCTCAACAGGTTACCTCGTCTACCAGTAAGACGGTCTTATAATTAGCTGCCCTTAACAGAATCTGAGAGGTTTTTCTTTTTTTTCCATTTTAATACTCTCTGGGCCCTATCTCTAGCGATTTAGAATCAGTCGATGTAGCATAGTTACCAGCATTGAAGTCTGAAATAGTTATCCTCATACACCTAATGAGGAGCCATGGCTAAGATTCAGTATCTTACAGGAAGTTCACCTCTGGATCGCTTGGAGTTAACTCCAACCCTCTTGTCCTCTCCCCTTATTCCTCCAGGCTCTGGCCAGGCCCCGCTCACTTTGCTCATTAGCTGAGCTCCTGCACAGATGGTGTTTGTGGGCACGCTGATGACTTCCATCACCATCAGGTGCTCATTGCCAGAGGGTGCGGCAAATTGTCTGTGCAGGTGTAATAGGGAAAGGAGGATTGATGCTCGGAGTAATGTCTTCCTTTGCAATATATTCTATCTAAATCAAAATCCCCATGGCTGACTGGTGAGAAAACACACACACTTTGTCATGTTAATATGTAAGAGAGCTAATGACACCTACATATATTTAGTTTCTTTTCTTCTTCACCTTAATTTTTTTAAACTATCCAGATGTTCAGAAGCTCAGCATTTAATAGCCCATGCTTGACCTTATAGCCCTCCACCATCTGCTACACAGGGTGTTGTGGTGAGCTAATGTGAAAAGGCATTTGATAGATTAACTCAATTGCAGCACATTCTGATGCTCTTAATTCAAGGTAAAAATTTCATTATGATAATTAATTAACTGAGAGCTCTTGTATATCTTCCTCAAATTTTCTGATGACAAAATCTCTTTCCAACTGGGGGAAAGACAGAACCACATCCCAGGGTCGCTGTTTAGGTCTTCCTCAAATTACACTTTTTTTCCTTTTCCCTGATCACTGGGATGGCCTTCCCTACTTTAGAAGCATAAATGCATTTGGCCTTTAATTAAAATATTTCATATCAGTGAGATTAATCACAAAATGAATAATATCCATGTCAATCAACAGGAAAATAATGTGAATAATTTCAAATATTATGAGAAAAAAAAAGACCCACAGACCAAGAGTGTTGGATATTCCTATAATAATTGCCCTTGAGCCAACTTGCTTATAACATCTACACACTACAAAGTCTTATTAATAGTGTGTTGTTAACATTCCCTCATATTAATACAATGCCTATTTTTCTTCATCTTTTATTTATTAAATCATAAACACATAGATCATATGTACATTAATGCATTTATGGGGTACAATGTGCTGATTTCATATAGAATCAGGAGCGTTTACATCATACTGGTTAATATATACCCTGTCTCATTTACTTAATTATTGTGTTAAGACATTTATACTCTATACTTAGTAGATCTGACATGAACCCTTGCATTATGCACCACAGGTGTGATTTCACCGTTCACTCCCCCTCCATCTGACCTCCCCCTCTCCTCCTCCATCCTGGGCCATAGTTGTGATCTATTCTTCATATGAAACTGTGAGTGACTGTAAATTTGTTTCATAGTAGTACTCAGTACACTGGGTATTTTTTCTTCCATTCTTGAGATACTTTACTAAGTAGGATACGTTCTAGCTCCGTCCATGTAAATCTGCATAGCCAAAAACATAGTAAGTAAAGCAAGAAGACAGCCCTCAGAATGGGAGAGAATATTTTTCTTCATCTTTTGATCAAAACATCTCTCCTTTATTAATTTACAGTAGTTTTAGGTTCACAGAAAAATTAAGCAGAAAGTGCAGAGTTCAGATATACCCCATCCATCCACCATCACTATTCCCATAAGTGTAGTACACATGTGATACCTGGAAACCAGCATTGACATGTAATTATCAAAGTCCATATTTTACATAAGAGTTAACTCTTTGTATTGAATATTCTCTGGGTTTGAGAAACATGTGACAGGTACCCACCACTAAAAAAGCATATATAATAGTTTCACTGTCATAAATACCTCCTCTACTCCTCAGTTTATCCCTCTCTTCTTCCCTTAACTCGGGCCAACCACAGATCTTTATCTCCCTAGTTTTTCACCTTCCCCAAATTCACATAATTCGAATCATATTGTATGTAGCCTTCTTCAGACCGGCTTTAGTCACTTACTAATATGAATTTAAGATTCCTCCATGTATTTTCATGGCTTGATAACAATTTAAAATACACTACTGCCTGGATGTCCCGTAGTTTGTTTAGCCACTTACCTATTGAAAAATAACTTGACTGCGTCCCACTCCTGACAATTACGAAAAAAGTTGCTGCAAACATTTGAGTACAGGTTACCGTATAGACAGAAGTTTTCAACTTCTTTAGGTAAATACCAAAGAGCATAATTGCTGGTTTGTACGGTAAGAGTAGATTTAGTTTTGTTAAAAGCCATTAAACTCTTCCTAAGCGTTTTTAACATTTTCCATTCCAACTAGCAGTGGATGAGACTGTATGTTTTTCACATTTTTACCAGCATTTATTGTATGTCTTCTGGATTTTGACCATTCTAACAGGTGTGTAGCGTTATATCACTGCTGTTTTAGTTTGCATTTCCTGATGAAGTGTGATATGGAGCATCTTTTGATTTGCTTATTTGTCATCTTTTGTATCTTCTTTGGTAAG
Source organism: Otolemur garnettii (assembly GCF_000181295.1). NCBI lineage: Eukaryota > Metazoa > Chordata > Mammalia > Primates > Galagidae > Otolemur > Otolemur garnettii. Next base: position 2,542,486 of record NW_003852464.1, read on the forward strand.
GTTTCTGTTAAGGCCTTTGGGCCATTTTTAAAGTGCGTCGTCAGTTTTCATGTTGTCACGTTTGCAGTGTTCTTTGTACAGATGCTTCTTAACTGATGATGAAATTATGTCTCATTAAATCCATCATAAATTGAAAATACCATATGTCAACATGTGTTTGACACACTTAACCTCCAACCATCATAGCTTAGCCTAGCCTAACTTAAACACGCTCAAAGTACCTGCATTAGGCTACAGTTGGGCAAAGTCATCTAATATAAAGGCTGCTTTATTTAAAACTGGAATATTTCATGTCATTTATTGAACATAGTATTCTTAGCCCTGTGATTGTGTGGGAGCTGTGTGAGATATTTATCTCATATCACTAGTCCCAGAAAAGATCAAAATTCCAAATTTAAGGTACAATTTTTTACTGACTGCGTATACTTTTTGCAACATGCTAAAGTTGCAAAAACATAAGTTAAATTATTGTAAGTCAGGGACCTTCTGTACATTTTGGATAGCAGTCCTTTACCAGCCATGCCTTTTGCAAATACAGGAAGTTGACTACCCAAGGGACTGTACCAAACTGGTCAACACAGAAGTGGTCAATGTAAGGAACTACGCCTACTGTACTGACACATACATGTGGTGAATGTCTGATTTATGAAAGTTAGGTCAACATCAGGAAGTGATCAATGCAGGGAGGTGGTCAACTATGGAGATTCTGCTGTATTTTTTCCAGTCTGTTTCTTGTCTTTTTGTTCTCTGGACAGTGTTTTACACAGAGCACTGTAGAATTGTCAGTTCTTTCATGAATCATGCCTTTGGTTTTGTATCTAAAATGTTATTGCCAAACTAAGGGCATGTAGATTTTCTTCCATATTATCTTGTAGAGGGTTTATAGTTCTGTGTTTAACATTTGGATATGTGATCCATTTGGTGTTGCTTTTTTTGTGAAAGGTGTAAGGTCAAGGTTTACATTCTGTGTGTGCGTCCATTTGTTCCAGATCTGGGCATTTTAATTCCTTATTCCTGTATTCTTGTGTTTTTTCCTCTCCACAGTTTTCGTTTTCAGAAAACAGAGATCTCACTAAGTTTATTGTTTGCTTTTCAACCACGACATAGATCTCCTTTACTTTCACTTGGATAATAATATAATTCTTATTCTTCATATTCAACTTGAGGACAGATACAAGTATAAGATGTATTGTTAAGGCCGTTGGCCCATTTTTAAAGTTCATTGTCAATTTTCTTGTTGTTGAGTTTGCAGTGTTCTTTGTACAGATGCTTCTTAACTGATGATGGAATTATGTTTCAGTTCAGAATTTTATTATGGGGCTGTGGGTGATGGGTGTACACTATTCAATTGATGGCCTATCAAGTGTGAGGAGCATAATTTATAAAAATAAATCTTCAAAGACCTTTTACAGCTTCTGCACTGCAAGGAAAATAATCAAAAGAATGAAAAGACAGCCTATGGATTGGGAGAAAGTAACTGCAACCAAAAATTATGATAAAAAGTTATTATTCACAATATATAAAGGACTTCAACTCATTACTAAATAATAATAATGATGATTTTTGAAATGGGCAAAGGACCTAAATAGGTATTTTTCCAATGATGTTGTACAAATGGCCAACAGATATACGAGAAGGAATTCAGCATCACTAGTCATTACGGAAATGAAAATCATAACCACGGGGAGATATCATGTAGTAACTGTTAGGATGGCTACTATAAAAAGATAAGAGGGAACACGTGCTGATGAGGGTACAGGGAAAGGGAGCACTGATACCATGTTGGTGGGAATGTGAATTGGTATAGCCATTATGGAAAACAATATGTTTTTCATAAAATTAAAAAGAGAACTACCATATGACCTAGCAATCCCTCTGCTGTTTGTGTACCCAATGAAAATGAAATCACCACTTCATAGAAATATCTGTACTCCTGGCTCATGCCCGTAGCACAGTGGTTATAGTGCCAGCCACATACACAGAGCCTGGTGGGTTCGAATCCAGCTGGGGCCAGTAAACTGCAACAGAAAACTAGATAGGCATTGTAGTGAGCACCTGTAGTTTCAGCTACTTGGGAGGCTGAGGCAAGAGAATCGCTTGAGCCCAAGAATTTGAGGTTGCTGTGAGTTGTGACACTACAGTACTCTACTGAGGGTGACATAGTGAGACTCCATGTGAAAAAAAAAAGAAAGAAAGAAAGAAAGAAATATCTGTACTCTTTGTTCCCTGCAGCATTAATCACTATGGCTAAGGCACAGAAACAACCTCAGTGTCCACTGACAGATAAATATATAAGGAAATAATGATATTATTCAACCTTAGAAAAGAAGATCCCACCATTTGTGATAACATGGAGGACCTGGAGGACAGTACACTAAGTGAAAGAAGCCCAATGCAGAAAGAGAAATACTACATGAGCTCACTTCTGTGTGGAATCTAAATAAAAAGCAGAATATACAGAAACAGAGTAGAATATGGTTGCTAGGGGCAGGGAGGGTGAGGAAATGAAATGTGTGGGTCCAGGTGTACAAACTTGTCCTTAAGAAGGATGACCAAGTCTGAAGGTCTAATGTAAGTCATGAGGCCAACAGTTAACAAAACTGTATACCAAAGGTCTTCTAAGAGAATGTATTCAGGTGCCCTTCTCACCCAAATGGTAACTGTTTAAGGTATGGCTAGGTTAACATGCCTGACTGTGGTACAGATTTCATTGTGTGCATATGTATGAAAAAATCCTGTTGTACATATCATGAATAAGTAAAAATAAAGGCCTGTTATGATTCAGAAAGTAGTGTTCTGGCAGTTGGGTGGGGGTTGTAGTAAAATTTTCAAGTACACCCAAGAATAGGGTCCCTCAGGTTAGGGTTTACAAATAAGATGCATAAACTCCTTTTTCTCTCCTTTCAAGATTTTTTTCTATTTCAGAGTTTAAATTTAAGCTGAAAATTGGTAGTTCTGCATCATGCTAGATGAATTCTTCATTAAATCTTTATAGAGAAAGATTTTTTTTTCATATGCAAGAAAATAATGCATAATGTGATTGACTTAATGTTTAAGTTATTTTTATCAAAAATGGAAGAAATTGACGAGCATGTATAAATAGATTGTGAATGCATACATACATCTACAGCATAACCGGAAAAATGTCACCATGCTTCTCTCTGTGTGCCCAAATTTTACTGATTGTCTTGTTCTACACTTCAGGATCTTCCAAATTTTCCTCAGTTGGCTAAATTACTTTTGTTATAGGTAAACATAATGGAAGCTGTATAAGAAACAAAAATCCTGGTGGACAGATATACTCAGTGCACTTAAAGAATGTTGTTAATTTTATAGTACCCCTATCAGAACCAAAACTCCACCACCTGTAAGCTAAGATAAATTTCTCAAATGTTAGGCCTCTAGGTGGAAACCCAGCAAGGTAGCAGCCTTTTTCTACCTATACTATCTTCCCCAAGGGAGGTAATAATCTCCTAGCCTGCTGGCATTATCTGATTACACTTTCCAATTTACCAGCTATCATTAATCAAGTGAGTGTGATACCCCCAGTGAGTGTGCCACCTCATTCAGAAAACTCACATTCTTTTAGGACACACCATCCAGGGGACTCATAATACCAAAATTTGTCTGACCAAGGCTCCCCACAGGTCCCAACATCTGAGCTCTCTATGTTGTTTTTCTGAATGCTTTCTGGGCATCCTATGTATAACATACTATGCTTTTAGAGTCTTTGTAATTACTAAATGGATTCACCATGTTTTTTCCCTCGTTAGTCCAACTCCCTTCAAGAGAGGACCAACACCATGAACAAAAAAAAGAGTCCATGATGGGTGGTGCCTGTGGCTCAAGGGGTAGGGCGCCACCCCCATATACTGGAGGTGGCAGGTTCAAACCCAGCCCTGGCCAAAAACTGCAAAAAATTTAAAAAAAAAACAACAAAACCCATGACTAAGACATTGTTGTCCCTACCAGAGATGATAAAGAGGGTGGTGCACCCCCAGTGTATGGCAAGATTTCTGAGAAGCATGCTGTTTTCATCAACCACTGTAAACAAGTTGGCTCAGAGGCTAGTCTGAGTGCCAACCATTTTTTTGCAGTTCTACAAACCCCTGCCTCATTTTGAGCACACACTTTTTAGAATAGTTTTATACTTCTTGACATTTTTTTTAATAAATGATTCAAAAAAAGGAATAAATGATTTCATAGGAACTTCTTAACCTCTCTTCTAAATAGTTTTCTAAGAGTTTCTAAGTTTCTTCACCACCGCCAATCCTGGCTAACTAGCATACCATACATTTCTAATTACCAGGGGACCTCTAGCTTGTATCCATTATAGATGTTCCTAAAATAAAGTCATAGTCACATAAATTAGAAGTCTCCAAAACTCCAGCTATCAGTAAAATCTTAAATTGCATCAGTGTAATTTGAGTTCTAAAATGCACAGACATGAATGATGTAGTTATTTATTAATTCTGGTCCGTTGTACCAGAAAGAATGCTGAACTGAAAAATCAAGAGATGGATTAGGTCCTGTTTATCCATCAATTAGCTTTATACACATGGGACAGTCTCAAAATTCCTAGCTTGTTTGAAAAATTAGGGGGTTGAACTCAATGTCTTTAAAGTTTCTTCCAAAGTGCTGTAGACCCAAATGTTTGAATACCTCCAAAATCCATACATGGAAACCTAATCCCAGATGTGATCGTATCTGGAGGTGGGGCCTTTGGGAGGTGATTATGTCATATGGGTAGAGCTCTGGAGGATGGAATTAGTGGCCTTATAAAAGAGGTCCCAGCGAGGTTCCTCCTCCCCTTCCACCTGATAGGACACAGAACCTGAGAACCAGCATGCAAGCCCTCACCAGCTACTAAAGCTGCAGGACCTTGATTTTGGATTTTCCAGCATGAGAACTGTGAGGAAAACTGTCATTTTCTTATGAGCCACTCTTTATGGTATTTTGCTACTGCAGCTTGAACAGACTAAGACAAAGGTCTTTTTCTAAATGAAAATACTTTAAGAGACCCCATTTTTGGGGGGACAGCAGTGAGAAAGACCTTGTCAACAGAAAGTAGTTTCTATAGTTTAATACTAAAGCAGTCATTTGCATGATCTGTGTTAGAATATGAAAAAAAAAAAAGGGACCTCATCAGCCAGACCTTGCAGGACACACTTTTAAATATTTCAAAGCTTGTAGGTGGAAACGAGATTTAACATTGCTTTCAAGTTATGTTTCTACCTACAGGAAAAAAAATAGGTCTTCAAAAGAATACCAAAGTCTGGGAACTGTCACAATGCAATTTAGGAAGGATTGCAAGTAAAACAGTCTAGGAATACAATATAAAGCGGGGAGTCGAATACAGAGAAGAAAAAGACATTTAGAAGTTGAGTACGCATCCTCAGCCACTCTTTATTCAATGAATATAAATCTTTTTGTAAAAAAACTCCCACTGAGATTCAAATTACATAGACAGAGCAAGCAGGAGAATATATGAGTTATTTATGGCAGTGTTACTAAGGTAAATGCAAATGCATTTGCGATAAAAATGGCTGGGTTGGTAACGGCAAAATGTAGGTTATGCGCATTTTTCCCCTAGCATCTACTAGTGGATTTGAAAGTAAAACTGCAATTGCAATTCAAGTTGAAGAATGAGAAATTTTCCTACCTGGAAAGAAGATTAATCTCTCTTTAATTGACTCTTTGATCAGAATAAAGATTTATAAGAAGCCAATGCAATATGCCTGTGATAAGGAATTAGGCTTGATGAAGGAAGGCGCCATTAGCATTATAGGCATTCTAGGAAGGCGTATATCCCAAGACAAAGTAACCTTTATTGAAGCAAGATAATTTAAGGAGTGAACTTCTTGGTGAGATTCAAGTTTATTTGCAGAGTACTTTTTAAACTTTCTAGTAACAAAACCTCAATTCTTGAATTGTTAACAATGGCAGTTTAAAACAAGTTCTTCTCATCTTTATTAGGTACTTGACAAAAACACAGGGTGCTCTATAAAGAGCCGTAAAAGCAAGGAGAATGTTGTTTATATTTTCCATAAAGGTCTCAGCTCGCTGTGAATGCCAAGTGGATGCTCAATCTGAGTCATGGAAATGCTTCTCTAATGAGTACTAAAGAATTCCCAGAGTAAGATCATGTCTTTGTAACCAGTGTCAAAAATCAACCTCCCTGCCTTTGTACCAGAATCATTCCCAGAAACTCCCTCCGCTCATAATCCTTTATCGTTCACAGACCAGGTACTCTGTAAATGTTGATTAAATTAATCTGAGAGGGTTTTGTTGAAATAAAATGGGCCAGCAAAGAGAGATTTAGAAGAACCCACGTTTCTAGCTGTATTACAAAATGAAAAGGCAATTTTGTTTGTTTGTTTGTTTATTTTTTGTTTGGTTTTAATACTATAATGAATGCAACGCCGGTAAAATTCTGTTTTCAATTTCATGAACACTCATTAAATCATTCCCCTGCTTACAATCACAAATGTTTTCTTCTTTTTTTATTTATCCTACTCACTTTACAATGCCAGCCCTGGTTAAATTCGACCCACACAGCTAAAAATGGTTAGTGACCAGCACTCTCTTTCCTGGTCCCATTTTGTATCCAAGATCACTAACCTCATGTGGGCCCTGACTGCTGCACAGCTATCAAGATTTATTTCTTTATTAACTAATCTCTTTTCCTGGTAGACACTATGCCATGCCTTCTTTTCTCTCCTTATGTATCCACTTTCTCTACTTCCATTCTCATTTTCGTCCGATAATCTTGTTTCCTATTTAACTTAGGAAATAGAATGAGTCTCACTATCTCACATCTCACATGTAAAAGTACCAGTTCAAGATCTGCTGTCTTCTCTCTTAATGCCTTTGATGAACTTCCCTGCAAGGACATTGCTCCAGCAACTCTCCTCTCAGTCCTGCAACAATTTTTATCTGTTGGTTCATTGCCATCACCACACAGATGCTCTGTCACTTGTCCCATCTAAAAAAAAAAAACAAAAGCAAAACAGAAATCAATCCACATCTCTTAACGCGATTCCTTCAACTATAGCCCCTTCTCTTTCTCCTATAATAGCAGAAAAAAATCATCTATTTTTGTAATCCTAATCCTCTTCTCCGTTTTTTTGACCCCAGTGCAAATAGGTTTTTGCCCCTCCCACTCCCGTGAAGCTACTTTGTCAAGGTCACCATGACTTTGACATTGTTCAGTCCAAGGATCAATTCAGTTCTCATCTGTCTGAAGCAGTCAGCATCATTTGAGAGTCAACCCCTCTTTCCTCTTTGTTTACTTTGTCCCTTCAGCCTTACTCTGTTTATGACACTTCTATTTCCTTGGCTTTTCTTCCTTACTCTCCTTCTCTGGTGTGTCCTTTTCTGTCTTAAATTACCAGTACAGCAGGGCTGAATTCCTTAACTGCTTCTTGCACATATCAACATGCTTTCTGGGCAATCTCAACCTAGTACTGATGCCTATGAAATGCCTATCTCTGGCAAATGGTCTTCTCTCCAACTCTACACCACATTGTATCTGCCCATGTAAGAATTCTATGTAGGTGTCTAATCAACATCTCAAAATTAATATTCCCAAAACAAAAATCTTAATTTTAACCGTTCATACTAGCTTTCAAACTTGGTCTTTCAGTTTCTTGGACAAAATGTTTGGAATCAGCTTTAACTATTTCCCTGATAAGTCGACCCACTAACAGATTGGCTATTTACCCCACTGGTCCAAGTTACTCAACTCTCATGGCATAATTATTTTAGCAGCCTCCTGTCTGGACCCTCCAGTTCTACTTTGTCTAGCATAATCTGTTCTTAATATACCAAAAAGACTGAATCTCTTAAAACCTATGCCCAATCATGATTCCACATGGAAACTTACAATAAATATCGTTAAGGCTATCTATTGCTAGATAACAAATCACACTAAAACAAGATGGTTTTAAACAATAGTTTAATATCGCCTCTCATGGATCTGGGTATTGAGGCCTGTTAGTTGAGTGGCACCACATTGATGTCTTTCATGTGAGAGCTGATTACTAACAGGTAGTAACTGGGACCAGAGTCATCTCAAGAGTTGACTGGGAAGGAAGTCCAAGATAACTCATCCCACATCTGGCAATAGGTGCGGGCATCTCACTGGGAGCTGAGGTAGCAGTCCATCTCCCGGCCTATGCATAATCACCCTGTGGGGATTGGGGTTCTCAGAGTGTGATACCTGAGTACCAAGAAGGAGTATTTCACATACTGGGAAGTAGCACATGAGAGTCTCTAAAGATTGGGGCCCAGAAACTGGTACTACAATTGCATGTATGTTGTGTTCTCTCAGTCAAAGCAGACACAAATTCCATAGAGATTGAAGGAAAGGAGACCCACCCCATGCTCTCCCTGAAAGGAAAGGTAAAGATGTGACCATGCTTAATCTGCCAGAGCTTCCGTGTCATTGCTAATAGCAGGCAGCATTCTTGGAGTAGTCTTCCCAACCCTGCATAGTAAGGACTGGTCCATCACCTCTCTGATCTCATCACCTCCGTCTGTGAAAGTCCCCTTTTCCCACTACATTGCAGCTATTTCTTAAAGCCTCAAAGCCTTAATATTTGCCATTTTCTTTTTCTAGAATCCTTTTCCTTCAGGTATTTTTATATTCATATAGCTTGGTCCTCCTTTTAATCTTTCTTCCAATGTCACCTTCTCAGGGAAGCCTTCCCTGACAATTCTCTCTATCTACCTACCTTCCTATGTATGTATGTATCTATCTATATATGTATGGTTTTTTTTT
>NW_003852464.1:2551398-2572397 GCF_000181295.1 Otolemur garnettii
TGCTGCATTTCTTTAATTCCTAGTAGTAGTCCTATTTCATTCAACTGCAATGATTTTGGATTTTTTTTTTTAGTTGAATCACTTTGATGTCATGAAAAACTACTTGGGGAAGGGGTACTACTCATGTACTTAACACCCAACTGCTTGATCACACACAGTGAGCATCTTGAAGTACATCCAGCATTTAGAAAATTGTCCTGTTCTTGACACATACGGTTGAGCTATTAATTATGACAATGAAGGGATCTCATTTGGGAGACATTGTAGTAGTAGAAGATAGTTAATTCTCTGATACCACCTTGGAATTTGAAGAATCCAAACAATTGAAATGATGGCTTTCTAAGAGGTCTGACAATTAAGTTTGTAAACTCATTCTATAAAAAGTGCTGCATACCTCGTTGTTGAATGTCACTGCAGTCACCTTCAAAGTATCCCCCCCTGGGAAGCTATGCACCAATACCAACAATTTTGGAGCTCTTTTTCTAAAATTCTATCAGAGCTGTCACCATACCAGCTCTGACGATTAAGTTCATGATCTTGCCACCATGTGCTTACTTGGGTGGCACTGTACAGACTAGTAAGGTTTCACAACGTGGGTATAGCAGTGTTTCATAGCTGTGTTCATATTAACATGTGGCAGTGTCTTGCTGAGTGGTGTTTATTATTATTGTTGTGGGTTTTTGTGTGACAACCCTGATGTTTGTTCCAGAGAAAAAGTTCTAAAATTGCTTTGAAGAGTGGACTAGGTGATGGCATCAGTGCCTAGCTTCCCAACAGTAGTACCTGGAAGGTGATCGTACTGATATTCAGTAATAAGGGAGGCAGCACTTTTTCCAGACCTCATAGTATGTTCAGGTTTTGAGGTCTCCAAGCCTATTTCCTAGGATTTTTATTCACCTAAACTGAAATGAGGCTGAATGCAATGAATGTTATAAGCTCCCAAGCCATCTACTATAGGCTCTTATAATGGTTTTTCCTGACCTTCAGTTCAGTTCTCTGTCCATCCAACCATATTGCCTGCAAGAAACAAATCTGAGCCTTAACTGGGAAGCAATCACTTTAGCCCTTTGTTTATGAGGCCCTCCTAAGATGTCTCACAAACTTAGCTTTATATAAAACTGCAAGAAATAAATAAATTTTTAAACCGTGAAAAGTACCCTTTTATCATGAACATGAGTTGTTACTAAAATTTGCATAGTTCACAGTTAATTAACCCAAATGCATTGCACTTGTAGCTGATTAATTTTCAGGGCTATGCTGTACCACATGCTATTGTTTGGAGCATGTTTACTACTGATGGTGCGGCTGGTATATGGGTCACACAATGAAGTTTTCCAAAGGAATTTTGGCCTAAGTAAAATTTGACACTGTCGATGAGACTTCAGCCCTATATGTCAAATGAGCTAGAAGGGAAGCTTCTAATATAAATACATGGTTGAAGACAAGGTCACTGGGCTCTTAGTAGCAGGATCTGCTGAACCCAGGAAATATATCTCACAGAACAGCAGTCCCTGCTATATCTGTGAAAGCTTATACTGATGCTCTTGCAGATGTAAAGAGGCAGAGTGCAAGTCTGGCAAGAAGAAGGATGACCCTTCAAAGGATGTCATTCAGAACTGGTTTGAAGCTACCCAGGAACCTGCCACACAGTCATTTCTAGTACTGGGAGAGGATTATTCACTTTGCAGTAAATTCTAGCAACTGTTTCATATTCAGTAGGTCCAGATGCTTGTGAATGCTGCATTGATTATAATAATTCCAATTCTATTAGCCTTTATTGAATGCTTACTCTGGGCTAGTACAATCAGCTGAATAAGGCATTATGTCATTCGACCTAAACAATAGCAGGCCCTTTAATTTTTTTTCTTTTTAGTGAATATTAATCTACCCATATCAGTCCCTCACCATCACAACCACTAGCCATCCTTGTCTCACACCTGCAGTAATTTTGTTATATCCAGATAGTTCTCCCTTCTTCCATTCTTATACCTTAATCAGTTCTCTGCACAGCTGCAAGATTGATCTCTTTATATGGTCATGATATATCCCTTTATGATCTGACTCGGCCAATCCTACCAGCTTAACGGAATACCAGTCTCCCTTCAATGTCTGCATGCTATTGCACTGGGCTTTTTGTTTGTTTTTTCGTTTTTAATATTTTATAGTTCCTGGAATATGCCTTACCTCTTCATAACTTACTTTCCCATAGTAGGCACATTTTTATACTTATTCCCTCTCATGTCACCTAATAGATTCTATTTTTCATTCTCCCAACTCTTAGACATTTCTTTAACCTTACATTCCTCCTTCATAGAAGTTAATGTAGTTTAACATAAACAATTCTTTGTGCAATCATTTTGTTTCCATCTATGCTGCAAGTTTAATAAGGGGAGAGAACACATCTTTTTGTTAATTTCTTTTTTTAATTTCTTTTTTATTAAATGATAGCTGTGTACATTAATGCAATCATGGGGTACAGTGTGGTGTTCTCATATACAATTTATATTCTACTTTTAGAAGGATTGACTTGTACCCTTGGAAAATAAACCATAGAGGGTGATCCCTCCAATCACCCTCTCTCCACCCATCTACTCCCCTCAGCTCACCCCCCCCCATATTCTTAGGCTATAATTAGGTTATAGCTTTCATATGAAAGCTGTAAACTAGTTTCATAATAGGGCTGTGTACATTGAATACTTTTTCTTCCATTCTTGTGATACTTTGCTGATTTCTTATATTCCCACTAAGAAGTTATATGGCTCAGACATAATTAGCACTAAATATAAGTCTTTGAATGAGTGAATGGCCTTTAATTCTTACAATATTAAGAAAATTGACATTTTTTGAATGAGAAGGCTCACTTTCACAGAAAAGAAAACACATAAACATGAAAAAAGGATAGTTTTGGAGACCCATCATATTAGGGCCAATATTAGCTCATGATAATGCTCCCCAAAGAGGGTGACGATGGGAAGTTGGAGCATCTATCCCTCAAGGCTTACAAGAAGAACTGAGCCATTCCATATATAAACCCAGGTGCAGCATCGATTCACTTTAAAAAGGAGAAATGTTTCTTTTTCTCCAATCCAAAAAAAAAAATTGACGTATGAGACAAAGATTAATGATGGTCCACCCAGCTTGACTTTCCGAGGCATTGGCTCTGTAGCTTTCTCACTGCTCTTTAATGTGTTTTCCTCCTTCTGCAGAACGTGCTTCTCTCCTCTGTTGTTTTTGGGCTTGCTCTCCTGATATTTCATTCCCAGCCCCTTCCTTAATGCTCTGGGTTTTTCCAGTGTTCTGTCTTTAGTCTTTTCCCTTTTCATATTTTCTACACGCCTTATATATGATCTTTCGCACTAACTTGGCTTTAATTACTGAAGCATTTAAGCTAAAAAAAAAAATAGTTTTTTTTTCCTTTTTTCCTTCATATTGGCTTCTCAGATTCATCATGCCCTATCCAAATACCTGTTTATGTTTATTATGAGCCAGTGTGTCATCCATTGAGTTGATAATATGGAACAAAACAAGAAAGATCAGCACCCTCATGGAATTTAACAGAAAGCAAGAGAAGCTATAAACTAACAAATGTAAATAGACCAATAAAAATCAGATAGAATATGATTATGAATAACAATGTACTCTGGTATGAAAAAGGAAACCAAAGGCGACATAAGTTTATTGGCATCATAGATAACCTTCAGCTGATTCTTCAGGACAGATGTGTTTTAGGCATGCTGCGAATATAAGGAAGAGAAATCTGCCCTGAGGACAAGAAAAACGCTGCAGGTTTGAGGTTCAAAAGGAGTTTTTGGGTTATGAGGACAATCTCTAACCAGCCTCTGACTCGCAAAAACTATTGCCATGAGAAAATTAAACTAGAGCATTTGAGATCACAAGAAAAGGCAGCATGGCACTTTGTGACTGGGAAAGGATGTGAGCCTCCAAGAGTTGTTTGGATCTCCTGAGTCCAGAGCACATGTGAAGGCTTGGAATGTGCACATATCCAATACCCCAGGAGTGGCCAGAACTTCAGTGGAGATGACAGGTGGGTGCCTGTGTGGACCACGTACTGACTGCTATGGCCTTGAAAGATACGGCAAATTTTCCTCTAGTCCAGCTTGACATTGAAATTGTAAGACTGTCAAAAGAATTGCCCCAATGTTTGGGGAAAAGAGGCTTGCTAGAGTAGTGGTCAGTAAACTATACCCCACGTCCATTTTATTTTTTAATTGAAATATAATTATTGTACAGACTTTGCATGTACAAAATATATAATGATCAAATCAGGGTAACTGGGATATCTATCACCTCAAAAATTTATCTTTTCTTTGTGTTGATAAGTCTTCTCATCTAGCTATTTTCAAATATACAATAAATTCCTGCTTAACTGTAATTTCTCTAGGCTTTTATAGATACTGCAACTTATCCCTTCTATCTAGCTGCCAATACCAGTGTTTACACACAGGTTTTGTTAACATAGCCACAGTCACATGTCCTACCCACAGGTGCATTAATTCTACAACAAAGGAGATGAATAGTTGTGAAGAGCCTAAAATATTTACTATCTGGTTCTTCTCATAAAACATCTCCTGACCATTATTCTAATCAATACTTCCTGTGTCCTTAATGTCATCTTTTTAACCTACAGAATTCCTAGTCAATCTTCAAGATGCAGCCCCATTGCCACCCTGCTGAGAAGATATCTCAGAGTCCACCTTTACCCCCCAACCTACACAGCTGTTTACTTCCATCCTACCATGTACTGCCCTTATCTCACAGTATATCAAGTGTGATAAACCCACCTCTACTAATAGTTTCTTAGTATTTTGAGGCCAGACTCTTCATCTCACTGACTTTTACGCATCTGATATGTTTTCTAACATATCTGGCACATAGCAGGGAAAAGATTGAGTGTGCAAGTGAAGGCATCAATGTTCAATAAATTGGGGATTCCTCCCTTGAAATATGCATTCCTCTTCCTTGGATATGTCAGAGTTTAATTGTACGTTAATGGTATTCTGCTATCATGGGTCTTGTCAAGAATGTTTTATATCAGTTTGTTTCAGAAGAGCATAAGAGTCAACTGACTCTATTAACATAAATGACCAGGGTGATTTTCAAATGAGAGATTTGTTTCTGCTTGTCCTGTGAATTAAATCGTTTGGATATTTTGCATTTCCATAAAATGCTAATATATTCATTAATGTTATTCAGCAGTCTTCCTGGACACATGCAATTAAAGTCACTCCCATTTCAGCCACCATATATCAGAAATTTACTGGCCCTGAAGGTCATCAGAATTTAGCACCCACAGCATACAGAGAGAGCAGATGTCTTTTTGTAGAGAATTACCCAAATAAATTTTTCCAAACAATGAATAACAGAAAGCATTATAATAACTCTCAAATAGTTCTCAGTTGGAAGGTGGTTTTCAAGATAACTATTAAGAAGAGAAATTTGAATCATGAAGGTTCATGAAATGTTCAATTGATTTCAAATATCAAATTAGTTAGGACTAGTATTCCCTGATCAACGTGTGCCAAAATCATCAGAAAATACTTATCGCATTTCCAAATTTGGCATGACATTATTTTTATGCTTAGCATCAATGATACACTAAAGGATTTCTCATAATAATTATAGAAAATTAGTTTAAAAAGACAGTCCCTATACATTACCCCCATCAAAAAAAAAAAAAAAATGTCCCGCCTCTGTAGGTGACAATAGAGAGTCTTTAAATGATGACCTTAACGATTTAGTTAAGGGCCAAGAAAATGATCAAACATTCCTTTGAAGCAGTGGATTCTGAATAATGAATTCCATTATCTGTTTTCCTTGAATTATTTCTTCACCGTATTTATTTATTAAATGAACACGCAAACACACAGGACAAAAACTGTAAGAACCAAATTACCCTGTAGGTAATATTTTCATCTAAGTTCATGTAGCCATGCTTATAATAATTCATACACATCTCTAATCACACAAGGTTTTGTTCAAGTTCCCATATTTCCTTACCCTGGAAACAGGTGGCTGGAAGCAGAGACTCAGTCCCATTACTGGTTCTCTTCTTTGTCTCTGTTTTTATCTTCAAATTAGGAATACAAGATTTCTAGAATTTCTACTTAGCTAGAATGACACTCAGGCTCAGGCTTTGCCCAGAGACTGACCAGCGCAGAGAAAAGTCTCCTTATCCTTGTCGAATCCGTTTTCTCCCACTGTGGCTACTGTTACTTGGTTTCTCCTTCCCCCTGCATAGTGTGACTTAAAAGGAAAGTTCCTTACTGTACTACCCTCCGGAACTTATCTCAAATTAACATTTCTCTTTTGCTTATCCATCTCAAAGGAGTTTTTAGACTTCTGAACCAAGAAAAGATCCCACTTGTGGTAGGATAGTTTTAATGATATCATCAGTCATCCGTTTCTGTCATATTCCTCATCATACTGACTGCCTTGTGTGCCCTGCCCAAGCCTAACATCTTGCTGTGATCTGCCTTCCCATTCACTATTATAGTTAACTCTTTTTGAATTTTCATATATGCTCTGTTGTTATAATCACACTATATGGTCAAGATTATCGGCTTCCATGCAGACATCGAGGCTTAGAGAAGTTAAGTTTAATGTCTTGAGTCACCAGTCGATAATTAGCTGTCAATGTCAGCATCTAAACTAGATAAGATTTTGAAATATGAATGAGCTGCAATATTAGGAAATAACCAGGCTCCACGTGAAAGTCTGGGTTTACAGCTTCGGTTAAATTATTATGAAGTACACATATCTCATGAACTTGACATACCCAATTAACCAGTTGGAGAGTACTTATGGCATACTGCTGCAGGGATCAAATCTATGCCAGCTAGTTTGAGGTTATAGAGAATTTCGACAACATATAGGACCTGCCTTTAGGAATATTTCAGAATCTCAGAACAGTGCTTTGCAATGCATGGTAGTCTTTAAAATGTTGAAATACAACCTGTATCCAAAGTAGTAAAGGCCATGCCATTCCCCTCATAGTTTTAGGTGGTATGAAGTTGCAACTCATTGTACTTTTAAATTTTTATTATTTATACTTATTGACTCTTTTGGTTTCACTTGCTTTATATTTATTCATTGTGTATTGTTGTAATGCATCATGGTGGCACCAAAGAAAACAGGGAAAGCCCAAACATAAATCAGTTCCTACAAAAGTAGGATCAGAAAGCACTATCAAGTTCATAGAATTTAGAACTTTACACTCAAGTTCTCACATCGTTTCTTCCTTAAGTATATTAAGATTCAACTGTTTTTTAACAAAGTGAACAGAAGAGCTGCTTGTGGAGGAACAGAAGTGTGATATAAGACTCAGCAGTGTACTTAGGGAATCTAATCCTCACCTACCCCCAATTATCTCCACTCCCACCCACCTCCTGAGTGGCTCTCTGCATGTGTTAGACAAGAGGAGGCCCAAATACTTGCGTCTCTTTACACCAGAAAGTTGTTTATAGAGCTGTGAGATTTTCCTTGAGTATTTTTCCTACCCTTAGTATAATAGGGCTGAGGTAGCAAAGCCATTGTTTCATGATAATCAAGGGAAATATTCTGCTTGGGTGGTTTTAGTTTCCCAGTGGCCAGTCCCAGGTTGGATGCATGTATTGATGAGAGTAAATGGGAAGTATCCATCCCTTTCATTTGATTTTGATCTTGACTTGATAATCTGAGGTTTACTGAGTGAATGGAGTAAATCCAGGGCCTTTTATTTATCTTCTCAATCTCACTTTTCACAGCTCATTTTACCCAACTCTGTTATCCTGAGACCAATTGCTTGACAGTTTGCTCACACACTGGGGCTTCTCCTGCTCTGATTTGTTACAAATGCTATTCCATCTGTAAGTACTGCCCTTCTCATGGTTATGTTCCTAGACTCTTTCTCTTACTGAGTCCGTACGGGGTATAATCTTTATTTAAAGTAGATGAATAGATAATACTTAGGTCCATAATGCCTTGCCCTCTGCAGATTCATTTCACAGAAGCATTGATATCTGTGCAGGGAAAAATCCATCAGATACTTCTTTGTTCTGGCAACTGGGTTTTCAATACTTCCCACAGGAGATTAATCTCCATGCTTGGTAGCTCAGTGCTATTTCTGGCTGGAAAAGATTTGATAATGTCTATGTGTATGTGTTTGTCTATATTCCCAGATCATCCATGTTGCCTTTTCTCCTTCTGCAGATCAGATGATGTTAGATGGTGTTCTCATCATCCTTCCTCACTAGGTCACAGGCTGTGTACACTTATCTCTGTCTCTCTACTTTAAAGCTAATTTCTGAAGTTATTTAAGTTGCCTTTGCTTGAGTTCTCTCTGCTTTAAGAATCCGTTCTTAGATGTTCTTTGATTGAAATATTCCATACTTAGTCTCTAAATCTGCTTGATCTACTATAGTAAGAACCCCTCCCATGTCAATTTGATTTTATTCTTTATTTGCTACACAGTATAATTCGTGTTACTATCATAGAATTAAAAATCTATAAGGAACCCAGTGAGCAGTTTTCCCAGTGTTAAGAATTAAGATGAAGGCTGGGCACAGTGGCTCATGAGTGTAATTCCAGCAGTCTGGGAGGCAAAGCATGTGGATGACCTGACCTCAGGAATTTGAGACTAGCCTGAGCAAGAATGAAACTCTAGCTCTACTAAAAATAGAAAAACTATAGGTGTCATGGCAGGCACCTGTAGTCCCAGTAATAGGGAGGCTGAGGCAAGAGGATCACTTGAGCCCACGAATTTGAGGTTACTATGAGGTATGAGGACACAGCGCTCTAGCCTGGGTGACACTCTGTATCAAAAAAAGAAAGAGAGAGAGAGAGAAAGAGAGAAGAAGGAGAAGGAGGAGTATTATTTCTATGTAAAATGAACAAATGGACAATTGGTGAATATGATTTTATCTTTTAAATTAACTATTTTTCATTAAGCTACCTTTTCATTAAGCTGAGTCAAACATTCTGATCAAATAAAATTCTTATTTAGATAATTAGTTGGAAGTGGAAGGTCTTATTTTCCAGTTATATTCTTCCCTGGCAAATAGATTTAAAAAATCAATGCTTAGAGAGAAAAAATTAACCTCAGATTTCCTACTGTTAAGTAGTTTATGACGTTCATACTTCACCCGGATCTCTTCCATATCTCACTTTCTACTTCTCTATCATTGTGTCCTGGGATCATCTTTGAAATAAACCCTGTGAAATCAGTCCTTGTTTCAGTGTCTGTGCCCCAGGGAACCCAGGCTTCTATAGCAGACTAACCGAGCTGACCGTGCCCAGTCTAATGTACCTCCATGGAGCGATATCACCCACGGTGCTTTCTTTGATGTTCAGGCCTAGAGCATATTTCTTTTACCAGTTGTATTGTTGTGGATAGTCATTCTTTTCTTATTTTCTGCCAGATATTTTAGCACCTGATTCTACTCTACGATTCTTAAAATGTAGTTGTATATTGCTGGCTCTCATGCATGTTTTACTACAAACTGTCAGTAGTATTTGACGCAGCTCTGAGAGGAAAAGAGAAGATAGATGGGTCAATCTACTTGCCTGCGTTAGAGAGGAGTAAAAAGCGTTTCTGCTGTTGTGAGGGAAAGAAAGATGAAAGGGAAAAGAGACTGTCATTGGCCATCAACTGAAGCTCAACCCTGAAATTTCAGCATTTCCAAAACTCTGACTTGCCATTTCCCAAAGCAATATGAGGTCTGAGAAAGAGAATATTGTGCCCAGACAGGAAGTGGGTGTGGGTTTTTTGGTTTCCAGACAGTGAAAGGAAAAACTCATGGTATTTCAAGCCACACTCGTGTTTTCTCAGGCTTGGGGATGTTCACAGTCCTTAGGGAAAAGCAACAAGGCAACCTGACTGTTGGCCTTTTATCGTTCCTGCCTCAGGTCAGCCACCAGAAATTTGGTGAGGAGAAAGGCAGAAAGAGAAGTCAAGGAGACCCATTGCTTAACCTCTCACAGCCCAGTTCAGGGTGTTATAAAAGCAGCTGCCAGAAATCAAAAGAAAGGAAGTGTTTCTCAGCCTAAGAAAAGCAGAAAAGGAAGAGCGCTTTGAAAAGCCACCGTAATAATCAGTAATCTGTTTGACATCTGGCAAAGAGAGCAACACATCTGCAGGGGGCCAGTGCGATGAGTCATTGAACTTTGATTTCTCCATTTTCACTGAATGTCTATGTTTAGCACCTAAATGGTAAACACAGAAAGATTTTTGGAAATACACTCTTCTTCATGAAGTCGTTTCATGGGATACAGGAAACATCTGGAATATGATCATGTGGGTTTCATGGCTGCCCAGACAACTGGTGTTTGTACTGTTTTGTTATGGGCCCATAATGGGTAGTTAAAATCCATTTGAGGGTTCCCCTAAATGTACACAGCTATGCCAGCGTTTCTCAGAATCTAGTCTGAAACAAGACAAAAGCCACCTCAGAACACATGTCAGACAAGGGAGTAGTATCCTAAAACAAGCACCTGCAAGAAATGACAAATCAATTAAAATTAAAGGAGAACCTTGGACACTTTCAATAAATTTGAATTACTAAAGAGCAAAAAGCTGTTTATTTCAACATATCTGGTGATCTTATGAAGAATACTTTTCGTTATTGAACTTAATCTATTTTCTTATTCTCTAGTTTCAGGTAACCCACAATAAATGGACTTAGAAGTCAAGAATAATTGGTCAAAATAGCCTTCAAATAATCTTTTCATTGTTTTTCTTTTAATCCTGTGTAAGGACAAGTAGGTCTCTCAATTTATCTTGGCAAAAAAAAATTCAGAAGACATATGCAAAGATAGAAATGGAACAAAACCAAAAATAACAAATATTTCTTAACTACATTTTTTAATAGGCTATTCCATGGGAATTATGGATTAAGAGCCTTAAAATAATGCACATTCTTTTTCTTAGTGAAGGCAAAAAGAATATATGAAAGGCTAAATACTCATCACAATAATATCAATAACAATTTTTTTGATGAATTGAAGTATCTCAATAGAAAATTGTGAAATGATTTTTGGGATTCCTATGTTGGTGTGTTACATAGCTAATACAAATTATATTCTTAGACACTCGGGAAAATAAAGTGAGTACTGAAAGTATAATGTTAACAGTATTTCCCCTTCAGAGCAAAACAAATCTGTATATAGCAGGATCAAGGTATGCTTATGTTGGTGAATGAGACATGTTTAAAAATCAGAAACAGTTCCTCCTATAAAATGTTCCCAGAATAAGGTCTCTTTAATATGGCCTAGTGGGTGTCCTAATAATTGTAGTGTTTATGGCAGAGAAATTAAGCTTTCATGAATGGGAAAACATTTCAGGGGTACATAGCCTAGCTCAGGAATAAGTGAATGAGTATTTACAGAGTGAAATTAGTAAAGACCAATAGATAACAAGGAGTTGGGTATTCTACTGCAGGGAATTCCAACTAAAGATATAGATTCATCCCCAGTTAGCTATAGTATTTGAGTACAGAGGGACAGAGGGATGCATTAAAAGAAATGTGACATTTATAGTAATTAAGAAAAATATTTCAATATTTCATGTATTATAAATAATTTAAAAAGCTATACCAGTGGTAAAAATAATAATACCTAAACTTCATTGAGTGTAGCCAGGTAATGGATAAGTAATGAATTACTTATTGAAGCCTGAAAGCAACCATATAAAGGCAGAAACTGACACACAGAGTTAAAATGCATACTTAGATAGATAATAGATAGATAGTTACGTGTAGGGGGGGCATACTTGAAAGTATCACTCAGCTCATAGGAAAGAGGGTTTAGATCTATGCAATCTGAGTCCTGGTCCCAGCACTCTGCTCAACCAACTAATTCCTCTTAGCTGAAGTATTTTTTTCCTAATTAGAAATGTAAATAGAATTTTTTTTTGGGGGGGGGACTCTCCATGAGCAACATGAATTATGCCCAGATTTCCTACATGAAGGATATTTCTCCTTGTAGGTCAAGTGAAAAGAGGATTCAAATTATAAAATAATAAAGGGAAGAGAAAAGGGACTCACTATTGACCTTGGGTCTCTTGCTTCAGCTCCTAAATTTATGATTTAAGATAGGGTTAAGTTACCCACCAGAGAAACAGACAGCAAAGAGAATGTGGAGGGAGACGTATAATCATATAGAAAGGGATTCAACTTTGCAGGATCTTTCAAATAACTAACTGCACCTTTTTGCATGCTATAAATATCAGTGCTTTGGAGCAAATTCACGTTCCCCTGAGTCAGGTTGCTAAGTTGGTTTGTCACCTTTCGATGGCTTCATGGCTTGTCAGTGCTCCTGTTACTCTTGTTACTCCAATCACACGGAGTGTGATGCAGTTGATCCAGCTGTGGTTTGAAGGCTTAAACCAGAATACACAGTGGTGTTCCTCTCCTATTCCTATTCCGGAGAATAATAAAGCTAATGCCATAAAGAGCTGACATGGCATAAATGGGAGATACTATTCTTTCTTTATTCCATAAATTGCTCAGGCTGAATCTATGATGAATATAAAAGTGGCAAGTGCAGGAAATAGATCACATTAGGAGTTCAGTGAATTCAAGATTTTATCCTTTCCCCTGATCTTTATCAGATTGCTTTTAAAATCTATTCAATTATTTCCCCCAATTCTACATACTAACTACCTAATCTGGTAGAATAATTCAGAAATCTTGATATTTGGTGTGCCCATTCATTCATTAAAAATGTAAAGATAACCTACTATGTGCTAAGTACTAGGAAACTCATGGGGCAAACAGACAGACACGTTCTTAGTATCCTGGGACGATATCCTAATTGTTTGCAAGGGAGAGTGCTTAAAAGCTCAAGCTCCAAAATAAGACTCCTTACTTCAAATCCAATTTTTAACTCTTGTCAGCAGCAGTAATATAAGCTAACTGATAGGATTATTTAAGAATAAAGTTAGTTAGCATATGCAAAATACATAGAATAGTCCCCTAATACTGGGCAAATATTAAATGTTCCATTAACTTTAGTAGTATAACTCATTACAGAGAACATTTTAACAGGGGCTCTCAACTTAGTCATTATGGGGTACCCTAAATGTCATCAGACATACATACATAGGAAAAATGGGAAATTGTAGCTGCAGGTACCTTTATTTATAAAATGTTCATTATAAAATTTTGCAAAATATTTACAAAATATTTTTCTATGTTTTGATATATAAATACCATATAAAATACATAAAATATAATAATAAATGAGTTTTTAAAATATTTTTCTATTTGTGGGTAAGTTTTGGATGCCCTATAGATCAGGGTGTCCTACCTGTAGGCCCCGGGCCTTGTGCTGTTATCTTGAGGACTGTTTTGCTTATATGGTGTTGGATCTCTGGAAAGTATACATGGACCTTTGTTTCGCTCATCAGCTACCTTTAGTATTTGTGCATTTCATGTGTGACCCAAGGCAACTCTTATTCTTCTGATTTGCAATAGAGGAGAAAAAAAGGTTGAACACTCCTGATGCAATAATTTGGAGTCAACAACTATTTTCTACTACTCTGCAAATCTTTCTTCTTCATAAGAAAATGTACCATGTGCTTAAAGGCAGGAAGATGTGTGATATGTAGATTACAGGAAGACTGAACAGAGATTTAAAAAAAAAAAACTCTTACCTTTGGGTTCCTACAAGTATTAATAGCACTTATCTAGATATTGCAGAATTGTGAAAAGAAATATAAAGAGATTGTAGCAAAGGCCCTAAGTAACAGCTTGCCATTATTGACTGCTTGGTGTGGAGTAGTCACTCTTAGAAGTCTTTTATGGGAATTGAATTGTTTTAATGTTAACAATATGGTTCTGGTTGTTAAGTTTTATCATTTTAATCATTTCATTAAAGTTGTCAGAACCAAAATGGAGCCACATGTGTTGAGGAAAAAAAAGAAAGATAGAAAAGAAAAGGAAATAAAAACCTTGAAAAACAGAGCCGAGAAAGGTCAGGAAGGAAGGGTTCTCTAGCATAAATGCCTGATAACAAAACGTAACACAAAAGACTGCAAAACCACAACCTTGTACAAAGGGCACAGCAACCTCACACACAAAAAGTACTTCTGCCGGCACATCTGCCCAGCAACCGCCTGTCAAACCTCAGACGATACTACCTTTGTTTGTCACTCTCGTAGCCAAGGATAATAATGTCAGAACAATAAAGTAATCCTCCTTAATTTTCCCTTAACCACCATTGTCCTCCTTTACCTCTCGAAAAGGCACGTGGATGACTATGTTGTAGGTGTTCCCCTTGCAGTGTGCCACTCTGAAGGAAGCCTCCCTTTCTTTCCTGAGTTCCTCCCTCAGCTCATTATGTAGGTTGACAGTTTCATGAATCAGAAAATGGAGGCCGAGAGAAGAAGTAAAATGACTCCTGAGAGATGATCAAGTTTGAGGCAGGGCCTGGGTTCTCAGCCCTGCCCTCTGCCTCGTCTCTGTGCTCATCCATGCAACCAAAATCAATGAAAACATCTAGAAATATTCATGTGCTGTCAAGCTCCAGTAAAAACGTTCAATGGTGAAAAACAGAAGCCATTTTCCTCGTGTAGGAAGTATAAAACTGCCGCCCTCAACAGGAAGCTAAGGAAAAGAGTCAAGGGCAAAGAAAAAGACATTTCACGTTCTTAGTACGTGGGTAAAGTCCAAACCCTTCGTGGATAAGAAGTCACCAATGAAAAGATGAGACAATTAGTGCTTGATCCACGAAATGGCAATGCTAGGTAGGTCACTACAGCCCAGGCCACTTTGGTTGTTTATAAAGTGACTTCGATTGTCAAGCTAATCAGTCATCTAGAGTATGAGCATAAAGTCTGAATTGATAAATAGAATTTATCTTGATCTTTAATATAAACAAGGAGTTTATAACAACTATATTTACCCAAATCCTGGTTAGCGTTTGGGAAGTTAATGAGCCGAAGACTCAAGCCAGGCTAGATGACCCTGTGATAAGGACATTACGACCCAGAACTGGATAGGCTGTTTAGCCAGCTGACCTGCACATTTCCATCTAAACTGGAGTCAGGGAAATCATTAATTCCTCACTCCTCAAATCCTTCTTGAGAATCTACATATTTAGTACTGTATTTCCCTTTCTAGAAATATAAGAAATGATCCTCTTTAGAAGGTCACACTATCATAAATGCAATGTCTAGGGACACTAGGATTTTTCCCTGATTTGTGTTTACTCCTTTAAGTCATATACTTAAGTGTCTACCCAAAAGAGAAATGACTGTGTTTCATTCCTTTTTTTCCTTTTAGCAGAGTTAAGTGAGAGAGGATAGGTTTGCAAAAAGTAAATGAGCCTAGTTCAAAATGGGAAGGTAACTAAGAAACTTTAAAGATATAAATGCAACCACATGTAGGAAAAGAAAAGAAACGTTACTGGGGACATCCTAGGTAGCTGCCATGCTTTTACTGTCCAGCAGGTGTGAGTGCGTGAAGGTGGGCACACAAACATCCCAACCCCGGCCACATGGAGGGCTTTGCTTGGGGCCTCATCTGCATGTGAACAATGAGGTTCCCCTCACTGTGTTTTCCACACTGTATCAACAGTGTGATGACATTTGATATTGTTAAGACGTGGCTGTTCTGGAAACACTGGTGTGTCACAGCAGAGAGGCCCATTGTGTGTTTGAGTCATGCTCAACTAATTTGTGCTCAGTCTCTATGGCGAGAAAAAAAAAAAAGAACATGATCAGGTAACAGAACTGGGGAGTGAGAAAGTCCTAACTGCAGGCACAAGGCTCCCCCCCGCCGACTTTGCACAAGATGGAGAAGGCTTACATGCACCCAGTATTCCACAGAATGGTCGTCAGTCATCCCAATCCTGAAAAATATGTTATTCTAGTCATATTTTCAATAGAAAAAGAGCACTTTTCATCTGTGAGTCACACTTTTCAGAAGGCATAACATCTAACCCTTCCAGCCCCTCCTTGGTTACCCTGAGGTTTGGACGCCTGCCAGAGGGGAAGTGCGAGAATAAACATGACCAAGGCACAGAGTTCCATGAGAAACCCTCAGAACTTTTCAAGGGAGGCGAGGAAAAACAACCCGAAACATGAGTGTACCCAGAAAATGAGTTCATTTAGGTAACCCTTGGTGATTGGCGGGAATTTGCTGCCTTTCATGAACCAATCCCCAGACAAGAAAATGGACACACCTCAAGGGAAAAGAATCCTCAGGAGGAAACGTAGATGGGATCTTCCTAACCAACCCATCATTCGTAACAGAAATAACAGGCTACCCCGGTCATGGTTTGATGAAGCAAATTCACCCAACACTCCCCCACACCCTGTTTTCTGTGGGATGAGATGCAAACCTCTTTCCCCTGTGAATCCTCTAAGGCCCTTCCCACGTGCTTTCCTCCATGACTTCCTTCCAGCCCCTTCCCACTGCAGGGACATTCCACTCTGCGCAGCGCTCACAGGAGTTTTCACACTTGGTGCCCTGGCACGTGCTTGTTTCTGACTAGCATTCTCTCCACACCTCACCCACTTGGCAACATTTCTAACTTTCTATCTCTTCAAGCACAGCTCATATATTCTCTCCTGATGGAAAGACATCCATGGCAGTCCCCAGCCCATTCAGCTTCATGACCCCAACCGTCATCACCATTTAAGACAATCAGACCTTTCTTGCCTTTACTTTGTGCCAGGCAGCTTTCTAAGACTTGTTTAATTTATTTAGTCTTCACAATAACCCAGTGTAGTATATACGTCTATTATCCTAATTTTACAGGTAAGGAGACTGAGGCACAGGGTAAATAAATTATTTTCTTACAGTCACACTACACATACACAACAGAGCTGGAATTAAACTCAGGAAGTATCCTCTTACCACCCAGTTCTTTTATCCATACCCCAATTATGTAACCCATCATGCTTGATTTTAAGTATCTGTTGACCTACCTGCCTATCTCTGCAGTTAGATGTGAGAGCCACAAGGGTGGGGTCTGACATGCATCTATTTGTATTTTTTTGTTTTTTAGTATCTATTTGTATTTTGAGCATCTTTTGCAGACTGTAACTAGTAGCTGCTGGACACTAAAGAATCAGAAATCAAGCAGGGCAATAAAAGTAGAAGGAGAGATTGGTGTATTAGATCGATTTCAAAGGCAAAAATATAAGATGAAAGATTACCTTATAATAAGATGATATTCTGATTTAAGAGCTCTTCTGGTTTTGTGTTTATGCATGTTTTCCCCCAGGTTAAAAATAAAAAATAAAAAAGAGGACAATGACATAGGAGGTTTAAGGAGGGGACAAAAAGAATTAGATTACTTAGATGAGTTAGGAGAGGTTTCAGCTCAGAGAAAGACGGTGGCACCACACCAGTGGGGAGAAGTTAGGAAACACCCCAGAGAGGGCTGCGTGCCCATTTCTGTGAGCTGCTAGACTGTGATGACAACAGGTAAGGGGAAGAAGGCCTTAGAGGGCTTTCCTCCCATGAACTGATTGGCAGGGCAGTGCGTGGGAATCTAGGTTGAAGAAGGAAGCTGATAATCCTCTCCTGTGGGAGAGATAGGGAAACCATGGTGACTGTGTCAGCCCTGTGCCTGGCTGTAAAGACTAGCTTCAGGTCGTAGGCATGCAGGCTCCAAGAGTCCTTTCATAGAGGACACTTTGAGATACAAGTGTGTGTTGCTTTAGGGCACAGGTGACTGAGGGCCATAGAGAAGTGGGCAGAAGAGTTTTCTCTCTAGTCAATGGAAGAGGGTTTGACATCTGCCCAGTAAGACCTGTGAGGAATGTATCTTTGTGTCCATCAATATCATTGCCAATGTCCTCTTGTTTCCCTAACAAAGGGACTTCCCACAGCAATTGTACTCTCTAAAGCTGGGCTATTCCAAGAGTTCCTGTGTCTCTCCATCACCCTCCTCTCACCACTGCCTCCCTCGTTAAATGGTTCAGTTATCTGATGGGTGGGAGTGGTGAGAGCCTGATGTCACTGGGTTTGTGTTCACTGTTACGTACAATTACTACACTGAACTCTCAAAAGAAGTGAGGACAATTTGCTGGGAACTCTGTGATCAAGAAGAACCAAAAGTCAACAAAATATGGGTTGTCACATTGAGATTAATATCTTGTAAGTAGCAAAAGGCTGGCCAGGCTTGGGGAAACATAGATTATGTGAAGAGCCCTGTGGGGAAAGCTGGTGACAGATATTCTAAACTATTTGGTTCCTTCAGCATGAGTAACTTGTTATGTAAAAAGAGAAGACCATCATCCTGGACTTGAGGTTTTTTGGCAAGAGACATTTAACTTTCAATGGAATGCCCTCCATTAACAGATGGGTGATTAGATGCAAAGCCCTGAACTCTTGGAGCCTCACTATTCAGGAAGGAATCTGAGCTGCACACCCACCTTCTGCCCTCAATAATCATGCTGTTAAAAACAAAAAAGGGTGTGGTGCCTGTGGCTCAGTGAGCAGGGTGCCAGCCCCATATGCCCAGGGTAGCAGCTTCAAACCTGGCCCCGGCCAAAACTGCAACAGCAACAATCAAAATAACCGAGTGTTGTGGTAGGCGCCTATAGTCCCAGCTACTCAGGAGGCTGAGGCAAGAGAATCGCCTAAGCCCCAGAGCTGGAGGTTGCTGTGAGCTGTGATGCCATAGCACTCTACCAAGGGTGACAAAGTAAGGCTCTGTTTCTAAAAAACAAAGAAACAACAACAAAAAAGATAAACACCCCAATACTGCATGTGGTAGGAAATTGTAATAAATAAGAAATCTTATATACTAGAATTTTAATTCTTTTAGAAATTATTTTAACATTATATAACATTGATTAGATCATAGATTTCAGGGAAAAGAGAAAAGAAAACAACACGGTGAGTAAAAGAAAAGAATTTGGTTTAAATCTGCAGTAGGCTACTTTTAAGTTATAAGACTGGGTTAAGTTAAACCAACCTGGTGAAACTCAGTCCTCTCATCTGTAACATCAAGTAGATAATAAACACCCAGATCAAAATCTTGAATTGCATGATCGAGCCTCATCTCTGCAATGAGTTAGCCATAACCTTGGCTAGCTCAACCCTTGTCTTGCTTTCTACTTCTGAACAAAAGGGGTAGAAATATCTAACGGTGACAATCTAGTTCTAGCAGTTGGTGAGACTAAGAATAAAGATTTTTCTTTTCTGCAAGTGATTTAATCTAGTTTCCCCAGTGGGAAAGTACTAAAGGCTATCATTTTGTTTTCCTTAGTTGAAGCTATTAACTGTAATTGCTTTTGTTAATAATACTTTACTTATTACAATCAAAGCTCAATTTTTGTACTTACACCCTGGGGCCAGTTTGCTGAGGCACAATTTATAAATGGATGAAAAACAATTAATAATAGCTAGAAAAACCATTAATGATCTTATCAACAAAGTGCTATGTAATCTCCAATTGCCAAATCTTGCACAACACATAAAACAGAGCACACGACCTCCGCCAGGGCTGGGGGCTGCCCCCGTATTGACCAAACAGAATATTTCAATAGCTGAAGAATAATGCTTCTGAGGGCACTCTCCTCCTGGGCTTAACAGGGGACGTTTCTATTAATCTCCTGAAGGTCAAATACAGCCCATTATAGTTCCTGTGGGGTGTTAGCCTTCAAAGAGAAAAACTACAATAATTTAAAGAGAAAAATCTTCTCTCATCTCTCCTCAGCAGCAATCCCTGGCTGTAACCATCAAGGCAGCATATGGTCCAGCTACTCCCTTGCCATCATGCCAGGCCGGCCCCTTGCCCCTTAGATGCCCCCTGAACTTCAGACTGCAGTTCTATTCCAAAAAAAAAAAAAAAGTTTGTCTTTGTTTCTTTTTTACCTAGAGCCTTTTATTTGCTCTCCTCCTCATCTGGACTGACCCTTCCAAGGATGCCTTTTTCCTGTATTTGGATTTTAGCTCTGAGATACTTTCTCCTGACCTCAGTTTGACTACTGTGCTCAGAAGCCCCAGTAACTTTATCCTAGCCTCTAGTACAGTGGTTCTCAAACTTCCTAATGCCGTGGCCCTTTAACACAGTTCCTCTGGGTCGCGACCCACAGATTGAGAACCGATGCTTTAGTACCATGTGGAATTACTGGGCTCAGTGTCAGGAGTGTCTTGGTCCTGACTGTACCACCACACTTTAAACAGGCTGAGAATCATAGTAAGTCCTTAGCAAATATTTGTTAGATGAACAAACTAGTTGATGAACTAACAAATTTCCTTTAGCTATTGGAGAAAGTAAATAATTACTTCCCCGTGCCATTTCTGCCTGGGAGCGGCCATTGTCTTCTCTCCTCCTCCCTCATCCTACCATCCCCTTTCCTCTCTGTCTCTCTCACAGTCTAACTGCTAAAAACACAGGCTCAAGCATCCAGCAGCCTGAGTTTGAACTTAGATTCCACTTAGACGGAGGTCCCACAAGGGCAAGCAGTCGTCAGCTTTGTCCGTGCCTTGTTCCATATTCCTAGGACCACCAGAAGGCTAGCATAGGCATGATATTTATTTATTAACAAATGAGAAAAAAAATGAACACTTTCTACTTTTCCATTTTCTAGCTAAGTGATGTCAGTTAAGTTACGTAACCACTTTACATTTTTCTCATAAGGAACAATTTTACAATACTATTTTATACCTGAGTTTACTGCAAGATCAAATGAGTCACATATGCTCAGAGAATGTAAGCTTGCAATACATGATAAAGGACTGATTATTGAAATGTCTCCCATTCATATTTAAAATAGAAGCTCTAATAATGTGTTCCTGGGAGCACAGTTGTCCAGCAATGGTATCTCCACCAGTAAACTGAAAACAGCTCTGGTTTTGAACCTCTGGAACCAATGAACTCTAAGCAACTTAGGCAAATTTCTTTTTGCTAATGAAAGCTCCACTTTATCCTTCCCTTACTGAATGCACTGATGGTTTGTCATTCCACACATTCCAGATTATAATCCCAAGTAAATCTGAAATCTAACATATTTAGATTTTTATCTAATATCATTTTTTTTT
>NW_003852464.1:2572654-2612193 GCF_000181295.1 Otolemur garnettii
TTTCCAGGTATGCCCACCAGTGGCCTCTCTCCTGTTTTCCCTGCATAGGTCTGAATTCCTCTCTCCTGTTTTCCCTGCATAGGTCTGAATTCCTCTCTCCTGTTTTCCCTGCATAGGTCTGAATTCCTCACCACTGTTTCTCTCCCAACTTGTTGGGATCAGTATCCAGAAGGGCATGACGGCAATATACAGCCAGGTTACCAATTTATAATGGGGTATGGAAACATTTCTGAAAATGCAACTTGATGGAGAAAATGAATCTCTAATGCATCTTCTTCTGATTATGGAGATCAAGCTGTGAAGAGGTGAGGGTTAGATCCTAATGTTTGATCCACAATGAACCACATACCAGTTTATGTAGGCTGCTTGCTAAAATAAAATGCCATAGACTCAGTGCCTTATGCAATGGGCTTCGAGTTCTCGCTGTTCTAAAGGGTGAGAAGCCCAAGACCAGTGATCCAGCGTGTTTCCCGTCTGCTGAGGGTGGAGTCTTTCTGGCTCGAAGGCTTCTGCCTTGCACTTTTGCCCAGAGCAGAGGGGAGAGAGAGAGGAAGCTCTAGTTTCTCTTCCTCTTGTTATAAGAATACTGATTCCACCATGAGGATCAGACCCTCACGACCTCATTTAAACCTAATCACCTCCCAAAGGCCCATCTCTATATACCATCACCTGGAAGTTAGCACTTCAACATATCAATTCTGAGGGCAAGAGTTCTGTCCCTGACAAACTGCCTTGTGAAGAGAACTGTCAATAAAAATATTTATAAAATTTATCACTACTAAACTTTTAGGGATGTAAAACAAGCAAAAAATAAATAAATAAAAAATAAAAGAAGTAAAGCTCTGAGCCTGGCTCAGCTGGGCGATATTTACTACCCAGCTCTGTCTCTTTGAACTTAAGACTTCATTTATTATTTACCTTCCCCAGCAAGGAAGTCTCACATAATTGGGTTCACATTGATAATAGGCTGCCTCAGTCGCTATTATCATAATAATGTCACCTAAACAACTTTGTCCACATCTTCAAGGCATTTACAACAAGCAATGACTTCTTGCACACTTGTGGTTGGCTGGGGATCAGTTAATCTAGTTGGTCTTGGCTACCCTTGACTCTGACTGTGAGTTGTGCCAGTGGTTACCCTAAGTATGTTCTCGTGGGAAAAGGCAGGAGGATGCGAGGGCAAGCCCAATTTTGCAAGTGCATTTTGAGTCTCTGCCAATACATCTGCTAACAGTCAGTCCTTTGGGCAACGCTGAATTGTTTATAACAAGGCCAGCCCAAAGTAAAGGTGTAAGGAACTGTACTCACCACGAGAGCGTGGCAAGAGTACACATATGTCATAACACTTCAGAGAAGGAAAGAATTGGAATGCAAATTCAGCCTACTGTATATTCCTCTTCATTTGAAGGAGTTGTTCAGTAGTTCCTATTCCTGCATTGAAGCAAGTTAAAAACATTTGCATTTTAATATAAGTAGTAACACAGAGAACTTTGTAAATTCTAGGTGCTTAATAAATTTACTCATATGCAACTAACGTACAGATGGGTTGGTTTGTTTGTTTTTAGCATGGCTATTATTTTTTTAAAAATGATTTTCTAAACTTTATCAGGGAAGCAATATGGAAGTGTGGAAAGAATGTTAGTGGTCATTTGAACACCCAGATTTTAGTCCTGGATCTGTCAGTAATTAACTCTGAAACCATGGGCAATTTACATCAAATCATTTTGGCCGTATCTTCCTCTTCTGTAAGGATTTGGACTCAACAGTTACATTCTCTTCCATCTCTACAACTTGCAGGAGTGTGTGTTTACTGACATGGAAGTGGGCCAACAGGCCTTGCCTCATCTTCTTCTTCTGTTTTTTTCAAAAATATTATTGTTGCATCATATTGAGATTCCCAGCACCAAAACTACACGTGGGAACCAAAGTGGGAGTCTTATCTAAAGTTATGGAACGCATTTCAATGTTTCTTGGATGGTCCAGAGTTCAGTGGGCCCTCCATTTCCTAATCACATCAAATGTGGAGAATCTCTGGACAGAGATAAAGGTCAAGTGCCTTGACATGAGGTCAAGGTCACCCGTGATACCAAATTTCAAATCATGTTCAGAACAGGGAGTATTTGCAGAGCCAGAAAGAACACACAAAACGTGTTTATTTACATCACTCAGGTTTGTATAGAAATCCAAATACAGTTTGCAAATGTGATGGTATTCGTCTTTCTGAAATTGGCGCAAATTCCGAGTGTTTGTTTGGGAAGTTGGTAACATCACATATGCTTTTGACAGTGACATATCAGCAAACCGTTTTTATAGAGCATCGCATGCACTTCTAACACACCACAGCTGAGGTCTGATTCACGCTGAAACACAAGTGACTACAAACCAAACAATTATTTTTTTTTCTTAGCCCTGATGTGTTTGCTTCCTAGTGACCCACAGCCTAAACTCCCACTGAGCAGAACGGGAAAAACTTTCTTTTTTTATGCTCCAGGCCCCAACAGGGCAAGGCACATTTGGAAAGACTACTTGTGGGTGACCAGAACACAATTTAAAACATCAGCAGCCTTTGATCAGGGCAGCTAGCTTATTTTTAATTGTTTCCAGAGTGCCTGTTTGAAAATTTGTTGGACTACATGTCACAGGCAATGGGAAGGGATGGCTGAACTCACCGCCTTAATTCTTGGCTTGGAGAGGAATTATGCTTACCTCAGTTACACTTAGGAAGCCGAGCTTTTGGCCAAGCAACAGAAAGGTGATTTCAGTGGCTGTCTTTTTTCACCCATATCCAAAATAACAAGAAGTGAACCGAGGGATCCTTTAGGAAAGTGTGAGGTAATTGGTTGCTGGCTATTTTTCTTGAGCTGCACTAACTTTAATCAAAGTTTTTTTTTTTCCTTCTCATTCCCTTTTTTATGGATATCAGTGGATATAAGACCTGAAATATTTTCCTTTAATAAACTAACAAGCAGAGCAAAATTAACATCCAAAAAATTAAAAAAAAAAAAACTTTCTTAAAAATAAAGTTTGAAAATCCTTCAATACTTAGGGGCACAGACTCTGACACAAAGTGTAGTGAGTGAGTGAGAGACTCTTACCCAGAGTAACAACACTCAGCATATTCCCTGCCAACCCTCAGAACTTCCTTGGGAGAACTCATGCAAGTCTCGCAGATTCAATAATGACTTTTGTGTAGATAATATTTAAAGGTGCTTCTTCATCTTCAACTTCAATTCTTCCAACTACGCTTTTTTTTTTTTTTTTGAGACAGCATCCCATTACGTCGCTCTCAGTAGAGCAACCTCTAAGTCTTGGGCTTAAGTGATACTCTTGCCTCAGCCTCCCAAGTAGCCGGGATTACAGGTGCCTGTCACAGCGCCTGGTTGTTTTTTTGTTTTTTTTGTTGTTTAGCAAGCCCTACCCACTAAGTTATGGGTGCCAATCCTCAACTACACTTCTGACTACTAACGGGATCAAAGATGTCGATGTCCAACCTTTTTTTTTTTTTTCTGCCACACGTTGGAAGAATAAACATTGTCTTGCACCACACATTAAATACACAAACACCCGTGGAAGCTGACTAACAATGACAAAAAGATACGTGTATGCTTTTTGTGGTATATGACACTACAGATAAGCAAAAAGATGTAGTCACGGAATCAGCATGAGGCCCATGGGCTATAGGGATGGACACCACTGAGTGGATGGCATCTCACGCATGCACCTGATTTGAGCATGGCCAACAGTGAATGGTCTTTACCCATAGCATGCACCATACCCAATCCCATTTCATTCTTTCTTTTTGATTTAGTGAATGGCTCCACTGTTCTATTCCTCTAACCGTTGCCAAGAAATTCCTTTCCAGTGCCACCTGTGTCCCATATCCTACATTCAACCTGACACCAGGCTCTATTTGTTCTGTACCATGTCACCCTACCCCCTGTTGTTTTTTGTAAATTCATCCTACCTTTCTGCGCACAGTGCCAAGGAAACAGATTTCTAGCAGGACCTTAAGTCTCCTCCCTTGCCTCCTAGTGACTTGTCCTACATATTAACATCAGGATAATTCTCCTAAAAACATTTGATAATGTCAATTCGGCTATAATTAGCTAACACTATCCAAAGCCCAGAGGTGAACTCCGAGACTCCCTAAATATGCCATTTGGCAGTTTGGAACTAGGCACTGAACCTTGCTATGTACCACCCCTGCTACTATTGCTATGCACTCCAGTTCTTAGTGCTCAGCGCTCACCCCTTCTTTGCTGGGAAGCCAACCTCCTTCAATGCCATCTTCTAATACTTCTATGACATCTTACCTGAACCCTTCAAACTCAATCAAATAGGCTCATTTTCTGTTTTCTCAAATCATCTGGGGAAAGCATGTATCATTAAGGTGACCAGTGGTCTCTGATTTCATATGACTTTTCTCATTTTAGTATCATAACATCCTATATTCCCCCAAATCATTCAGTCTACTCCTAAAGGAAACCAAACCCATTACTCTGGACATGGTGTGTGGTCACCGTTCACAAGTCAGTTCCGTCTTCCAGCCTGGGAGCTGCTTAAAGTCATCGAAAAGGCTTAACTTAGCTGTGTAGCCCTAAAAGTTAGTACGATATCTGTAAAATGGTGGATGAAATAGTGGATTTAATATTGTAATACTGTTTTGTTGCTCTTTTCTGTTGAATCGTCAAAATATTTGGCGGATATCAATATTGACACCAACTTTGTAGACACGCAGATAATGTGTGCAAGAGAAACTTAGTGATCTGCCCAAAGTCAAACAGCCAGACTACACACAGATGTTTTCCTGATTACTAAACAGTGCTTATTTCACCATGAAAAGTTGAGTAAAGCATTGGCTGGGATATTCTGTGATGTGTTAGATTGAGTATTTTTCTACATACAAATTGATTTGGGGAGGAAAATGATTAAAATCAGATAAACAGTTAATTACCAGGCCTTCCACTCAATTACATTTTGGAATAGCTATTTGTTTGGATTAAACATCTTCAAACAAGATTGACTGTCTAGATAGAACTAGTACAACCAAAACAACGGAAAATGAAAATAAATGTTATTTTCATAAGAACTAAATGAGATAATTTAGAAAATGAGACCATTGAGATTTTCTAGTTAACATATTTATAAATCACAGCCACACACCTACTGTTTGGTCCAGTGGTTCTCAATGGGGATAATTTTTCCCCAGAGAACAATTGGCAATGTCTGGAGACAATTTTAGTTGGACAACCAGAGGGATAGAATGGTCAGGGATATTGATAAACATCCTAAAATCCATGGAGCCCTTCCGCCACAAAGAATCATCTGGCTCAAAGTGTCTATACTTTAAGGTTATGAAACTCTAAGCTGAAAAAGATGTAAAGCAAATATTATCACTTACATATTTTATTGACTCAAATACAAGAAATACAATTTTAACTGAAGATTCCATAAATGCATTGTTATGGGTGTATGTATAATCAAAATATATAGTGTTTATATTTTAATGGTGGAAGTAGAGATGTTATTTCTACAATAAAATCTATATCAAGAGAAAAAAATTACTTTCTTAATTCTGCTATATCAACAGAAAAAAATTTTAATATCTTAAAAATATTATGTATTTTTTCTTATTCTAAAAATGAAACAAGGCTCACTGCAGATATCATTACTAAAGCAGAAAATGTTTTTTGAACTTCTAATCTAACAGTGGAAAAGGAATGAAAACAACTTAGTACATTTTCTTTAATCTATGATTTATAAAATTTTTAAAAATTTGTATTATACCTACAAAAACAGTTGTGAATCATTTTTTTTTAAACTTAACATTATATCATGAAATAGGCTTCTAAAAATGTCTATTTTACTGCTGGACAAATTCCATAATATGCATAGGCTATAATTTATTTAATAAATCTCCTTAAGTTGAATATTTGGGATTTTTGCTCTATGTTTTGCTATCATAAATTATACCGCAGTGAACAGTCCGCTGCATAAATCTTTAGTCTCTTCTCTGATTATTTACTTGGGAGAAATTCCATGAGCTATAATGTTGGGGTCAAAAAGAAACCATTTAAGGTTTAGAATTTCAGTGATATAATCCATAAAACAGAAATAATAAACTACAGCCTCTTCGTAGTCCATAGCATAAAAGGGTCATGGAACAGCGATTTATTAACATAAACCATAGACTAGAGATCCGACTGTGAAGTTATCTCTACATGTGCAAATATAGGTGGGGGGCAGAGAATACACAAAGGCCCTGTTACAGAAATAGACCTGTTCATGTTTATTTTTGCTCTGGTTCAAAAGTTCTGGTGCAAAAGTCATATAAAACCCTTTTTCAGGTTGAATGTGACAGAAGGTTCCAAAGAGAGCTATATGAGTGATGCCCGCTTCCCACCGAGTTATAGCAAACAAAAAGAAAAATGCATTTTCAGTTTATACTTACTATAGCATGTGTATACTGTACCATTCAGTATTCATTTAGTGAAAATTTACTACATCCTAGACCCTGTACTATATCATTTATTGTTTATTATGCAATTTTAGTCTGATTCTTAGAGCAGTTTTAAAATGAATACTATCTCCATTTCACAGAGAAGGCTGCAGAAGATCTGAGGGCATTGAGTAAATTGTCCATATAAACAGATTAGTAAGTAAAGAATCTTATCTAAACACTCATTTTTATGGTTTCTAAGAAATTGTTCTTAAACCGAACACAGCCCATCATGTTTATAATATTTGCAGTTTTGCATATAACAGCCTACTGAACGCCATCGTCTACATATAAATATTTGTTACTTCTTTCCCTCTATTTTGTGCTTCTGAGCCTGACGGTCCACTCGTAAGCTCTGTCAAGCTAAGCTAGGTCTTCTCTCTAGCCCTGCCACAGCAGGTGTCACCCAATCTTGTTCTCAGCTATTTCAGTGACCCTAGAAAATGCACATGACTTCAAACTCAGAAAGTGTCATGAGAGAGAGGGATTTAAACCTTTCAGGTGACAATCTCAGAAGCATGCAGCTGTCCTTTGTTTCTCTTATAGCCCCCATGTATGAGGAAACCCTTTGCCATAACCTGAGATTAGGTGTCCGGAGAAGAAACCTCCATTCTATGAGAGCACCATTGAGTCCAGATGATGCACAGATTGCCAAAGGCAAAGAAGCTGGGCAAGGTCTGAGCCCTGGTTTTTGTGTGTTTGATTTTTTTTTGTAATTGGTTGAACTTGAGACTTGACTTTCCTCTGAATTTGTCTCCAGAACCCTCCTGGCTAGATGTACGCTTTTTCTTCTGTGCTCCTCCCCTGTTTCTCCTCTCAATTCCCAATGAAGCTGTGTATCCTCGCTCCCTCCCTGCCCATCTCTTTATCACTTGTGGTCAGAGGGGTCCTTTGCCTTCCTGGCTCAGTTCTTCAGTCACATCCCCATGACCACACTCCCTCATGTCTTATGCATACATTTCTCTATATTCACCTCCTGTCTCACCTTGCATACTATCTCCTTTAGGAAACCATTTTTACCTTTCTACTTTAACTATTCCTAGATTTATTCTCACATCTTTAGATTATTTCCTGGGTCATTCCCTTCACTCTTCCTCCTCCCTGTGGACATCTGTGTTACCGAATTATTATTTTCTGAATATCATACTCTGCCCTATTATAAAGAAATATGGGTGCTTTAGTAGTGCTGCCTTTAAAACTTACTGCATACCTTCAGTCTCCTTTAACGTCCATTCTCTGAATATAAACTGATATTCTCCTAACCCAGTGATTTGCAACCTTCTTGAATATCATGGCACACTTGAAGTAATAGTTAAACTTCCATGTCACACTTAAATTAGAGCAAAAAAAAGTGAAAAAAGAGCATATTTGTTGTAGTTTGAATTTCCTTTGAAAATAATTAATTAATGATCTTTAAAAATTTTCACGGCACACCTAAGATCCTCTCAATGGAACACCAGTTGAAAATCACTGTCCTAAAACCCTTAACATAAATCTATAAATTGTAAATGTTCAGTTCAATTTAATATTTTGTCAGTGTTTACTAAATGCAAGGAAATATGATAGACAGTGGCAATGCAGACATCCCTAGACTAAGAATTATGTTTGTGGAAGTGATGTGACTTGCCACCTAGGATCTATAATAGCTGGGCATTGGAGATGTGGCCTGACACCTCTTTCAGGATTTGAGAAATGTGCACTGAAGTCACTTTCATGCCTGTAGTCCATTTGCTTCCTCTGTCTCTCCTGCCTAATCATGATAGTGAAGTTCTCGGATGTGCATGTCACACATCACCTCTCTTGAAGCTTTCCTCTGCCACTATCTGTGAACATCAGGAAGACATATCAGCTTCTTGCTCCTCCTAACATAGCAGGTCTAATTGAACAGTCATTGCATTATATTTGGCATTGTCTGTTCTGTTTGTCATTCCTTCCGATTAGTTCCTATCTCACTCACCTTGTCCCCACCTTTTCTGGAAGAGTGATGTCTAAGAGACATCTTTGGGAATAAATTATTGGATGTATAATTTTCTGAATTTAAAATCTACTAAACAAAGACATTACAGTTACAGTTTCTGCCCTTGGGATTTAGTACAAGATATGCCTGAGAAAAAACTCAGACTCCAGGTACCAGGAGTTTACTCTGTGAGTTTACATACCTGACTGTTCTATTCAGTCCAGCAGTTACATTGACTATTCTTGCTGTGACTCTTTTCTAATACCCCGTGAATACTGTTTGAAAACCCACTTTTACTTTCTAGTTTAGCAAGCTGATGACTTTGATAATGTAAGGCCATGAAGTCAAAAATTCTGAGCTAGAGCTTAGGGCACGGTCCTGTACAGACTAAATAGCCTGCTTCATCTATAAAACAGGGCTAATATTGTGAAGTTTTTGAGTGTATTGTATATGAAGATAAATTTAAAACAGGTGACCCCTAAATATGGAAGGTAGAATAATGGTCCTTTCAAGATGTTTACACACTAATCTTCAGAACCCGTGAATACATTGCCTTTACAAAAGGGAATTTGCACAGATGGGTAAGGTTAAGTATATTTGGATAGAAAGATGATCTTGGATTATCTGGGTAGACTCAAGATCTAATTACAAGAGGTCTTAAAAAAGGAGATCTTTCTTGGCTATGGCCATAAACAGATGTGAAAACAGAATGGCCAGAGAAATTCCATATTGCTGGTTTTGGAAATGGAAGAAGTAGAACCTCTTGAAGCTAGAAAAAGCCAAGAAGCTGATTCTCCCCAAAGGCCTGTAGAAGGAAACTCTCCAGTCCTGCTGACATCTTGATTTTAGCCTGGTGAGGTGCATGTCAGACTGGTGACTATAGGATAATATATTTCTGTTGGTTTAAGCTGCTAATTCGTCATAAATAAATGTTTATCCTGGTCTTATTTAACTGTTACTTAATCATATGGACTTCTAATGAAAACAATGAGGGCAAGCACTTAAAGCTCATAAAAAGTTAATTAACTATATTTTTGTCTAGTCTGTTCAAGTGAACAACCACTTAAGTTCATGGAGGGAAATTCTGCTCACTGACCATTGAAAGTTCTTTCTCTCCTGGTTCGCATTGTGGATTGATTGCAAAAATCAGTAGATTCTAAAGGACTGAATGTTAGGCAATAGCTTAAGTAATGGATGTTAAACTGTAAGTGGTTGAATTCTCCCTTTCACTTGCCATTCTACAAATATCTGTTGAGATTTTCCCAAAGAAAGAAACCATTTAATTTGGAAAAATTTACTCAATAAATCCATTGCACCCTCATGGAATATCCAGACCAAGAAAATACAAATAATCAAAACACACTACTGTGAGCCTGAGTTTAGAGTTCTGACTTCATCACCACTGTGACTCCAGCTCTCAGCACAGCCCCTGGCCCACACCAGGTCCACAAGAAGCAAATGGGAACTTCGTTGAATTGTCTCTCCTGTCCACCCCCAGATGATAATGTAAACACTTCCAATAGGATGTTCAGCAAAAGTTTCATTAAAACTAGGTATCATTTTAAATAAGATTAAAGACCAGCAAAAAGAGAAAATATCTAAAAATTGCATATAATTGAATTTGAAAAACTGGATTATGTGTGAAAATGAAATAATGAAAGGTAGGGCTAAAGGGAAGGTCGCAGACTAATGATAAGATTCTGGATTTCTAATATAGTGAAATCTGAGCAAAGTTTATAAGTAACAACAACAACAACAAAATGGATTCCACTC
Source organism: Otolemur garnettii (assembly GCF_000181295.1). NCBI lineage: Eukaryota > Metazoa > Chordata > Mammalia > Primates > Galagidae > Otolemur > Otolemur garnettii. Next base: position 2,582,884 of record NW_003852464.1, read on the forward strand.
AAATACATTTGACTGGATTAGACAAAGTTAAGTGGGTCTTTTCAGTGCAGGATTTTGTAGGCTTCACTAGGTTAATGTGCATTGGGCTTTTCAAGTCGAGGAGAACACATCTGTATGGGTTTCCTGTTGTTCCGTAACCTGCTACTCCACAACAGCGGCTCTAACTAATGCTTTATTATTTCTCCCGACTCTTTGTATGGCTGAGTTGTTCCTCCATGCACTCATGCATCTGCTCTTGGCTGGTGGATGGGCCGGGTGCTGGTCTCACCCAAAAGCCTGGATTTCTCATCCTGTGTGGGTGGTGGTGGTTTCTGTTTTATTTTCTGTTTGAGTGTCTGTTTAGTTTTTTAAAATCTCAGGCTTCTTCACATGATGGCAGAAGTGTTCCAGAAAGGGTGAGAGTGGAAGGCACAAGGTTTCGTGAGATCCAGGCCCTGAGGTCACATAGCATCAGGTCAGTGACACTGTATTCATTGAAAGAAGTCACAAGATCAGGCTCAATTCAAATGGTTGCATGCAGGGACCACCCTCTAAAAAGGGAGCAGTGGCATCTTCGATTGCAACCATATTTTACAATCTGCTAGTTTAGTTAGTTAGTTCCAAAACTAGCATAATCATGGAATTTTTTTTCTGTTTTTGTTTATTTGTTTTGAGAGGGTCTTGCTCTATTGCTCGGGCTAGAGTATAATGGGTCATCATAGCTCACTGCAAACTCAAACTTGTGGGCTCAAAGATCCTATTGTTTCAGGCTCTCAAGTAGCTGAGCTTCTAGGTGCACACCACCACAGCTGGCTAACTTTTTCATTGAACTTAATCTTTTGTAGGGACAGGGTTTTTAATCTCTCCCAGGTTGGTCTGGAACTCCTGGCCTCAAATGCTTCTTCCACCTTAGCCTCATAGTGTTCTAGGGTTATAGGTATGGCTTACCTTGGAAATTACAGTTTGTTAATGTTGATGGAAGGCTTGAAATTGTACAGAAATTAGTTTCATAATTGGATACCACTGGTGTTTGTAATTGAACATTTAACTGTAAAAGAAACATATTATATGGCATATAGCTTCATATTTTGGAAAATACACATGCATGTATCAGGGCATTTAAGAAGGGACAGAGCAAAGGAATGTGATAATAGATTATTAATGCAGCTCAAACAGATCTTTTCTTCAGATTAAATAGCGATGGGAGAAATGGTATATTCCACAGACAGAATCCCTACAATCGGATTAGCCACTTACACCACACCTGGATGTAGAGCAGGGCAGGGTTTCCTAAAAATGGGTAAAAGATAAAAATCAAAGTCTTCCCGACAGATTCAAGCAGTTTGCAGATTAGCACAACACTGAAAAAATAAACAAAAATAAGATGCTTAAGAAGTGTCAGACAATGAGACAATGAGAAATTCATTGTGTATATTTAGGTTTGAAATGTTAGTTGAGCTCCTGTGTAGAAATGAATAGTAGGGTTTTCTAGTTAGAGGACTGAGCTTCTGGAAATTTATCAGTTTGGGGAAATTATGTATAACGGACTAATTCAGTATTGATCCAACAAATGTCTCTATAAATACTCATTGACAAGATACAGTAGAAAGTATGATAAATCTCAGAGCTTACAAATAACTAAACAGGCAATGAAAAAGCAATGCCTTTCATGTGAAGACTTAAGGAAGCATGAAGAGCTGTGGGTAGAAACCCCCTTCCATCTGTGCATGGTGGTGGGTGGAGTGGTTTTGAGATATAAGAATGAGTGTATGATTTGTGGGAACTGAAATCTAAAAGCAAATAAATAGAAAAGAATAAACATTTCCCAAAATAGTGCAGAGATTCAAAATACGGGGAGAGTATGTGATAACAGTTGTCTGCATCAAATGTTTCTGAAATTGAGAATGATCATCCCTAAGAAAAAGTCATCACTAAACTCTGGAGAGTAGTTTCCAGATGGGATAAAGATAGATACTTAGTGGCAAAAAGTTTGGGGAGAGCAGCACATTACAGAGGCTTGGTAGTGAAAAATGAAGATCAGTCAGGTGGTAATGTGAGAGGAGCCTTATCACAGAAGAGTTGGGGAGAAAAAATGTGTATGACAGGAGCCAACAGAGTCAATATACTGGACATGCTTGACTGTAGTGGAGAAAGGGTGGTGAAGCTGTTAATAGCAAAACGAAGACCCCAAGTGGAAGCTTATTATCATACCTGATGACCTGAACCATGAGGTCAAATTCTAGCATGCAGGATATATATTAACCTGAGCCCTTAAGATTCACACCTGCAAAAAGCAGGGAAAGAAAGCAAGACTGGATGGAGAAGTCAAGTGTGGGAGGCAGAACAGTGGATCTCCAAAAATATTCTTATACTAATCCTCAGAACCTGAGAATATGTTAGGTTACATGGAAAAGGGGAATTACAGTTGTGGATGGAATAAAGGCTGCTAATTGGCTAATCTGAAAATAGGGAGATGTCTGAATGATCTGGGTGAGTTCAATATAATCACAGAGGTGCTTAAAAATGGAAGAGGGAAGCAGAGGAGTGACCGTCAAAGGGACAAAGCAGCATGGCAGGATTTGAAGGTGAAAGCAGGGCCATCGCCCACTGTGAAAGCAGGTGCCCTTGAAGCTAGAAAATGCCTGGGAATGATTTCCCTAGAGACTCCCGAAGGGAGCAAAACCATGTCAACACCTCGATGTTAGTTATAGTAAATCTGTGTCAGACATCTAAAGTAGAGAAGTCGAAGATAATAAATTTGTATTGTTTTATGCCACTAAGTTTATAATAATTTGTTGTAGCAGACCTAGACAATGAACACAGCAAGCTGTGCTACAGACTCAAACACACACTGGGTCAGCCCCAGGGGCTCTGCTGGAAGTGCCCTTAAGAATTGTCTGAGTGGGATGAAGATGGTAGGCCTTTATCCACCCTTGGCAATGGTCATTGGATGTGGGGCATTCCAGGAAGGAAGAGCTTGGATTTTATTATTTTCATTGGATTATTATTTTCATTATTGTTATTATATTAGATTCTGCTGCATCTCTTCACATAGTTTATCTACCTGCCTGTTAAACCAGGATGACTACTTCTTTCTCGAAAACTGTCTATATTTTCCCCTCTCAAAGCTTCACTTAGCCTTTCCATCTGTATCAAATTCTCTCCTTATATGTATATGCACAAAATTTCTCTGCTGTTTGATTTCCAGCTGCAACCACGTGATTCTGTTGTTCATCTTTGCTGAATATTCACTCTCCTGCGAAATTCAGGAATGTCTTTTCCTTTGCTTACATCCTCTGTGGTGTGCTGCCTGGGTGAAACTTACTCTAATTCCAGTCTTTGCTCCTCCCCAAGACTTTACACCTCTCAGAGGTAGAATCCAATCACTTAAACTCTGCATTCCAGTGGATACTTGGTGAACACTTTCCTTTACCCATCTAATTATTGCAAGAACTGACCCTAGTCAAGGGCAAGGTCAATATCAAAGTCATTCCTCTAAATCCATTCAAATCACAATCTAAGAAAAATTTAGTTATTTCAGAATGTATATAAAATAATGTATATTAGTTTAGTGGCATTAAGACTAGAGTAAAAAGAGCTAGAGTTAAAGGCACAAAGCCTTGATATTATGAGTAGAGACCATATTATTATTAAATACCTCAGGTTTTTATAATGTAACAGGAAGCCAAAAGATTTGCATATAGTTAGATTAAACACCACTTACATGATGCAACAAAAAGAGAATTAACTGTTTTTATCAAAACACCTCACTTCATAGGCAATTTACTTAATGTAATTTACATAATTTCTAAAAAAATATGCAAAATGAATTTAGCATGCATTATTCATCACCCTCTCGAGAAAGGCTTTTGGCAATTTGCTACACTGATATCCTTTCTCATTTGTAATCCTCATCTGAAAAATAATTACTATTCAGTAGCCATAACATCCTAAGACTTGGTGATAGGAAAATTTCAAAGAATATGGGTTTTGGAGTCATCAAATATTTTCCTAAAGGAGATGCACATAATACACTTCATCCTTTAAATCCAGCAGGTTAATTAAAATGAATTCATTGAGATGACTTTGATAGAAATAAAATTGGCTCAGGAAAGGAGAAAAGAGAAATAAAGACCTCCAGAACTGGGGCGGCGTGAGATATGGAGGAAGAAGATTGGGAGCCAGAGGTGTGGGAGGTATCGCTTTCTCTGCTTAACTCCTTGGTTCAGCAAACAGGATCAAACCACTATTCATAATTCTCACCACAATTACTTCACTTTATTTATAATGAACATCTCACTGAGGTTTTTTTCTACTTTTAAACTCTAGAAAACTCCAATATCCCCCCTAGTTCCTCCCACAAATACTATGCAGAAGTCAATGGTAAAACATAGACTGTATAGTAATATCTGTATAAATGTATAAAACGTAACTAATTACAGCTTGACAAGCAGATAAAGAACATTAATGCATGTTTTAAAATCTACAACACAACCATGGAGGGATTCACATTTTAAGGTAATTGAAATTCATGCAACTTGAGGCATAAATTTCCAATTTAGGAAAACAGAATACAATTCTAGGCATTAATTATTAGATTAGACTAGTATGATTGCTCTGCTAGGATCTCCACCATCCTCTTCTGCCTCAAGGACTAGGAAAGAGTCCTTGAAGGGAGGATTCCTGAATTTAAACCCCATGAGCTACATAATAAACCAACCACTATTTACAAGACAGGGCTGGTGAGCCTTCAAGTGAAACAGTGAGTCACTTCCATTTTTGGTGTGCTTTTGAAATCAGTATCAATTAAATAAACAAACATGCTGAAGTATTTTAATTCATACAAATATTCATTTTTAATTTCAATGATATTTACAACAGTAAAAATTGTAAAACCACTTATACAAAATTAATTAAACATCTTTTATGTATATCTACTTAACAGAAACCCTTGCAATCATTGAAAATAAATATTAAAAATACTTTCTTAAATTCAGTGATGTTTTAGGTTAAAACACAAGACACAAACTTATATACATGGTGTGATCTACTCCATTTTATATGCATAAAAGTATAAAGTCTTTTCATTATTATTTTTAATTGATACATAATAATTAGCAGGCAGTGTGATGTTTTGATAGCCATATACAGTGTACAATGATCAGAGTAATTAGCACCAAAACATTTGTCATTTGTGCTGAGAATATTCCAAGGCCTCTCTTCTAGCTATTTGAAAATATAGAATAAATAATTGTTAACTTTAGTCACCTACAATGCTATAGAACACCAAAATTTATATCCTATGTAGCTGTAACTTTGCATTCATTGAATAAAGTCTCCCTAGCCCCTGACCCACCTACAGCCCAGCCTCTAGTTGTCACTATTCTGTTCTAATTCTATAAATTCTAATTCTATGAGATCAACATTTTTAGCTTCCAAATATGAGAGAAAACTTGTGGTATTTTTTTTGGGGGGGGGCTCACTTATTTGAGATACTGTCCTCCAGGTGTATCCATGTTGCCACAAATTACAGAACTTTGTGTTTTTAAAGGCTAGGTAGTACTCCATTGTGTATATATATTATGTTTCTTGATCCATAGACAGACAGTTGGATGGTAGTGTGGACCCCGGGATATGGAAATCCAGGGGCTATTAAACCTCTACATCAGCTCTGTTCCAAACATGGCTCCATACAGTAGCAGCTTTGGTCTCTAGGACTGGCAGGACTCACTGTTTTTTCTTACGCTGGAGCAATGCAGCAGCATGACTCCAGGACCCCATTACGCTCTACCCAGGGCCTATGAGAACTGGGCTTGCATACACCCAGGATTTCAGGCCTCATCAGTGGCAATGGGAACTGTTGGGGATCTTCCACTTACTTTTTCCCTATGATGGGAATTCCCTCTTGTCTCTGAGTGAGCCTGGGCTGCCCTGTGCTGACACTGCTAATCCCCACATAGAAAAAACCCAAGGCTCACAAATCAACAACCTAATGAACCATCTCAAGGAGCTAGGAAGGAAGAGCAATCCAATCCTAAACCTAGTAGAAAAAAAGAAATTAGCAAAACTAGATCAGAATTAAATGAAATGGAGAACATAAGAACCATTGGGAAGATCAGCAAAACAAAAAGCTTGTTCTTTGAGGGGGGAAAAAAAAACAGACTTCAGAGTTTTCATCACTTTCTTGCTAAATTCTAGTTTTCTCTCTTAGCGCCTCTGCTTGATGATCAGGTATTTATTTATCAGTTTGGTTTTTCTTGTGCAGTAGACGCTCCACAATTCCACTTCTACTGCAACATCTTTATGTGGAAAACAGTTTTGCCCACGAGACTCACTAGAACATGCTCTCCTTTGGTCAAAACTTTGTTTACGTTTTTCAGATGGGTGGCCACCTCCGTTAAGACTCCTAAAGTACTGGGATTTTCTTTTCATTTCTTTGTACTGTTCTTATCAAATGTACTGGTATTAGAATTATGGACTCAGAAGTATGGCTGTACCACGTATTACTGTGTGACCTTGAATAAGTCAAATCTTTGGGTCTCAGTTTTCATCTATAAAATCAAGAAAGTAAAAACAGTAATAATGATGACTTACTATGACTTCTTGAGAGGTGATATGAGCTACAGAAAGTGCTATATGGAATAGTTCCTGGCACAAGGTAAACAGAATCGACTAAGTATTCCATTGTCATGGTCAGCATTAGCAACAGTATTTCCGGCTTCTTCTCTTCATGTCTCTCTTTCCTATTATTGGAAGAAGCCCACCTGGCAGTGAGGTGTGTGATGTTCATCCTGTCCATGGCACCTGCCCAGAAGTACCTCTCGGTGCCTCCTGAGTGGATGAGTCAGAGCCTAGGCATCTATTCACATTTCCTTGTTACTTGATAGTGACTGATGTGAACCTCACCGTGCTGACCTTCACAAGTACGGAGGAAATATCTCTTTTCTTTACTTGGGAAGCAGTCAAGCTTAACCTTCATTTGTTAGGATCTCTGCCAAGAAGAACGCACAAAAGAGCACTTCATCCTGTTTATGAAGGCTCAGTACAAGTAAAGGCCCCACAGAGATCCCCAGAGCTCGGGGCTCCTGTGCTGAGGTGATGAACAGCCTGGTGGAGGCTTCCCAGCCCTCTCAATGTGTCACACCAAAGCACAAGCGCCAGGGCAGAGAACAGCAGACTGTGTGTGAACGTGGCCTTAATCCTTTTCAAAGGGCAGAATGAATCATCTTCAGGAAACAAGCTATGCTCTGTGCAATACCATTTTCAAAATGCAGCAAATCTAACTTACGTCGGGAGAGTAAGAGGCCCAGGGAGAAGGAGCAGTGGTTGGTGTCTACCCACAGGGGACATGCTCTGCACATCCTAAGAGGACTCTTTCATTTCTAGAAGTTCTATTACTATTTTTCACTCTCTATCTCTTCAGTGAATTTTTCACTTATGTCCCGACTGATTTTTGTTTGTTTCTCTGTGTTAATGCCCAACTTTCTTTCTTTTCTTTTTTTTGCAGTTTTTGGCCTGGGCTGGGTTTGAACCCACCACCTCCGGCATATGGGTCTGGCATCCTACTCCTTTGAGGCCCAGGTGCTGCCCCTTAGTGCCCAACTTTCTATTAGACATCATTGACCTTCTTTGCAATCCATATTTTTAATTTCTTTTCTGATATTTCAAAAATGTCCTCTTGTTTGGAATCCATTGCTGGAGATCCAGGTGTATAAATAATCTCTTCTTCCACATTGCCTGAGTTTTCCCCAGTATCTCTCCTAAAGTATCTTTACTACTAGTATTTTTACCTGAAAGTATCATCTGAAACTTTCTCCTTTGCTTAAATGAAAAATATGACTCTCTATTTTGATTAAGTCTTACGCTTTATGTTTTTAAATATTATCTTAGCTCTTTTTTTTCTGTGCTTCTATTTTATTAATATGTCATATTATGCTACTTTTACTTACCAACTTTATATGACATTTTATTTTAGATGTATCTGTTGTCAAAATTGTGCAGCTAGATTTTAACTTGATTTAATTAAATTCACCAACTTTTAATATTAAATCCTAAACTCAGTAACTTTAACCTTATAATATCATCCTAAACCATTGTTTTTCAACCTTTTTTTTGTCCCACGGCACTCTTGAACCTATAGTCAAACTTCCATTTAAATTATTTTGATTTAAAAAAAGAGTGAAATAAAGGAATATACTTACTGTGATTTGAATTTCTTTCAAAATGATTTAATTAATCTTTAAAAACTTTTGCAGCACACCAAAGATCCTCTCATGGCACACAGTGTGACACAGCACACCAATTGAAAGTCACCATTCTAAACAAATCATGAAACACACGAAATTTTTGTGGATTCTATATTTAAAAACACATTTTATAGATCTTTGAGTCTATTATTCAGACAATATAACCTTGCAAAGTTAGGTAGGCAGGATGGAGTGAGCATAGGATGTTAGGGGCTCTATTTTCCTTCTTGATTTTTAGGTAACCCTCTGTTTTTCTTCCCCAGGCACACAAATCGCTCAAACATGACTTCTGATTTTTTATAATTCCCAGAAAAACCTACAAGGTCTAGTGGGAACCATCCAAAAGAATTAAATTGTTATGTTTTCCAGGGTTGAAAAAAATGGACGTGGAACGTACGTAAATGTCTCATGTAGCTCCGCCATAGTGCCATTTCCAACAGTCACTTAAGGTCTCCTTAGTAAGGCCTGGGGACAGATTTGGCTCCTCTGGCACCGCCTGAGTCTAACACTCAGGTCAGATTCCGATTGATTTTAGTTTCTATTGCTCTGTAAAACATTTCTGTGTCCTTAATTAATAATTTGCTAAATCGGAGACAAATTTGCTGTTGCCCAACTGTGCCTGACTGAGAGCAGAGCCATGATGCTCATAAAGTTTTGGAGAATAAAAGTAATTGAAAGGTTATAAATTATTCTTGGCTTTAGGCTTCCCTCAAGCTATGGGGGAAAAAATGCAATTATTGATCTTTGGAAATGGTATTAACCTATTTTTTTTTCTGTTGGAAAAATGCTTTCTATTCTTCTTAGCCCGGTTCTCCAGTAGGCGATGGAAGTTAGAAGGACTTACTTTGCTCATGCATGTAATTTGTTCCACATTTCTTAGCTTTGCTCTCATTTTAAGTTCTTCTAAAAATGACACTTGTTTAGCATACAAAAGGCTTAAACATGCCAAGCCCAAAAGTTCAATATTTGTAATTAGTGACCTCGTTTATTTAAGTTTTCATCAGGAAGAGAGAAAATTGATTTTATTAACCCTCCTGTTTCAGCAAATGAGTAATGAATATTAAGCATCGGCATTAAGCATTTTAAAATGCATCCTGGAAATTCACCGGGGTGAAGTAATTGCACTGAAGCCCACACGCACTTAGCGTTGTGTATTTTACAATAACGTGTGAGATTTCACCTTTGCAGCATCAATATACATTTGTTTTATGGAAGCTGTTTGGTTTTCCGTGATTTGCTTGGACACTTACAGCATAGAGGCCACAGTGCAGACTCAAAACACTTTGAAGTATTTCATTTCGAATGTGAAGTTAGGCGAGATTCATTTTCTTCCATGATTAGGGCACTTTGGCAAACCCGGATCTCTGCTTTGTTTCCACAGAACAAACAAACCTTCAAAATGAAAAAAAAAAAAAAATGCCTCCTCTTTCCCCATATATTCCTCTCTGTTATCATCTCTTCCCATCTCAACCTCAAATCTGACCATTTCAGTCCCAGTTTGCCTCTGAGGAATCACACACCTCAACACAGACCCCGTCAGCTTCATGGTCTTCACACTTTTCATCTTTAGAAGTAAGAGGATGAACCAGCCGCATGGAGGGAGGGTCTCCTTGCTGATTTTCCAGCATACCCTTCTAAGGAAAGAGGCTCCTTTCTGATCCCCTCACTGGGCTGAGGATTGACGGAAGGCAGGCACTCACTTCAGAGATTTTTGTGTTCTTTCCACATCCCGCCCATCTCTCCGTATCTCAGCTGTCTCATTCTCCTCCTGCCCACGGCCTTCTAGTCTGATGCAGCCAGTGAAACACAAGGAACAGGTGATAAGTGCTTGTGAGATGAGTGGATTTCAATACTTCCCTCTCCTGGAGGGATTGACCCGTTCAAGTGTTTCTATGAGGCTGCTTCCCCCTTCAGAAAACCAGGAGGAAAGACAGTGAAAAACAAGAGTATGATGTTAGGAGATGGGGGGAGGGTTCAGTCTCTTCTTTTATTTTCTTGAAATATTCTCTCTCTCTACTCTTTACCCATGTGTGACAAATGCCCCCAAAGATTGTACATCATAGGCCTGTAAAGGGCCACTGTAGAGCCACTTTTCTCTAAGGGAAAGCTGGGGAGAGATAATATTATTTCTCTCCCCATAGAGGAAGGCACTAAAGCCTCTTTGGTTAATAACAGGCTTCTACTGTCCCATAAGCCAATTTCCAACTGTTCAAGTTGTTGTATTTAGTCTGGCATCGATGAAAAAGAACTCAAAGTCTGTAAAATAATTTAAAGAGGTTTATTCTGAGACGAATATGTGGGACTATGGCCAGGATACCCAAGGAGCCTTGAGCAGGTGGTCTTGCTGTGGTTGGGTTATAGTTTGATTTTATGCATCTCAGGGAGGTAGGAATTATACCTGAAGTCATAAATCCATACCTGGAAGGCATACATTGATTTGGCCTCAAGACAGAAATTCTCAAAGCAGGGGACTACAAGTTATAAGTGGGTTTAAAGATTGCTTGATTTGTAATTGGTTAAAGAAATGAAGTATTGTCTCAAGGGTTGGAATGTTTTAAGATGAGGATATCTGTTAATCAAACAAGTCACTGGACATGTACCAAACACATGCTGAGACTCAAGTGACCTCAGGGGTGACTGTTGGTATTTTAAGATTTGTTTGGCATAGCCATGGGCCTGTCCACTAGTTACAAAGTCATCTCCAAAAGGAACAGGGGGCAGGCTTACGTTTGTCTGACCTCCTTTTTCATTGCCAGCAACTCAGCTTCAGGGTACTTCTGGGGTCCCTTTGGCCAAGAGTGGGTCCATTCAGTCAACTTGTAGGCTTAACATTTTATTTTAGTTCACACTATCAAGGATTTCATTAGTTTACTATATATTAGGGGAGTGGGGCAACACAAAAAGCTCAGCAGTGCGAAACATCTAAGATTTCTTCCTGAGGTTCCCACAAGCACCAAAAGGGTCAGATATTTGTCCCAGTGATTTTCTTCCAGTCTCTAGCAGCCATGGGGGCTGCCACAACTGTACTGGGGTCACCAAGAGGCCCCTTTTCCAGAAGCAGAAAGTGGCAGCTGGTCCCCCCACACCCTACCTGTATGGGGGTGAAGCCACTCTGCAGGGAAGTGAGTTAAATAATAGGAGAATACATGAAGACTTCTGGGGTTCCGCAATGTATATATTTTTTTCCCTTTTTCTTATATGAACCACAGGATCAATTAAGAAATAATTTGGAAGTTAGAAACCAAATTGTTAGGTCTCTGAGCAAGTAGGATTGCTAATAGTAGTGGATTTCCTAACTGAGTTCTGCTGTATGCTAGGAAAAACTAGACCATGTAAGTTCTTCACTAGGGCATGTCCCTGTACCACTGAAGCATGGATGAGCAGAGAGATGCTTCCTGCAGTTGGCACTTGCTGCAGTCAGTCTAGTAGTATTTGTATTTGTTGGAGCTCTAGCAGGAAGCAGAATCTACTCCAGATGGATCATTTGAAGAGCTTTGAATGATGGGATTGGGGTGTAGGAAACAAAGGATGGGGAGGCACCCAGAGACTAGCAACTATGGGAAGCTGTTGCCACCAGGAGGGCTTAAGGGGCGGGGAGGAAACTCATGTGTCCTGAGCCCCGGTTGAGACAAGGAACTTAAGGATCCATCAGTGGGAACGGAATTCCTTTTTTCTGTACCCAAATCTTCTCTTCATTGCCCAGTTATCCGTTGTGAGTCAATTCAGAATTGAGGAATTCTTGGACTGCAGATCAGTCAAAATGCCGCATTACTTTCTCCACATAAGAGGGAGAGGTGGTGTGTGTACTATTATGCTACTATGTTGTATCTTAACTTAGAAAATCAGCTTAAAGTTTAAACCAAACTCACTCTCCTGCTTCTCCATTAACCTTTGACAAATTGCAAACCACGGAATTTCTATGAGTGTGAATGAGGCCAACCAGGCCATTACCCTGGCCTGTTAAAGTAGGGCCTTACAGGCAGCTTCCTGTGTGTACTCGCCCAAGCCAGATATTATTTTGCTAGAACTTACTATGCATTATTTATGTTGCTCTGAACCGCTAATGCAAATTTATGGAATGTAATGGAAACATCCCGTACATCACAGTGCTCCCTTATCATTCCACAGCTGCCACAAGAGACTTGCAAAATTACTTCTATGGAATAATCTTATATACATTATTGTAGCTCAGCTGTATTCCTGAGAAGGTTTCAATTCTTGGCTTTTCCTTCAAGCAGATTTTATTTCCTCTTTCACTGCCGAGAGTATCCACTGTCCATCTGATCGCAGCACATTTATAAGAACATGTCTCCCTTGAAGCAGGAAAAGTATGGTGCAGTTATCAGCTTCCATTCATTTAGTCAAGGCTATTTGGCGGGAAAGAGTTGCTGAGGGACTACTAAGATTTTTGCCAATGTGCTACTTAAATATGCAAATTCTCTTGAAACTCTGTGTCCCTTGGGTTTCTTTTCTTTCTAACACTATAGCCATGTGAAACAAATAGAGTGTGGAGAAATTTCCTGAAAGCATACCAAACATTTTAGTCTTAATATTTTTGTTCACCAATGTCAAGCTTATTCAACCCAGTTTAAGATTTATCCAAGCCTCTAAATTTTAGACGGAGAATAGGATTTAAGCAAGAAATGAACTAAGCAACACTTTATATAATTTACGTTCCCTCTACATACCATTTTATCAGTTGACCATCAGTCATTGAGACACAGATGAACATGAGACTTTTCCTAGCAGTAGCTGGCGTAGCATTTGCCAGAAGCAAGGGACACTTTAAACATCAAGGTCACAGGTAAGAAAGAGGCAGAGGAACCCACGAGCAGCACTCTGGTCTGCACCAAAGTGGAAATCGTTTTACACAGTCAAGCAATCTGTTTCTTTTACACAGAGCATGTGAATTATTGATGATTCTTTTCAGCATTTTATTTCTTCGTGGTAGCGAAGCAAGTCTTCTTTGTTCCATGCTTTAACTGGCATTGAAATAAAATGCATTCCTCCTACTGAGGACAAGTAAAAACAATGGGAAATTAATACGCTTTCTAAAGTCTTTAAGCAAGGCATAATACGTTAAAACAGATAAACATTTGTAGGCTCAACTGAAAATGCCCTTTACAATGAAACGACCAATAGTTCTAGGTTTTTTCTTTTTTTTTTTCTTTCCCCACATCTTTCAGGCTTTTGTTTTCTATACACTTTTCTCTTTCTTTACATTTTGGTAAACTTTTTTGTTCCTGTTTCTTCATGACTTCTCAATTCCTTTTGGCCATGAGGATAAATAGTAACATCAGAAAACTGAGCCTTGGTGCTTCCCCTGCCCCTCAGAGGCTCCTTTGGTAGCAGGTGGGTAGTTTTTCTTCCATGTCTACAAACTCTTAGATGTTCCTGTGTCCTGTGCTGCTCATGTCCACTTGAAAAACATAGTAAAAAGTGAAGTAGTGTCTATTTCCTGTACCAATAAATATAATCACAATTTCTCATGGACTAATGGAAGTTTTAGGAGATACATACAGCAACATGCGATTATTATGATTTTAGGAAGGAAATTGCACAAAGATCTTCTTTATTTTTCTTTTCTTCTTTTGCATGTATGTAGTGTTAAATCATCTATGTCTTAATGGAATCCTGTCCTGAAGATAGGAAGATCCTAACCATTCCAGCTGGAGGCTTGATGAAGACCAGGAAACATAATGTTGAAACTCTACTAGTATAATAACTGGAAATGGGGTCTATGTTGTAGGCTTAAGAATCCTTCCAAATGTCTCTTCCTCTCTATCTGTAGACAACCTGATCATTAAAATTGAATGATGAAAATCATATTTAAAATAGATTAGATTTTAGTGAGAATCCTTCTTTGTAGATTTTTTTGGCCTTTGGAGCCACCTGTGAGTTAATTCTTTTTAACATGTATTTATCAGGCAGGTGTTACAGGCCAGGTTCTTTCTTAATCATCAAGGATAACCCAGTGTGGCTCACAGTTGTAATCTCAGCGCTTTGAGAGGCTGAGGCCGGAGGATTGCTTGAGGCCTGGAGTTTGAGACCTGCTTGGGCAATATAGTGAACTGGGTGTAGTGGTACACGCCTATAGTACTAGCTACTCAGGAGGGTGATGCAGAAGACTCACTTGAGTTCAGGAGTTGAGGCTGCCACGAGCCATGAACATGACACTGCACCGCAGCCTGGACAACAGAATGAGATCCTATCTCATAAAAACCAATATGAACTTGAAAAATTAAAAAAAAAATAGCAGCAAGGATAATGAAGATAACTTTATAGTGACCCCATATGTTAGGTTGAGGATTATAAAGTAAAGACCAACCAGCCGTCAAACTAGATTGTTAATACAGGTAGCATCTCACTTGCAAAAGATGAGGATATGTTTATTTCAGAAGGAAAACATTAGGCAAAGGAAAAGGCTTGTGCAACATCGGCATGGGAAGCAGAAACCAATATGACAGTTTCAAGCAACAAAATCAAGAATTTCATTGTAGCAGGATCCTAAAGTCCAGAACGAAATGTCAGTGAAGAAGTGACCAGGGTTCATGATGCACTTGGGCCACCAATAGTTATGTAATCAGACTTATGGGACGAGTGGCCAGTGAGCAAAATTAGGTGAAGGGAGCTTGGTCAGAAGAAGGTAAGGCTAGAGACAGTAAGACAAAATGAGAGGCAAGTGTGCCAGGAGAGGGGCTGACAGGTTCAAGTTCTGCTTTCATGGCAGAGCCGGTCTTCATTTTGCCATGACTGAATACTCTTCTTGGAGAAAATATTTCAACCCTTTATATTCCAAGTTGATCAGCATCTTATCCTCCAGGATTCCATAGAATGTTTCAATAGCCAGTATTCAATATCTCGTACTGCATAAAACTCTACAGTCTTAGCGGCTTTCAACAACAAATGGTTGTTACTCATGCTATAAGTTGGTCTTGGGTTCAAGCAGACAACTGAGTTTGTATCTCCTCTCTACATCTTTATTTTTGGGTCCCTACTGAAGGTACAGTCCTGTTCCAAAACAGGCACATTGTCATGGGAGAAGGAAGGATGGGAGAACTCGAGCTTCTGATGCAGCATGTGCCACATTACATTGGCTATGACAACTGCCAGACCTACCAAAGGAGAACGTATGTAAAACCACCCCCAGTGATGGTGGGAGCACCACATTTATTCCAATAGCTCTCATTTACCAAATACTTACATACTTGCTGTCACTGTGCAGTGCGACTTGCTTACTTTACACCTAATCACCAGAATGTCTCAAGAAAAAGATTATTCAAAGCTATCATACAAATAGAAAAAGTAAGGGCTCAGAAAAATCCAAGACCACACAACTAATAATTAGAAATTTTACTTATTCATTTGTTCATGTACTACATGTCCTGAATTCCTATAGGCACTAAAGATACTATGGCGAAAATGCCAGGAAGTGTCCTTGTTCTCATAAAGATTTGACATTGGTGCAAGAAGAGAGACCATAATCTATCTGTCTGTCTATCTATTTATCTATCTACACATACATATATGTAGTTACAATTAATAAGTAGAGAATTAGAATAAGTTATTATTCTAGGTAATGACCACGAGAAAATTCAGGAATAATACTCAGTCCATGTCATTTATAATATGATGCTGCCTTGGGACATATCATCAGAATTGCTGTTTTTATTTATTATTATTGACATTTTATATCGTCACATTTTTCTTTCTCACCTGTATCGTGATCAAAACAGAAACGAACCATTTAATTGAGATAATCTGTAATGACGCATTTTGTTGAATTTATTGCATTTTCTTGATGAATAAAAGGTATAAGTCATAAAGTAATTTCCTAGATAATCCTCAAATAAATCCTTCATTCCATACATAATGAAGATATTCAGATAAAGCAACATGCTTTTAACTTTTTCTCGTTAGCTGGAAGCTGTTACTATGTTAGCAATGACGGGGAGGGAGCAGAATATTCTCTCCTGACTTAGTGTGTGTCTCTCTGGGTGTAGTGTTCTGATCTTGCTTCTTTGATGAGAAAGCATCTTTGAAAATGAGCAGATGTATTAAGTGTTCTTAATTAATTTACAGTTTTCAAATTTGTGAAGGAAGATGTGAAAGGGCCTATTTATCCCTTTTGCATCAGGAGAGTATCACAAATGTAAAGGAGAACTCTCTCCTCCTTTTATAATTCACGACATGCCTTTTTATAAACCCAGAAAAAGGAAAGTCTAGGCTAACCACAGTGTGGTGTGGTAGAAAAAGACGTATTTTTTGAGTTACAAGACTTAGCTTCTGACCATGAATTTCATTTCTGATGTTGCCTGTCTACATGACAGAGGATAAATTACCTAATCTCCCTGAGTCTTTGTTTCTCTGTCTCTAAAATAGAGCTAAGAATGACCAGACATTCACAGATTATGGGGGTTGCTGAGTTAAGAGGATTTAAAATAGGATCATATGTATAAAAGCTCATTAGATAATTTTAGTAATAGCAGAAGCAGGAGAAACGGCAGCAGTGGCAGGAGTAGTAACAGCAGTAATCCAAGTTAATATAATAATAGTATTGTTGTTAGAAGGCTCCAAGCTGAGGGCCCATCTGTAGAATCACTGAAATTACACATTTCTGTGTTGAACACAGGACAGTGATTCTTCTTAAAGTAGATGAGTGTGGATGCTGGATATGATCGCTCTGGGGCCTGTATATAATACAGAAATTACATGGAGGAAGATATTTTTCAAAACATGACTTTTTTATTGTTCACATTATAAGAAATTTTTGTCTCCCAGAGTATGTGCCTCTTGGAGTTAAAATTACTACAAATGAGCAGGGGCTGAGTATCCCCAGTCAAAAGGCACAATTCTGGATGTTGCCTTGGGGGTTTGTGGTCTGTACAGGACTAATGAGCTTTATGAGAGAGGTAGAACCGCCAAAGTCCATTCATTCATTCAGTTATTTATCTAAAAGTCAAATTTAAGTGAATAACCCATGCTTTTATTTACCAAATCTGGATACCCTAGAAAGAAAAGAAAGGAGATAACTATTTTCATACTGTACTTACCTTAGTGGTCTTGGCTTCTCCCAGGTCCTTATGATATACTCTGGCAACATGGAATAGGTAATAGAGCCATTACCACTACCAAGTGTATCTGAAAGGAGCTCCATTTATCATTTCCTAGATTCATATAGGTCATGAGTTCCTCGCTCTCGCTGCAACGCTGTGAAATCTCCTCTCAGGTTAGTGTTATAACTCTGCAGTCCCCAACCCTCAGGCCAGGCCTCTGTAAGGAGCCTGGCCACAGAGTTCTGCCGACCCTCTCACCAGCCTCCCACTCCTACACCCTCCCACTCCTACAGGTCCCCAAGACAAATTGTCTTTCATGAGACTTAGGAACCAGGCTACAAAGTAGGGGGTGCTATAGCATCTGTGTTTGCAGCCACTCCCCATGGCTGGCATAACCACCTAAGCTCTGTCTTCCCTCCTTCGACCCTCCCTCCCATCCCATGGAAAAGCTGTCATCAATGAAACCAGGCTCTGGTGACAGAAAGGTTGCAAATGGCTCCTGTAACTCTTCCCATTACTCATCTCATGTCAGCATGAGCAGTGGTGACAGAAGTGACTTCCATTACTTCTAAAGTAACAGAAGTAGGGTGGTGCCTGTGGCTCACAGGAGTAGTGTGCCCATCTCATATGCTGGAAGTGGAGGGTTCAAACCCAGCCCCGGCCAAAAACTGCAAAAAAAAAAAAAAGTAACAGAAGCGGATAAAACCAGGTTATTCAAATTTAGAAATGCAAATTCACTCATTCTTTTAGAACATACTAGTAAATCTTGAATCAGAGATTGGTACTACCTTATTTCTCTTATAATTCTTCCCTGATGGTGATGACTGCTATGAATATGGCAAATAAGTGTTAAATGAAATGAATGAGTGTGTGAATTAATGATTGATTGAACAATATGTATCCAGAGATGTATCTAAGAAATTAGTGTAAGTAGAATAATTTATAGCAAAGATAACACAATATCACTAGGTGGGTCTGTTCAGTGGCAATAAACTCACATGCTATTTTCCAATAATTTAAGATTCCTGTGAACGCTAAAAGTATAATTTTCATTTGGAAAGTTTACTCAATCAGAATGGACTTAACATCTATAAGTGGAGGTAATCATAAGTATACCATTGTACATGATAGCGCTGACACATGAATTTGCTTTTCTAAGTCTTAATTTCTTATTAAAGTCAAACCTATTTGCCCATATCTTCACCATATTGGGAGACCCTGTTCTAAGAATCTAGATCATTTGGAACTTACCAAGAGCTTTCTATATCCCCAGACACCAGATCAAACTACCCTGGTGGAATAGTGATCCAGAAAGTATACATTAATCATATATACATGGCTCACCAATTTTCATGGTAGTGATGGCTCTCATCCATATAAAATGAACGCCCCCAACTTCCTAGGCTGTTACCTAGCTCATCCTTTTCCTTTCTTACCTTTCAGACTTTCTCCATGGCACTAAAGTCCTGAATAACCAACAGTCAGAAAAGTCAGGACACCTCAATACACAAAGTCCATCACTGCTGGATTTGTGTCCGTACCACACTAACAATTTTTTTTTCTTAATACTTACTTCTGCAACTGAACTTTTCATAAACATCATCACCATTATTTCTTTCTAAATGACCTCTGTTATTGATAGTCTTATCTTGATTCATGCATTGTCTCCACATACTATTCTCATCATTACTAGTAGCTTTTATCAACAAGTTGTTCCATGATTCACAATGTGACGCTGTAAAATGCATTAGTCAGATGTATTTATTTAATCTGTAATGTATGTATTATATTTTATTCAAATACATTATTTATTTTAAAGTGACAGTATTGCATTATAATGGCATCTGTCAAACTCCATGGGTAAAATCAAAGAATACTTAGTAAGATCCATATAAAACCTGTCTCAACACAAAATAGAAGGCTTTATGGTGTGGGATTTCCCCTTGGGTTGTAAATGGCCACCAACTTACTGTATGTTTTCATGACTCTTTGTGCTTACAGAGAGAGAAACAGAGAGAGATTATGCACATGTACACAAGCTCTTCTATATCTTTTCTTCTGAGGGTAGTGATCCCATCATGCAGACCCACCCTCACAAGCTTATCTAACCCTAATTAATTCCTAAAGGCCCCATCTCCAAATACCATCATATTAGTGGTTCAGGCCCCAACATATGAATCTGAAGGGAACAAAATTCAGCCCATAGCAAAAACTAACTCTTAATTTTCTGAAATCATTAATTTATGTGCATTGGAGTCCTTGAGGAGGATCTGGGAGCTGAGTAGCTCACCTGGTCTTTATTCCTGTCCTTAAATGGTTCAATGACATCTTTTGTCCCATGAAGTAGTATTGGTGTAAAAATAAATTTAGGCTTTAGCGCAAATGATGTATTTCTTGTGTATCCAGAGCTATTTTTTCCTGCCATCTTGGAAAAATGGAACACTGCAATAAGTGCTAAGCTAGGAGAAGGAAATGTTGAGGGTACAGGCAGTGATGATTATAAACTATGTGAGCATTTCCTAGCAACCATTAGAGAACAATATCTCATCATCCTCTCTGCCTTTACAATGCATCCTATGGACAGAAGGGGAAGGTAGCTAATAATATGTAAACCAGCAGCATTAATCTTGAAATGAACACATTATATGTTACACACAAGAATTTTTATCAGTATGGAAAATAGAAATAAATAAAATATATGATATTCACCAGTTTTCCATAACTAAAATGTCACTGTATTGTTCCTCTTCTAGACATTTTTGTTCATTTGTTTGTTACTCTGCAAGTAAATGTAGGATGTAGCTGAAATTGACATTTAGAGAAATTAATTGATATGAATTCTGTGTAGTTTATTTGCTTTTTTCTTATACTTTCTATAAGTAATTATATAAAATAGTTTCTTTAAATAGGTTCTGTGGTAGGGAACCGTGGTAGGACAGCCATTGCTTTATAAAATAGTAGACTAAACTGTAAACATTTCACCCCATAGATTCATTCAATACGTACATCCTAACAAGAAAATATATGGCAAATATTTTAAAAGCTGGTGGGGATGTGAGATGTATAAAGATTTTGACTTCAGCATGCATCCTCTTAGTTCATAAGGAATCTATAGGGTACAAAGTCTACCTCAAATGCCATGGATTGGAATGGAACAAGGAAATGACGCCACGGAGTCTACTTCATGGCTTGGTGATCTTTCTTGTCGCAACCCCTGGGACCCCTATGGCCCTGGTCTCCATCTCCACAGGAAGGAACCAGGCGAGTGGCGGATTAGAAGTACAAGCTTGTAGGAGGCAGGCTAACCTTGATTGCAGGGTTGCTGAGGCAGTACAAGACAGGTGAGGGGAGTATTAGACAATGAGTACATGCCTAAGGATCACCATGGGCTCGGGCTTTCTCTGCAAGGAGCACCTGTGGACGAATTGCCCGAGGGCCCACCCCCCAGCTGCAAATCATCTTGCTCAGGGTCCTCTGGCTCTTGGCGTCCTCTACACTTTCTGCCCTGAGTGTTTGGTCCTAATGTCTGGCTCCTCGCCGTCATTCAGCCTGAGCTCAGATCCCACTCCTCAAGAGAGCCCTTGCCTGTTTCTTTGTAGAAGCCAAGGATGCCTATTGAGGCATTCTTTTAATGACCACAAAGACAAAAACAGACAGCGAAATAGAAGGAAAAACCTAAACCACCCAATAAAGAGTTTATAAGAGTATCACAGTATGGGCATATGAGAGTGTGTTATGCAATTATTAAAATCATATTTTAGAAAAATATTTAATAACCTGGAAAAAAGATCATAATATATGATTCACGGCAAAGGCAAATTATAAAAAGAATATATATATTCAATATGCTCTCAATTAAGAAAAACAAAATTTTATGTTGTATCTATATGAATATAGATATGTTTACAAACAAAGGAAAGTATCAAAAGGAAACATTGGAAAGGCAATAGTTTTATTGTTTGCTGTGTTTTTCGAATCATTGAAATGTACATGTAATACTTTCTTGATTGAAAAAAAAATTAGAAAGACAAGAGAAACATCCATTGTGGGGCTCTCTGGCTGTTAAAGTGTCATGCACTTCAGCTTTGCAAATACTCTTTTTTTAATCATCCCCTTTCAGTTAGCTGTTCTGTTGTCACAGAGATGCCCTTCAGTTGCTGTGGTAACAAATGAATAATAATCCGCACTTGTGGAGCCCTTCACGGCTCGCACATTCCTTTCTCATGCAGCACCTCATTTATGATCAACAAAAACTCAGGAAAGGTTCTGAGGGAAGCAGATCTGGTGTCCTCCCCAGCTCTCAGATGAGAAATCGGAGACCCAAAAGCTTGACTAAATTGTCTACGGTTACACAGTTCATCATTTTAAAAAGAGCTGACACAAAATCAAGGTCTTCAGGATCCTGTATTTTTAAATAAGCTTCGTTTATGTGTTTGTGTATTCCTATTCAGCTACTCATATGATTCAAATAAAAGCTTTTATATAGCTCGATATCTAGCAAAGTGGAATTGGACAGGTTACATGAGAGATGGTCCCAAGGTCCCCCTGCCTCTGTCCCATCTTTAAATGCCTTCCTTCTCTCTCCTCTCACAGAGACTCAGAGTGATAGCTTCACCTAAACCGAATCTAAAGGGGCTTAGATCTGTGTATCTGCTTGTGCCAATAGATGTGTGTCATTACACTTTGAAATGCCTGTGAACTCCCACTGGGAGCTAGAGGAATGGCCACATATATCCCACGAGCCACAGAAATAGGACTACTGGACAGATGGAGCAATCTGGAACAACTGTTGTCCAAAATAGTAGCCACTACCCACATGTCACTATTTAACTCCAAATTAATTTTTAAATAAATAGGATTAAAAATTCATCTCCTCAGTTATAATAGCCACATTTCAAGTACTTGATAGTAACACATACTTAGAGATTATAATATTGGAGAATAGGCATGAGAGAATATTCGTATCAAGGTAAAGTTCTACTCAGCAGTGCTGAAGTCCAGCTACTAAAGTGTTAAGTGTGCATGTAACTGGCTTACTCCTAGTTCCTCAATGACTCTCTGAGGCATTTGTATAGGAAGCGTTGATGCTAATATTGCATAGGGTTGTCGTCGAGATTACCTGATATGCAATGAATGCAACAAGTTAAGTCTGACGAATGTGCAAAGAGGAAACAACTTTATCATTTTCCCATTTTTCTGCTTGGCCTTATTGTATCAATTTTCCCTCTCATGTCCCTGGACCACAATAACTTCAGCTGATATCTTGGTTTTCAACAATTTGATTAGCAAAAATTAGGAGAAAAGGGGAAGGAGGGAAGAGGATACAGGGAGCAAGAGAGAAAGAGAAATTATGATTCACTTTCAGGATTTAGAAGTTTAACTTGGGTTTTCATCAGGGCTTCAATTCCACATGTAGTTAATTATTGTCTTTTTGTTGTTACAACTGAGGCATAATCTCTCTGATGGAATGAGCTTGTAGAATGATTGTAGTGTATTTTCACTATTTTTCCATCTTTGTGTATCTCTAGGGAAAAGTCAGTGGAGGGGATTATCTCAGAAGAAAAGGAACACATATATCTCTATGTGACTATGAGTAGTATTCTTTTGTTGCCATTATACTTCTATTGTAGAGAAGGCCTCCAAGTCTAGGGTACGAGTTGTCAATGCCACGGCACAGTGCAGGATTATTACTCCCCTTCTCTCAGATTCCACTTTCTGGCCATAGCAGGATGCTTGGCACATGTTTGCATTCAAAGTTACATAGGTGGGAAACAAGATATTCAACTCTGTAGTCACAGGTGTCCCCTACTCCAGGCCATGAATTCGTTGCCCATTTGCCGTGGTCCATAAAAGAAACGGGGCCCTAGTTTTCATAGCTTCATAAATAACCAGCTGTCCCCAATGAGGAATGAGTTTCTTGGACCCCTCTTTCTTAGTGGAGGGAAGTAGGAACCATATTTACTCTTCCTCCAAGACTAGATATGAAAGGGAAACATCATACCCTTCTCTTCTAGCTTCAAAACTCCCTACCTCTCTGATTCTCTGTGTATAATTTCAAATTTCTCTTTTAAATGTCTCTTGCAAAAATTGACTGTCAGTAACTGTGGCTGATAAGGTGCAAATCAGTTTTGCTATCTTGGAAAGCCCAGATGTATCTACCACCTGGCTATGGCCTTTGTCTGTAGCTAAGAAGCCTTAGCCAAAATTCAAAGGCAACCAAAAAAACTCTATTCCATGTCTGATAAGAGACCCCAAACTTTATAATTGGAATAGAGTTCACATTCTAAACATGATAGCTATTATAACTTACAAAATTGTTAGGAAAAGTTTTGTTAGTACCTTTGCTGGTTAAAAAAAATCTGGGGTCTAAGATGTACATACATGTGGTATTACTAAGATATGACATCTATATAGATAAATATAATTCCAAAAATTTGTGGTGGAATGTTCAAAAGACAAAATCACAATTTTCTGTATTTTAGAAGACTTCTCTTGATTCCTTAGAACTAAATCAACTTTAAAAAATGGGGTCTGGAAGGTAGCACTAAATACCATTGACCATCTGACTAAAAACTTGCTGAGTCTGGGCAGTGAACTGAGCCCCAGGTACCCTAGCTAAGTGACCTCACACAAATCTCTTATCTTCCCTGGACCTCTGAGAAAATGACTCACTTAGATAAAATCTGCTCTCTGACAAACTCTTTCAAAGTATCAAGCGTAACCCATATGTAATTTGCTCAAATATAAGGAGCTGTTGGCAAAAAAGAGAAAAAGGTCACAGGAAAATAACTCATTTCATTTGTGTGGAGTATTTCAGCTGGTGTCTAACAGAATGCAACCGGTTTTGCTCAGCTCTGATAGAGATGGCCATTTGGCAGGTCCTCATCAACTGGGGCTATTTTCTTTGTCATGTAAATGGAAAACTTCCATTAACATTCACGGAATTATAAATAGCAGACATTTCTAGGTGAGAAATATCTCCAGATACTACACTCTAGTGAAGGAGCGTTGTACCTTATTCATCCTGTTAACTTATCTAGCTGTTTCTGTGGGATTCCAATATTTGGGCCACCACATTACCAATGGGGCTTCTTTACTTCTCTTTTGATCCAGAGTTACCGTTATATACAGATGTCTTAAAATATGTGAGAGCATTCAAGGAAAATACAGACCATTAGCGGCCTGAACACAGAATGACTTATTTGGGTGGCAGAAGCAGCGTCCCCAGAGAAAACTGTTATTAATAATTGTAATTAATTTTGGTGTGGCAATATCCACAAAGATATGCAACACTGAGCTCAGTAATTTCTTTCCAGATAATTCTTTCTGACAAATAATTCATTTGGTTTCCTAAGATATGTTAATGAGCTAAATAGAGTGCCCTAGATAGATTTCTCAATTGGGATAGAAAATTAAAAATGGCCACCCCTAACTCATCCCTGCACAAACTTTATATGCACAAACTTTTAATCACTACTCAGGTCTCCTGTAAGATTTAGTTCTTGTTATTTGTTTCAATAGCTTTTGTTCTTTTTTTTTTTTGCAGTTTTTGGCCAGGGCCAGCTTTGAACCCACCACCTCTGGTATACGGGGCCAGTCCCCTACTCCTTTGAGCCACAGGCTCTGCCCTAGCTTTTGTTCTTTTAACCAAATGTCTTGGTGTGATGTCAATTTAGTACTATTCTGCCTGGGTCTTATCCTTCTATGTGCATTTGCTTGGTAAGTGATACATGGAAAAGATGCCCAAGGTATTGACAAACCCTGAAGAAAAGGATGTGATGGTCCCTTTGCAGAGGAGGCATTCTGTGTTGCTTCATGAAGATTTAAATTCCATGGAAGGAGCGTTATGCTAAGGAACAGAAATCCTGTTTAAGTTTAAATTTGAGGGTAACTTCACTAACCAGACAAGTGGCTTTGGGTAAGTTAATGTGATCTCAAAATGCTTGATGTGGCTTTTATAAAAAGAGATAATTGTCCCTGCCTAACTAGTATCAAAATTTCTGTGAGGATAGAATGTGCATGATGAGAAATAATTTAAAATGTTGTTGTTTTTTATAAAGCACAAGCCAGAGAGACATCATACTTTTTAAAAATAAATACGTATGCCATAGTTGTAATATGACGTTATGTCAGGGCTCGGGACTGGCCAGGTTTTGGGCTTGGCTTGACTAGGTTCCGGATGCAGACTACTAAGCTACCTTGCTCAGGAACAATATCTCTTAGGTGCCTGAGGGCTATCTACTTCAGCAGGAGAGAGGGAGAGAAAGTCTTAGAGAGAATAAAGCAGTTTTAGAATACATAGATCTTAGTCTTTAGTAGAGCTTGGTAATCTTCAGAAGAGAGACGCCATGCTGGCCTTCTGCAGGTAGGAGAGGAGATAGAGTCAGAGTAAGCGGGTCCGTGATAGAATGTGCATGCTCCCAAATGCCTTCTCCTCCAGCCTAATATAAGGCTGATCTCATGCTGCTCAACACCACAGGTGTAGAGACTGCCAATTCACCAATGCTCTCATCTGGTGAGCTCTCGTGCTTATTAGGAGAGCTAAATCTCTCTCCATGCCCTTTTCACCAAGGTGTTCCATTATTGAGCTACACAGGTATTTCTTAATAAGGCTCACTCCTCCCAGCCATACGCTATCCAGGCTGCTACAACCTTAGTAGCAGGGTCATCTATGATTGCACAGAACTGTGGCAAAAACTGAAAACAAACAAAAAACCCACCAGTAGTGATTAATGTTTCAAAATGAATGAGCTCTGCTGATTTTGCAGATTTAGTAACACTAGTATCCATTGACCCAAATGTGCATTGGTATGTGCTGCAGAGATTTCAAGGTGCTTGTTAAATGACTCCTCTCTCTGGGTTTCTTTGATACTAGACATTAAATTTGCTTTGACTCAAGAAAGTCATTGTCTGGGTATGATTAGAATTTCAGAAATCCCCAAAAATACACCATGTTGTAACATCATCCTTCCATCTCAACTCAAGGGTCACTTGTTCTCATACAGATTCTTTGTTTTATCTTTTTGAGCCCGGTTGTAATTCTTTTCCTTTGATATTAGTTTCAGTGACTTACTAGAATGTTTCAGCATTCTCGTTTCTAAGGAAACCAAAAACTAATATAATCTCGAAATTCATTTTGTTTATAAAGCTAAGAACCAGGAACTAAGGTCATTTGATTCTCTATTAGTAGTTAGGCAATGAATTTAAATTCCTGACTTCATTTTTGAGAATTCCTGACAGCTCTATGCCAAAGCTCCCTGTGTACCTATCAGCTAGTTGTCATTTAGTCTAGATACATCTCTTTCATTCTGAAGTCCTTGATCCATTTTTGCTTGTTTGATTTTTGAAATAGCTCTTTACTTTGATTCCTTTTCTTAAATTTCTAGTTTCTTGAGAATTGCAAGATCAAATTCATTTCAACACTAGCCACTTCTCTGAAAATGCGGTCTATTTCTACAGAAAATATTCACACCTGTATGCCATATTCAATCTAAACATGTGTTCTCTTGAAATCCATACTTTTTTCATTCCCTTGATGACGTCTCAATCATCTCTGAAATTTCAACTTTCAACGTGTTATTTCATTTGTGAGTATAAACACTATTTCTCAGCAGCAGGCCAAATATTTTAATCTTTAATGTAAAAATCTATCCACTCTTTCAGAAAATCATAATTGGCAATGTGTACTTGAATTTTTCTATGCTCTTAGTATATTGGATTTAGAAATTGACCTTGTAAAGACCTATTTGATAACAGCATGGAAGGATAATTCTCAGTAAATATTCAACCTCACCAGTCAAAATAATTTTCTGCTTAGGTATTGATGTTTCTGATGTTATCCATTTTTTTCCAAGACTGAATGATTACAGTCATTTGGACATGAATTTCACAGTTTGTTACAATGGGACAGTTTATAAATAAGTAAGTAAGATATCATATGCATCACAAGTGTCAAATGAGCTCAAGCAGTGGAATTGCAATTAATATGAGGAGATTCACTAATGAAGAAATGCCAAACAGTATCAGAAAGAAGCCAAATGAAATAAAGTCATTTACATCCTATAAATGAACATAGTTCCAACAATTGTCCATCTGTCAAAAAAACAGTGAAGTTACTATCAAGACGTGTCATCTAGGATTTCACTTTATTCTCTACTTGTATCCAATCATAAAAGACCCATAATTAAATTCCAATTTGTGACTGGTGTCCGTTTTCCAGGAGAGCTACCATCTTACCTTTACCTTTTCTGAAGCCAAATACTTGTCTAATATTTATCGACAATTTTATGCAGTCTTCCCACCATGTCTTAAATTAGTTCAAGATCAGTTAACCAAATTTTCTTCTGCACACCTTTATGACTCCCCATTGACCAACTCTGCCACATTAATAATGACTCTGGAAGCTCACTGCTGTCTCTCTCTCTCTTTTTTTTTTTCACTGTTTGTGAACTGATTATAACAGCGTACTATGCAAGCTTAGAACATGCACAAAATTGCCTTATTATATCAGGAAAACCTCCATTTATAATTGTACCTTTGTACTTTCATGTATTCTTTGTGGCAAATATGTGATAATAATCAATGAAAATATATTTAAATTTTTATTTTTAAAAGTCATTTTTGGAATGGATTATAAACATTTGAAAAAATGCTCATGGTCCCTGATCATCAGAGAAATGCAAGTCAAAACCACCCTGAGGTATCACCTAATCCCAGTGAGAATGGCCCACATCACAAGGTCTCAAAGCTGCAGATGCTGGCGTGAGTGTGGAGAGAAGGAAACACGTTTACATTGCTGGTGGGACTGCAAACTAAGTATGGAGAATCCTCAAAGAGCTCAAATTAGACCTCCCATTTGATCCTGCAACCCCATTACTAGGCATCTACCCAGAAGAAAAAATATCATTTTATCATTAGACTAGATTATCACTAGACTGTTTATCACAGCTCAATTTACAATCACCAAAACATGGAAACAACTTAAATGCACACCAACCCAGGAGTGGATCAATAGGCTTTGGTATATGTATTCTATGGAATATTATTCAGCCATTAAAAAGATGAAGACTTTACACCTTTTGAATTAACCTAGATCAAGTTGAAACACATTTTTCTTAGTAAAGCATCACAAAAATGGAGAAGCAAGAATATAATGTGAAGGCAGTAGGTCTAATACAAGGTGGGGGGTAGGGGAATGAGGGATCAGGGAGAGGGGAGAAGGGAGGGGAATGGGGGTCACAGTGTATGGCACACCTCTTGAGGGCAGGACATAATTACAAGAGGGACTTTACCTAACAAATGCAATCAGTGTAACTTAAGTCTTTGTACCTTCAATGAGTCCAGAACAATAAAAACTATATACATATATATATAATAAAATAAGTCATAGGTAGGATCAAGCCAAAAGTCCTCATGGGCCAGAATCAAAACGGAAATACAAAAGATTGTGTGAAATGTAAGAACACATTTGATGGAATTTGTAAGCATGAAAAATGTGGAAACTAACAGAGAGTCTGGACAGATTTTTTGCTAGAAACCAAAGGCTGGAGAGAAAAGATTGTGAGAGGCTCCTGGAGAAATTATTTCCAACTCTCAATTCTTCACTATACCTAGAAAGCTGAAGTCACAGCCAAAATTTTAGACACATCTGCTTAATGTGTTGATATCTCCCGTATTACTCTTGAGCAGAACATTTGACCCCATATTACAAAACTTTTTAAGCTAGTGGACAATTGCTGTAGCCTGTAGCCAGTGTCCAAGAAAGACCCCAGCACCACCAATCTTTCCCTCCTGCCATCTGCTTCCTTGTTTACTTTCTTCATGAACAGGGCTGCCTTCTAGCTCCAATAAAACATTGGCAAATGAGGATGTGGTTTCCTAGGTTAGGCCAGACAGACAAAACACATGATTTCTATCTTGTTTTCTTGTATGACTCAGTATGAGGAAGACAGTTGCCATGTCCGAAGGTGCTCAAGTGGCCCTAGGCAGATGTCTCATCCTGAGAAGTGAAGGTCTCCCACCAAGAGCAG
>NW_003852464.1:2612358-2647473 GCF_000181295.1 Otolemur garnettii
GGGGGGGGGGATGGAGGTAATTTCATAAAAGAAATTATCCTTAGGAAACAGACAACAAATTAATTTAGGTAATGAATGTACTTTTGTGAAACACATTTTTTAGAACATTCTGATGAGAGTTTTCAGGTAAGTATGTTTAAAATATTCAAAGAGATAAATGAAGCGAAACTACTCAAAAATACATTATTAAACAAAACAAATGAAAAAGAATCAATAGTTAAACAAGAAAAGGACCTGGATATATTAAAAATGTCGAATATAAGCCACTTTTTAAAAAATTATTCAACATAAAGGATAGAATGTACAGAATTATGTGATGAATTGGAAAACACATTCATTTAAAACAGGTATCAGTTGTCTACATAATGTCTTCCAGATGACTTTCTTTGAGATGATAGACATGGTGAAAGAAATGGATGAACAAGATTCTGGGTACTTGATTATATTACATTAGGATGTGGCACCTGTTTTCCTGGACTCAATCTCATTCATTCATATTCTCTCCCTCTCTCCCTCCCTCTCTCTCTCTCTCTCTTTCTCTCTCTCTCTCTTTCTCTCATTAGTGGCAAACAATTTGAATCCTACACCAAGAAATCTAGTGTGGCAAAGAACTGCACATGGCTTCTAGGAGATGAGGGTGGCCTCTAGCTAATAGTCAAGATAAAACTGAACTCTTTAATTCTACTGCTGCAGAAAAACTAAACAGTGCTAACTACCTGAATAAATGTAGAAGCAGATCTTTCTCTAGTCATTCCTTAAATGGGAGTGCAGAATCCTGACCTGTAGAAGCTGAAATAATGTGAGCTGTTTTACACCCAGCACTGATACTTAACTACAGAGACCCCTGGAATCAGAAAAGGTCATCTATGGGACCCAGCTATATTTATGCTCTGCATTTGATGGAATAGTCTTTCTTGTCTGACAGACCCTAGGATCATTTATAGACTTTATCTCTGGTTTTCAGATATTTCTACAAAGAAGGTCTAAATTCCTTTTCAGATAATATTGCTGCTTACATAGCATCCATTTTCAGGGTTTTGCTTTCCACTACTGGCTTCTGCTCAATTTGATTCAATAAGAGCAAGAATAATTTTTTCAGGCTGCAAACTAACTCTCTCTCTCTCTCTTTCTCTCTCTCTGCGGCTGTAAGAACTCCCAGCTCCTTGGAGACTTTTAAGAACAAATTGAAAATGCTCTTATTTGTCTAGGCTTAGCTGTCGGCTAATATGCTAAGAGTGTATTTTATATTGTATTTTCATCATAGGCCTTTGAAACACTTTGCATAAAAAACCCTTTATAACTGACTGCCCTTCCCCTCTTGCCAGTAGAAGTGAGATCTGTGTTGGGGAGAACTATTTATTTCACCTGCTCCCATCTCACTCCCCTCCCCACATACTCCTTCTCCATTGTTGGTAACAGGCATTTGATTAAAGGGACCTCGCCAGCCGTGGTCTCTTTTAACTCTTTCACTCCTGCCTTCTGCCAGTTCTCTGGGCGAGATAAAGAGTTAGCCAAGACAAATGTCCTTTGTTATAAAGATGTCATAGGAAAGTAAGGTCTTTCGGCACATAATTCTGCCTCTCACCTATGACAAATATCATTAAAAGTTAGCATTGTGTTCAATAAAACCTCAAAGAACTGAAGCTAGATCTCCCATTTGATCCTGCAATCCCATTACTGGGCATCTACCCAGAAGGAAAAAAATCCTTTTATCTTAAGGACACATGCACTTGACTGTTTATTGCAGCTCAATTTACCATCATCAAAATGTGGAAACAGCCTAAATGCCTTCCAACCCAGGACTGGATTAACAAGCTGTGGTATATGTGTACCATGGAATACTATTCAGCCATTAAAAAGATGGAGACTTTATATCTTTTGTATTAACCTGGATGGAAGTGGAACACATTATTCTTAGTAAAACATCACAAGAATGGAGAACATGAATCCTATATATTCAATTTTGATATGATGACAATTAATGATGTGGTGGGGGTAGGGGAAGGGGAGAGCAGAAAGAGAGAGAAAGAGGGATGGGGTGGGGGAAAGGAAGAGCAGAGAGAGGAAAGGAGGGAGGGGGTGGGGTCTTGGTGTGTGACACACCTTTTGGGGGCAAGGCACAATTGTAAGAGGGACTTTACCTAACAAATGCAATCAGTGTAACCTGGTTTCTTATACCCTCAATGAATCCCCAACAATAAAAAAAAAAAAGAAAGAAAGAAAGAAAGAAAAAAGAGGTCATGCTTTCCTTAACACAAAGTAGATTCTAGAACATTATTGAAATTGCTCCTTGAGTCATTTTAAAGCTCATATAGGCAGTATTACGTAGTGGAATAATAAAATAAATGAAAGCCAAAACGTTGATTAGGTGTCTTCATGGTTTTGGACCTTGCACATATGGTACATCTTTTGATCTTCACAATAAACTCTAAAATTGATGTGATCGCCCTTATCTGCAGATAAGAAAACAAAACTCAGAATTGGGTGGGTGTTTGTCTCCCAATAATAGTAATTAGCAAAACCTGATCTGAATAACTTCCTTTTTACTCCAAACCTATGGTCTTTCTCCTACCAGGTTGCTTCTCATACATATGAAACAGTGACTTTTTCAAGGAGCACATCATCTAACCCAGATACGGTAGAACCTCACAGTTCAGGCTGGCAGCTTTGCAGGTGCACTCTCTAAGCTTAAATTCTGGTTCCAATACTATCTGTTTCATCTTTGGTCAAATAAATTCTCTGTACTTGAGATGTCCTTATCATTTGCCTCATCTTTTGCTGGATTATAAATTGCCCCAAACTTAAGACCCTTAAACAACATAGGTTTGTTATCTCACACTGTCTGCAGGTCAGGACTCTCATTGTTTAACTGGATCCTCAGCTTAGAGTCTCCCAAGTGACATTCAAGGTAGTGTGATCGGCAGTCTCATGGGAAGAATGGCCACCACAATACATGCTTCTACACCTGTTCAGAGAGTTAGCAGAATTTTTTTTTTTTTTTTTTTTTTGGCAGCTGTAGGACTGAAGATATTAGCTTTATCCTGACTTGCAGTTGGATGCCACCCTCGTCCCCTGGGAGGCACCCATCTTTCTCTGCATGTGAGGTTTCCCAGTGGGGGTTCAACCTCCTTAAAGCCAGGGTGGAGCAGACTGCCTCCATAAAGAAGATCCCATAATCTAATGCAAGATAATCAGAGAGATGCCCATAGTCTTGTATATCCCATCCCCTTTGCCCTTTCTATCAGTTCACAGCAAGTCACAGGTTCCATCACATCCAAGGAGCGGGAATCATACAATGGCAGGAACTCTATGAGGTGGGAATCATGAAGCCGTCTTATGGGCCTGTTCACTACATAGGTAAAAGCAGGGGGATGTCAAGAATTTGTATAATCGAGTGTTATAATCTATCGTGATGTTGTCAGACTCAATGTGCTCAACACATATATTTATTAGGTGTAAGACATTTTTATAAAAAGTATATAAAATAGAAGCACCATAAGAAATGTACAAAAACTTACCTCTGCCTTAAAAAAAAAAAACTAACCAAAATAAAATAAGACAAAAAACTTTGCCTTCATTATTGTTTTCTCCAAAAGAAGCTAAACCTATTTTGTTTTTTTTATAACAATCCCTCTGGAAAGAACATGCTGTTACGTGGCAGCAATTCTTCGTATTTTACTCCACGATGTGTCATTTCTATTGGCGCTCCCTCTTTCTTCCCCTGTAAAAGGGGCACCAAAAAAATAAAATGCCAAATCTGAGAGTCTCCATTCTCTCCATTAATATTGAATAGGTGGATATTGAGGGAGGTGGTCTCCATTCTCTCCACTAATATTGAATATTGAAAGCTGAAAATAGCTGTTACCACTGTTCACTAACCACTGTTTTATTTTCGTCTCATTTTTACTTCTGCATCTTTATGATTTGTCTACTTTTCTTCTTCCATCAGAATTTATCCTCCGTATGAACAAGAAACTTGTTTATTTTATATACACCTGTATTTGCAGAGTTAGCCCAAAACCTGGCATATTGTAATAATCGAATAATCGATCCCTGAACGAATTAATAAATGAATGGAAAACACCTGCCTCTCGAAACGATTAATCAATCCAGTGGGGCAGTAGTAGTACCATTTGCTACTATGATTCATCATAGCCATTCAGTCAGCCACACAAGGATGTGAATTTTTTCCCAGTTCAACAGGAGTGAATTTATAACCAGACTAAATTATCGGGGTTTTTTTTTCAGTAATGTTTAGTATTTTGAATAGAGTATGCACTTATTAATATAGAAAAAAATCCCAAAAGTCTGAAAGGGCAGATAATGAGTATCTTTCCCCCATGAGACAGTCACTGTTATCAGTTCTTTTTGTTACCGGTATATTCTTCCAGAGATAATTTACATACATGTATATTTTTCTAGAAGTCCCACATAAAAGCAGTGGCTATATACATTGTACTGAGCCTAGAGGCTTTTTAGGTACTCTGTTATGGAGATCCATCCATATCTACACACTATGAAGTCCTTTATTCATTTTTTCATTGCTCTGTAGCATTTTGTTATAAAATCACTATTATTTATTTAGCTGATTCTAAATGAATCCAATTTATTTATATTATCCCACTACTTTAATTGTAAAAGGAAAAAGCTCAATGCTCAACAGGGATAAACGCTCACCTTTCATGAGTATAACTTGGTCAAAATCTCCTTCTGTCGATGAAATGACATGGACGAGAGTAATCAATTTCCATTGAATCCATCAGCCAAAATTCTGTTTATTAAAGGGAGGGGGAAAAGAAGGGAGAGCATGTTGGTTAATATTTGAATATTTCAGGTAGGAAAAGAAAGTACTAAGTGCAGCCGTTCTTTCACCAGTCCTGAAAACAGCTAACCTAAAAACATTAGCAAAGAAAAAAAGAGATGGCTTTCCTTTCTCATTCTTATTTAAAATTCAGTTTCAAAGTTGATTTTCCACGTTATTTTTAGACATTTTAAGGTAATGGAGAGAGAGGGCTTATCATCTCAGCACATTGGCATGCAACTTGAGTTTGTACTTTTTAAAGTAATTACAAGGAAATGTGTGTATTTATAGTTGACTTTGACTTTCTTACAATTATTTAATAAGGCAGGCTGGTAATATTGCTCTCATGATCTAAGAGCCTGTAATCTCTCTGGGGTCTAATTATCTCCCGATAACCTTGCCCCTTGACGAAAACTGTATTGCTATTATAAAACATGTTTATTTTGGGAAAGAACATATATTTTGCAGTGTAATAGCATTAAACTGTCAGACCTGAGTGTTAACAGCAATTTGCCCAAAGAGCTTTCAGGAAAGATTAGCTCAGGCATTACATGTGGCTTATCAGACAATCTAAGGGGCTCGAAAGTCATTTTTACAGCAAGTATTTTTTTCTTGGAAAAGAAAATCTTCTAGCTTAGATCCTGGCTTCTCTGTCCTCAAATAGGGCTATTTACATTTTTACCTGTTAAGATTTTTACTGAAGGATGTGGCCACATAAGAGGATACAGAAAAGAAATAAAACTGGAATAAAAAGAAACTGAGCTTTTGTCCAAAGTAACAGTGCTGAAACTTTAAAAAATGGTTCTAGAGACAAAATCCTTTGGATTCAAGTCCCACAACTGTGTTTCTTACTTGTTCTTTACTAGTTTATGAAAATTATTAATTTCTCTCAACCTTAGTCTTCTCAGATACAAAATAGAGGTCTCAAGGAGGGATGTGATAACGTTATTCAACCCACAATTATTATATTAGAAATTAGAAATAGATATTAGCTAAAGTGTCCCAAGGTAATAACATAATAACCTATTAAGAAGCAGCTATTATATTTATTATTGTGAGTCATCATTATCTGTTCATTATC
The DNA here is from genome assembly GCF_000181295.1 of Otolemur garnettii. NCBI lineage: Eukaryota > Metazoa > Chordata > Mammalia > Primates > Galagidae > Otolemur > Otolemur garnettii. The sequence goes on from NW_003852464.1 coordinate 2,618,241, forward strand.
CAACAAATAGGTATTATTCGCTGGCTTTCTGCTACTCTGCTCTGAAGCAGGTATGAAAGGTGAGCCAAAGGGACTTGTTTCCTGCCGTGCTAAGGCTCATAATAAATATGCTTATCTTTCATTATTATTCTAAAACATACACCTTTGAATCTTCAGTGGAAACTGCCCTCCAACTGTGTCATTTGAGATTAGAACAGGATAAATTTTCACTGAGTCCTGAATCTGAAAATGCCGGTCAAGGTAGGTAACAGCCAGGATCACCCAAGCTGTTTCTTCTCCAGAAGTGAACAAGGAGGGCACAAAACGGATGTCAGTCTACTGACTGGACATCACAGTCATTTCAAAATAGGTCATACGATTACTATCTTTGGGACATCTTTGAAGCAGATATTCATTGAATGTTACTGAAGCACCTGTTTGCATCAGCCACTCTGGGGATAAAGCAGTCGACATGGCACTATGTCATAAAGGGAGGTGACTAAAAAAGAAATAACAAGAAATAATAAATAAGACTTGGATTTAGCAAGTAATTTGATGGTGAGTTTAAATAAAAAAATACAATGGAAAAGCTGGGTAGAGAATGCAAGGGTGGGTGCCCTCTTTTAAAGGTGATTCAGGATGGCACCTGTGGCTCAAAGGAGTAGAGCACCAGCCCCATATGCCAGAGGTGGCGGGTTCAAGCCCAGCCCTGGCCAAAAAATAAATAAATAAACAAAGGTGATCCAGAAAGGCCTCAAGGAGTAGAGATGTGCTCAGGCTGCAGAGACTGTCGCGAGCAGAAGAGTAGGAGTGTCTCATGAAGAAACTGAGGCTGAGAAAGACAGTTTTATTTATTGACATTCTTGTGTATTTATTTATGCCCTCTCTGTGTTTAAAAATTGATTCTAGGTAAAATAAAAAAAATATTGATTCTAGGTGAGTTTAAAACAGGAGTAAAAAAAAAAAAAAACTGCCAGAGAAGATGAGAAGGGAGTGAGAAAATCCAGGCAAAGGGAAAACCATGTCCGCAAGACTGAATAAATGAAACTTCAGGTTCATGGACAAAATTTACTTTGCAGTTCCTAGAGGAAAACACAAAATTCTGCCCTTGATCATTCTACTAGACGATGCAAAGAGAAACTAATTAATGATAGAATTCAAACCTACACCGCAGGCAATTACTCAGCTGATACTTTGGAGAAGGTGGGCTGCACTGGTATGGGGTCAGAGAGAAGAGTTGGAACAAGGCACCAAACAATATCATTATAATAAACACAATAATGAATTTCCTCACTTTTTTTTTTTGTACAGATGGAGTCTCACTATGTCGCCCTCAGTAGAGTGTCCTGGCATCACAGCTCACAGCAACCTCCAACTCCTGGGCTTAGGTGATTCTCTGGCTTCAACCTCCCGAGTAGCTGGGACTACAGGCACCCACGACAACACCTGGCTATTTTTTTGTTGTTACAGTTTGGCCAGGGCCAGGTTTGAACCCGCCACCCTCAGTATATGGGGCCGTCACCCTACCCACTGGGCCACAGGTGCCACCCAACCTCGCCTCATTTATTATAATGTTCTTTCAATGTAATAAAAACAAAAAGCCCAATGCCAAAGTACATTTCCATTCACAACATTCTCCCAAAGTAGAACGGTACCTTAGAGTTGCTTACCTCTCTGAGGACCTGGATGAAACCCAAGATAGATTTAGGTGATCTCAACAAATAGTTAACATTTTTTTCTTTAAAACGTGTCACTTCATTCAAATTAGAGAACTTTTACCGTGTCCCATTAATGCTCCCATTCAATGAGGAATGCATTGATAAGATTTTGTAAAATCTAATGAACTTAAATAACACTTCTGAAGTGTTGACTGCTGCATTAAGACACAGTCAAATAAACTAACCAAAGACTACACAGGTAGCGCATGGAAGAGGCAGGGTTTAAACCTTGGTGTACCTTAATCACATACCAGACCAAATACACGTCTCCATTTGTTTTTAAAATTATGTTTATATGGCTTGGCGCCTGTGGCTCAATCGGCTAAGGTGCCAGCCACCTACACCTGAGCTGGCGGGTTCGAATCCAGCCTGGGCCCACCAAACAACAATGATGGCTACAACCAAAAAATAGCTGGGCATTGTGGTGGGTGCCTGTAGTCCAGCTACTTGGGAGGCAGAGGCAGGAGACTCGCTTGAGCCCAGGAGTTGGAGGTTGCTGTGAGCGGTGATGCCATGGCACTCTATCCAGGGTGACAGCTTGAGGCTCTGTCTCAAAAAAAAATTATGTTTCTATGCTGCTTTATGTTTTATTATGTATGTATTGAACATGCAAAGAATAACAATATAATAAAGATACATGAAATACATAAATAATAGACTCATAAATAATAAACTATAAAATTTAATAGGAAGAGATGCAAGATGATAATACTACATCAGATTCGTATTTTATAATTCAACATGAATTTTCTGTTACTTGTTTTCTCTTAGAGTTAAGTGAAATAATTTTAAGCTCATTATTTTTTTTAATTTCAAATTTAATTGGCCAGCAATATGCAAACAATGAAAAACACGAGATTTCTTCAAATAAGAAACACTATTTTCTTAAATGACCCTATGACTGTATCTACCACTAACATAGGGAAAGAAACAGTAAAATCGATATAGTCCTAAAACATTACGGATTTCAAGGCATATTCCTCTTTCAGAAATGTTAATAGGTTGAAATATGGATGCTAAGATAGAGTGAATCACTGGTCACAGTGGGCCTTACCATTACTTTCTTGTTCTGAGCTTTGGAAATGACATGATTCATTATTAAGCATGATATTTGCTTTTGCCTAAATTGTGGATGTGTGTCTAGAGGTGTGTTTATACACACTTACACATTTTTAAAGAAATCGTCCACTACTATATTACTGTAATTTTTATCTAGATCAGATACTCAATTTCTCTTCATCATCTATGAAATGATAGATTTTTAAAATTTTGTATTAGTGACTATATTTTCTTTCTAGAATTTCTATTCAGTCCTTTAAAAAGTATCAAACTTTATACATTTATACATATATGCACACACACACCTGTGTGTATGTATGTGTTGTTACCATAGGCCCAATTTATTGCTCTATAGTCTTGTATAATCCTATTGTACTATTTGTCAAAGTCCTTGTAGATTGCCCATTGCTCATCTTTCATTTCATGAGCATGAATTCTGTCTAGATTGGGAGCCCGATCTCTGGTGGTGGGTTTTCTTGGGTGCATACTCATTTTGTCTAAGACACCTCATTCCGTGGAGGATTCTCTCACAGGAACCGCGTTTTTCTCAGTTTCTAGAGACGGACTTCAGAAATGCTTTTACATTTGCCGATGCAAAACCCCTACAGGCATTTCTATTTTGAGGCCCGTGTTAGACTAGTTTCCAGGCTTGAGGTTTTCACACGGCATGAACTATTTGGAGATGCACACATGTGGTTTTGGTGGGTGTTCCGATTCTTCTGAGGATGGTTTCCATTAGTGGCTGGGGCATGGCTTATTACCAGGCTAAAATCCAAGGATGGTAAGTGGATATTTTTTGGATTCGAATGTAGGGAGCATTTTCTTAGATTGTAAGTATATGCAAAGATTGCATGTCAAACTCCCTGCATACCTTAGGCTAAGTCCCCAGTGTTCTGGCTTGCTTTATAACAAAAATTGAGTAAGATGTATCCAAGGTTGACAACTAACCATTATTCAGTACTTGTTAAAATATTAAAATATGCCTATGCTTCTAGCTATCCCAAACATCTGACTCCCTTCATTGGGAAACCGTCTTAGATCCCAAAACTGAGTTCTAGCAAATATGTAAAACACTGACTCTCCAAAACCTCTGTCCCCGGGTGAGATTGGCATACATATGTACAGTATGGCATTATAACAGTTGTTAAATATTTGTAGTATTATGTCTGATTATAACCAGCCAGAGTCCCCGTGAATATTATAATTTCTATCCCACTGCCATCTTGACCATCATGTCTAATTTTTGTTTCTAGCCTATAATCTCCTTTTTGTTTTCAAGAATCCCATGATTCAATCCATTCAAATAGACATAGCTTTGTGTTAATTAATTATTTGAGATGTGGCATCCATACCCAGTGCTGCAAACTAAAATTCTAAGTAAAATAAAAATGCTTTACCTTCTTTTTCTTCACTGACCTGAGAGAGCATCACGATTTGAGGAAGCAATCTGGATATTTTAAAGTATCTCTTTTTCTAAAACTAAGGAAGTTTCTTCGGTTTTGCTAAAACTTCAGATTTACCATCAACCCTTTGAGAGGTGATTCTCTGAGTAGCTAAATGAAAGTCAGGTAATTTGCGTACAAAGTCTATTTAATTCACCTCATTATTCACAATATAAATGCACGACTTCTTTGCTCTGTTTGCTCTGTCTAGTTTAAGAGTCATAGGAAGAATCAATTACTCATATTATTATTTGTACTCTTCATTTTTATATTTTCTTATACTTTTAAATAATTAAGTAGCATGTTGTATCCTAATATAGGTAGTGTGATTAAGTTCAATTTACGATCACTGAGATCCCTTTGTTCTTCTGCTTTTTAAGTTTATTTATTTATTTATTTTTTGCAGTTTTTGGCAGGGGCTGGGTTTGAACCCGCTACCTCCAGTACATGGAGCTGATGCCCTACTCCTTGGGCCACAGGTGCCACCCTGCTTTTTTAGTTTATTTTCCTATCTTGGATAGACCTGAGTTCTCTCACATGGTGTAGACAAGGTGAAAAGAGCCTGTGGCAATTTTTTCAATTTCCCATCAATTTCACTGTGACCCTTGACTTTTCCTCATGTTCTTGGAATAAAGTAAAACCTTTGCTTAGATAGCACATTAGCACAAGTTAACATTTCTTTCAGTCGCAAATAATTTTGTTGTTGTTTGTGTGTAGCTATGTGTGTGGTGTGTGTCAGTGTGTTTCAAGGCTGAGTGGTACAAAGTCATAGTACGGTCTTAACAACGATTGCTTTAACCCTCACCTACACGACACGGTCAGATAACAGAGTCAAATGAACTTTAATTTGAAAACATTCACCTCTTAAAAGCATGAAATAACTACAATGATATGGGACCAGTTTGACTGTCCCCACATGCCTCTGCTACTACTGGACATCTCTTGGAAAGCTATGGTCACAAATAAGAAAAATCAGGTTCCATGCAGTGCCTACTTAATACCCAGGCACTGTCCAGACATTTCAGCTGAATTAGATCATTTAATCCGGAGAACAATGTGACGAACTAGAAAATAAGTATGCCTATTTTTACAAATAACAAAACGAAATGTCAAAGAGATCAAATAACTAATTCAAGGCCAAGTGACTTGTATTTAGCTGCACTGGGATTTGAACCCAGGTTATGAGGGCTACAGAACGTGCCCTCTTTCCATTACACACAATTGCCTGCAAATTAGGCGTCCAACCTACTTATCTCTGAGTGCATTCCACTTTTATGAGACATTCTGGGCTTTCTGCTTCTTTTCATGGGAGAAATAGTCTCATCTCCTCACTACCTGCTTGATATTCTCTTGAGAATAGCAAATCAAGCCCTTTGACTTTGTACATAATAACCATGTATTATTCCCATGATCCATTAATTTCAACAGGGCGTGGATCAGGTTTTCAAAATTTCCACATAAATCATTCTATCCTGGCACATGCCTCCCATCACTGATTGGACAGGCTCTTTCTGGCAAGATTTTTATTAGAACTTTTTCCCTATGGCCCGTGATTTCCAACTAACTTGACATGTTTTCTTTAATGGGATCAGAACTTCTTGGAATCTACACTAGTTTATCACAACTTACACTACTTATTCCATGGACTGCTTTTCCTCTGCACATCTATTAAGGGATCTTGCCAAAGCCCAGTGTTGCTCAACTTTAGATCAGTCGGTAAATTATCACAAAGAGGAAGGGTATGCTCATATGTTCCTTCTACCAGACAACACAGTTGTATTTTAATTCACCAGTCCTCATTATTTATATATTCAACTATTTCATAAAATAACAGAGTAGAAAAGTCCTTTCAATTGAGGGATTTTATATATATATATTATTTTATTTTATTTTATTTTATTTTTTTTATTCAATGTCTATGTACCGAGCACCTGTGTGTTGGGTAGGGTCCTATGCTCTACACTAGGCATAAAAAGCATGTATTTCTTCCTATCTCAAGAAATCAAATCATAGTCAGAAGACAAGTAAATTCATACAGAGTTTTAATGACAATGTCATGAAATGTCAAAATGTCCCACCCTCATTCTCCTTTAGATTTCCTCGTACCTCTTTACCCGCTCCTTCTCAACCAGCTTCTTTCCTGGCTTCTCTCCCTTTGTCTTTCCTTTATTTGGGGCTTAACCCAGAGCTCTGTACTCCACCAGCTTCTCTCCGACCCGTCATACTCCTTTTTGAGAGCCACTGTCACCCTTATCTCTTTATGAACAAATTCCAAGTGATATTGTCTCGGCACTCCTGTGTCCCATAGACACCTCACCCTAAGTAAAAGCAACAAACACCATCATCCTCCTGAGTAACCTGCTCCCCAGCAATAACCAAGCTTGGTGACCAATCTCATCTCGTCTGTTTGCAGCCTTGTTTAGTGACTGGTGCTACTGTATAAGTGGGAGGCTAATCCAGCAACCATCCTTGATCCCTCTTGTCCTAAGCTACAACTATCCAAATACTAGGTACCACCAATTGCACTTTCTAAATTTTTATAGTCCATCCCCACTGCTCCATTTCTTAAGAGTTACTCTTAGCTCATGGTAAGATCCCTGTAACAACCAAAGCTGTCGTCTTCCCTTGAGTATTTTCCCTCTCCAAACCACAAGTTATACTCCTAATAGAGTATTACTTAAACTGTAAATCAAATAAGTCCTCACTTACAATCCTTTGGTAGCTTCTCAATGCCCTCAAACTATATCCAAACTCCTGAGCATAGGATTGGCAGAGCTTTGCATGATATGAACTCACATTTCCTCTCCAGAGTCTTTTCACCATTCTCAACTTTTCTCTCTATCCTGCAAAAACACAGGAATTCTTTTTGTTCCTTTATGTTGTATTTCCTCCAGGCCATATTTCATGCCACTGATTATGCTGGGATATTCTCCCCACTTCTTCTACATTACGTCACCTTTCTGCTGGGATGAATCTTATTCTTCAGGTCTCACTTAGATACCTCTGATGTCGTCCAGGAAACCTTTTCTGAACTCCCAAGACTGCTTAAACTACACTTACAAGTACCCATACCCTAGCACTCCGTTCTTACATCTCAACACTACAAATGCTGAATTGTATTTGGCACTTGTCTATTTTCCCTAGCAGACTGCAGGTGAAATAAGACAGCAATCATGCTTTTGTTTATTTTTTAATTCCAGAATAATGCTATGAATATTGCAAGCATTCTGATAATAAATAAGAAAAGAAAGGGAAGGGTGGATGGATGATGAATTTTCTCCCTGATCAGGAGAGTTGACAGAAGGGAAGGTGCTGAGGGGAAATTAGCAATTAAGCTAAGCCATGAAGAGTAAGGAGGAAATAAAGGAGGAATGGGACTTTCCAACAACAACAACGAAAAAAACCCCAAACAAACAAACAAACAAAAAGAACTTGGAGACTTGGCAGTGAATTAATGATATATTTAATTAAGATTGAAAAATTTTCCTTATTCTTTTAAGTGACAGAAATAATTAATTAGAATCTGACCAGACTATGAATGGGCTTAAATATACTGATGAGATGAGACTTCGTGCTTAAAGTACCTCTAATACGTAAATACATGGAGGCATTATAACTGTTGAACAGCAACAATAATGATGTTTATGGTGAATTTAGTGTATGCCAGGGCCTCTACTAAGTACCTTAGATGTTAATTAATTTTAACTTTTCTACAATCTTGGTGGCAGGGTATAGCATGGCAGCCAGCACAGCCTACCTTTACTGATAGAGCCAATAAGGGAGAGAATTTATAAATGGTTATAAAATTCTATGCCTAACCCCATTCTAAAATTCTAAGATGTATCAGTAATAAAATATCATTTCCTGGGGAAAAATGATTTATTGATTAAAATCCGACAATTGCTAGTTACCGGTTTATGTGGCTTTAATGCTGTCATTTTTACATGATCACTTGAAGTTTTTATTTTAAAATTAGGAAACAGCGAGAAATGCAGGAATTAACGTTGTCCCTGGCAAATGTAAATTTTAGTTCACACATAAAATAGGTTACTGAATTTTAGCAATATAATTAGAATGAAAATGCCTTAATTCTATTCAATTGTTACTTGAGTATTCATTGTGGTGGCAGGCCAATATATAGGTATATATAATTTTCCTTTTATCCAAAAATTAATATAATTAAAATTATTAATCCATTACTTTATCATTTTACAGCATTTTTTCTTTTTTCTTTTTTAATTTGCTGATATGATTATATATACAAAATTCAATAAAAGAAAATTATCACTGTGGGGTTGTTTGGGCTATTACAATTATTCATTTTATGCTATTGTTATTAATGAGAATACTTTTGTGATGATGTTGTTACCAAATGATTCACTCTGGATGCCGGATATGCTAGGAGTGCTTCTGGTAAATCCTGTAATCTAGATAACAAATATTATCTCTAATTGTATAGATAAGAAAACCTGGATAGACACTGGCAAGTGACTGAGTGACAGAGGCAGATTTCCACATAAGGCAGGCAGGAAATGGGGACTCCAGTTAGAAGACAATTTTGAAAGCCTGTACTGATGTCCAAGTGTGGAAGGCATGATCCCTTGGAAGGAGCCCAGCAGCTCCCGCACATGGTAATGACGGGAGCATGGTAATGCAAGTTAGTCTATGTACCAGCTCTTACTAATGTTTGCACGCAAGCACCAGAAGGTCTCTACTTTGCTGGTCCCTCTAGACTATGGTTGATGAAAAATCTTATCCCTGGGGAAAAATGCTTGCAGTGATTTTAAGGCCAAAGCTATAAAAATGAAATACCGTAATTTCATAGTCACAACACTGGTTTTCTAACTGCATTCTCATTCCTTATTTGATCTAAATTTAATGAGGCAACTTCAAAACACAATGTGATAAGCAGGAAAATATTAGTAGTTACTGCGCTGACCTGGGCTACACCATTAAGGAAAAATGCTCCATTTTAAGTCAACAATAATATATTTTGCCACCTCTCTCAGATTGTTACTGGCAGAAGGTGAAAGGACCAGTTAAGGTGCTCTGCATTGTAACAGTGTTCCCACCCAGCCTTATGAGACTTGGGTACCCCATTTCTCAGGATTATTAATTATACAAATTATTATTGGGTGAACCTTAGACCCTCAGGCTCTCTTCCTGCAGCTGGATAGGAGACAAAGCAAGAAAAAAAAATGGAGCTCAACTATTTAAGAGTTGCACCACTTATCAATTTGAAAACTCTGCTTCATTTCTGTTTCCATTGGGTTTCTTTTTCTTATCCTTAAAACAATATTATACTGATTTTTCTTCAGATTTTCCATTCTTATAAATTTAAGGGGTAAAGCCACGTGTTTGACTTGATGCTTTAAATAAATAATGGATTGGCTGGCAAGTTTAGGAAGAAAAATAATCTTCATTGGACCAAAAAAAAAATACATCATCTAGACTGTTGAAGCTGGAAATTGGCTGAACATTTACCTAAAGGCCCCTCAGTCCATTCAACATTAGAATTTCTGCAAAGAACAGACAAAATAAACTTAGGGGCCTATTGTAAGGGTGAGGCTTATGTGAGGTGGGAACTCTCCAGGTTACTGATATCACAAATTTATTTATATTTTACTTTTTAAAACAGTTTATTGAGGTATAACTGACATATAAAAGAACTTTTATTAAAAAAATAGATTAATATGAGGGTATATATAATTAGTTTACATTGTTTGCATTTTTAAGATAAATTCAAGTTTTAATTGATTCCTTCACCCAGGAAGTGTGCCATACATCCTCACATTGTTTCTGCTGGGTAGGAACCTGCCAACTGCCTTCTCCCTCACCCCCTATTCTTGAACTTAACTGAGTGTTTCTCTCATGTAAGCAGGTTGTTGTTAATCTACAAGTTTTAGATTAGTACTGAGCACATGGGACACTTGATTTTTCATTCTGCGATACTGAGGAGCCTGTTCTCCAAATGCTTCCAAGTTGTAACAAAGGATACAAAATCTCCATCGTTCTATGGCTGAACAGTATTCAGTGGTACAATATACCACAGTTTATTAATCCATTCGTGCGTTGAAGGGCCCTTGGGTTGTGTCTGCATCTTTGCTATTATAAATTGAGCTGCCATAAACATTCAAGTACATATGTCCTTACAATGAAATGACTTTTTTTTTTTTTGCTTTTGAGTAGATACCTAGTGTTGGGATTACAGGATCAAGTGAGAGGTCTACTTTTGGTTCTTTGAGGACTTTCCATACTTCTGTCCATAAAGGCTGTACTGGTTTGCAGGTCCACCAAAAGTTCAGGAGCGTTCCCTTCTCTTCACTCCCATCCCAGCATCTGTTGGTTTGGGACCTTGTGATGTGGGCAATTCTCACTGGGGTTAGGTGACATCTCAAAGTGGTTTTAACTTGCATTTCTCTAATAATTAGAGACTATGAACATTTTTTCATGAGCTTGTTTGCCATTCATCTACCTTCATGAGGAAAGAGTCTGTTCATGTCTCTTGCCCAGATTTTAATGGGGTTGTTTGTCCTTTTTCGTTTATTTGCTTGAGTTCTTTGTATATTCTGTCAAATTGGATTTGTACAGCTTGGTGAGTGTGAAGATAAATGTATACCCATTCAATCATCACCACAGTCTATACCATAAACCCAACCATCATCTCCAAAAGCTTCTTTAGGCTCTCTTTATTATTATTTGCTTATGTAGACAGGACACGCAGTGTCAGATCCCTCCAAGAATATGTCTAAGTATACAATATAGTATTGCTATCTATAGGCACTATGCTAGACAGTCGATCTCTAGGACCTATTTATTGGCATAACTGAAATTTATATCCTTCAAAAACACCTCCCCATTTCCTTCTCCCCATAGTCCGTGACAATCACCATTCTATATAAATCTCTGTTTCTGAATTTGACTATTTTAGATTCCTCATATGAAAGATATCATCTAGTATTTGTACTTTTGTGCCTGGCACATTTTACTTATCATGATATCCATCATATTCATCCATGTTAATAAAAATGACAGGATTTCCTTCTTTTTAAAGTTACATAATATTCCATTGTGTATATACACCACATTTATTATATCCATTCATCCATTAATGGATAAGTTACTTCCATGTCTTGGTTATCATGAATGAAAATGCAATGAATGAATGTAATGCAATGAAAATACAAGTGAACATAACTTTTTGAGATCCTGATTTCAATTCCTTTGAATATATACCCAGAAGTTGGATTACTAGATCACATTGTATTTCTATATTTAAGAATTTTTAGAAATCTTCAACTGTTTTACATGGTGGCCGCACCAATTTACATTCACAACAATGGTGTATAAGAGTTCCCCTTCTCCCTCTACCCAAAATTTGTTTTATTTTGTTTATTTAAATAATAGTAATCATAACAGGTGTGAGAGCTTAGAGCTTTATTCTTGCTCAAAATTGGGCTATGCTGAGAGGTTATGTAGTTTGAAAACACTTTTCCCGGCTACCTCTTCAACTCAGAGGAAATCATCACAGTAGATGACTTATTAGGCTGTTCCTCAAAGAGATGGCAGAGTCATTAAATTGAAGTTTTTAGAGGATTAAATGTCCACAGTTTTACTAGATCCATATCACAAACTTAAAAATGTTCTGCTTTTCTGTTTTTAAACTTACTTTCTCTCCTATAAGGAGAAATCATTATGCTTATGTGACTTTCGCTTATAGAATAGTACGAGAGTGAGGATGAGAGAAAAAGGGAAAGGAAGCAAGGAAAACATGAAGCATTTCTCAGGCCTAGTCTATAAAAATAACTTTCAGAGACACAGCAGACTGACTGGGAGGGCTTCTTACTCCAAGGTGGAGTAGGCCAAGGAAGAGAGGAATCTTCCTGGCTTCCGCCTACAGGGAGGAAACTTCCTTTGAAACTCCCTTTCTCTTAGGGCTCCCTGATGGTCTCTCTTGGCAGCATCTCCAAGTATTGGGACGTGACTTGGTGTTTCATCCAAGTTTAAAAGTGGAAAGCTGTTCCAGCTCAGGTAAGTGACAATCAAGGGCAAGAAAAGAAGCAGCCGGTGGAAGGCATCTGAGAAAGTACATTGATTTGGGCACAAAAGATAATCGTGCAATTAACCTATCCCAAACTATCTTCCCCACTGATCTGCAATTCCTCCAAGCCTTTGACAACTCAGTGACAAGCCTTCAGTCCAAAAATCTTAGACCATTTCTATTTCTTTCCTTTCTGGTCCATCTAATCTCACAGATAGTCCACATGGCTCTGACTTCAAAATATAGCCAAGGTACGTATCCCTGGCTATTTCCTCGTAAAATTTCGTTCCTGCTATGCCTATTTATGGCTTTCTTCCTTCCCCTTTAGGTCTTTTCCCAAATGTGCATTCTCAGGAGGCCTTCCAGACCATCATTTATACTAGAGCCCCTGCTCTCCCATGTCCCTACCCCACTGCTTCTCTTCTCAACATCAGATATAAGATTTGATTATTTATTACCCACAAGAATATATGCTCAAGAAAGGCAGTAATTATTAACTGCTGTGTTTGCTGCTAGATTCTCACCACTTAGAACTCTTTATGGCACAGAGAAGGTTTGCAGTAAAGATCTGGATGATTCCAACATTGCCTTAAAAAAGTCAGAGTGTCCAGTGTAACCAGCCCCACTTTCCCACGTGAGAGTCCTCCCCTGGAGGTGCATCTATACAAGACTCCGCTGGGCTTCCCCCATTCATGGCCACCTCAGTAGCCCCAGAACTTGTGAGTTATAGCACTGAAGGATTGTGAACTCTTTGAGGAAAATGACTATGTCCTGATCTGGGGCCTGGGGCTTCTCTTCCATGTGGTCTTGCTCTCTCTCACCTTCCTCTCCTTTGGACATTTAGAGAGTGAGGAGAATTAAAAACATTCTGGGTAGGAAGAAACCGCTTCCTGCTCGGCATCCAAGCTGCATGTTATCCACATAAAGATGCTGCTTGGGTAAAATATGTAAATACCATCCTCCTCCAACACATCCTCTGAGGCAATTTGAAAGCACTTTGGCCTCATCAGCTCCTACCCGTGCTCATCTATGCTCTTCTGACCACTTAGCTTATCACAGGAGCACCAGTGAAACTTCACAACAGAGGCAGCCTGGAGCCTCATATGCTCAAATTCCTCTGCCACCTGAATACTTTCACCAGGATCTGTCCTGAAATCTTAACGAGTCCATGATCATTCTTTCTTCCTCTCTCACCTGTGTTCCACCTTAGTCAGTGGCATCAAATCAGGCCCAGGACAAGATAACTGGCTTTGAATTTCCTCCACCTCATCTCCCATTGCCATCTAGTCGCTAAGTCTCCCTGCATACAGATAGCTCCTGGTGGCGTTTCCTGAGTGTTTTTTGGCTGCCCCAAGTTAGGTGTGTATTTCTTCCTTGCAGGCTGCAGTGCCTCCAAAATGGTATCCTGGCCAATAACTCCACAGAGAGGTTCTTACTCTCATTAGGACTATTTATGTCAGAACATCAAGAGTAATCCTTGACTCCTTCCTCTGCTTCATCCAATATTTTTTAATTTATCGCCAGGTAATTTAGCTAATTTTACCTTCTAAAATATTTCCTAAATCATGATTTCACTGTGCTAATCTAGGTTACCTTCTACTCTCATGATCTCCTACAGCAGCTTTCCAATGGATCATCCCACAGTTTTCTTTTTTTGTCTTTGCATTTGTTATGTTTTGTTTTGTTGTTTTATCTACCTCGTAAATAATCCTTGGCATTGCAGCCAGAGTAATCTTTTAAAAGTACATTATTTATTAAAACACAGTCTTTAAAATGTTGCCATCCTGTGTCAAAAGCCATTGTATTGCAAACCATTGGCTTTAGAATGAAGGGTAAATTCTTTACCAGGTCATAAATCCTGTGACTTAATCTCTCCTGCTTGTCTAGTAGTATCTGGGACCACTGTCCCCCTTCTCCTCTCTCCAGCCATGCTATTTCTTTTTATAAAGCCGTGCTCTCTGCCTCCTTTGTTCTTGCCAGCTCCTCTCTTACCTGGCTAAATATAACTAATATGTCCATTTAAACATACCTTTCTGAGGAAGGCCTATTGCTTTTCTTTTTTCTTTCTGTCTTTCCTGCTTTTTTTTTTCTTTTCTTTCTTTCTTTTTTTTTTTACAGACAGAATCTCATTCTGTCATCCTGGGTAGGGTGCCATTAGTCATAGCTTACCTCAAATTCTTGGGCTTAAGAGATCTTCTTGCCTCAGCCTCCCAAATAACTGAAAGTATTGGAGCCTGCCATAAATCTCAGCTAGTTTTTCTATTTTTATTAGAAATGAGGTGTTTCTCTTGCTCAGGCTGGTCAAGATTAGATTCTCAAGTCCAAGGTAGATTGCTTGTTTTGTATTCCTATAAACCTTTCTATTTTTTCCTCATATCCATTTGCACACCTATGTTTATACAATTACATGTGGCCACGTTTGATATGTGTTCAGAGTAGCCTCTGAGCTCCATGAGTACAAAAACTACTCCTTTCCTCAGCTTGTTCTGTGAGTCTCCAGTGCAATGCCTGCCACAGAGCAGATATTAAAAGTACTTGTGTGAATGACTTGTTTTATTCTTAAACATAGGAAATACCTTGCAAAAAATGTACAGACCTGAACAATCTTTAGAAACACAAATCAGATCTTATTCTCGTGTGCTCAACATCCTTCAACGGCTCCTCATTTCAAAACCTAGAAGCTAACTCCTTAATCTGGCACGCACCATGAACTTTCTTCGGTAATGACTCCCTGCTATCTGAGATGCTCGTGCAATTTGTATTTACTTAGATTTCTTCAAATATCTCATAAAATAAATTTTGTTCTCTTCCATCTTCTTAAAACGCCATCCATTTTCTTTGTCAGCCTTGAAAATTCCATTTTAAGAATCATTGCAAAATTTCCTCTTTCTATGAACCTTCAAATGAGCAAAATTTTGGATTCTGTCACTTCCATGTTTCCAGAACATGCAGCTTCCATATTCCTGTGTTTTAGCACAGATCTCTTAATTTAAATGTTCTTTCCATCCTTCTCAGTATTCTACAAAGACAAGGGTATGTTCTGTTTCTGAATTCCTAGGACATGTGCAAAATCAGTAACAGTTATTTGAATCACTGCATGAATGAATGAAACCTATCATCCCTGCATGTACCTAATCTCTTGTTCCAAAAAAAAAAAAAAAAAGATGTTAGAATATTAAGTAAGTAATTTTCTTCTTTATGTAAGATCCTTTTAAAATCTATTGCCAGGAAAATATCATGTCTACCAATGGGTTGGTCAACATGCTGCAATCTTTCCAATAAAGGAAACTATGTAAATTGCTCTCATTCTCACTGTGCCCTGGGATATTTGATTCCAATGGTGAGGATGATGTTCCCTTAAAATAGATTTTCCTCCTAGCCATAGTTTTAATTTTTTTCTGTACTTTTGCTTCATTGACCCTGATGTATATAAAGTTTTTTATGGCAATTTCTAATTATCTTCAGACAAAAGAAAAATAAGGTATAATTAAAAGAAGAGATTTTTTTTAACATTCTATCATTATATGATACAAAATGTAAATTGTTTTTTACATTGGGGGCATTAAAAATAATTTTAAAATTACAATTACCAGTAAAAAATATTCTTCCCCCGGAAGAAGTCTTCTAAGGATTAGACATTATGTAGGGAATAAGTTCATGTTCAATCAACTTAAAATTTACACCACCCTCTGTAGCTTAACATTCACTTGTTTGCACAAATCCCATCTTCTCCTTTCCCCATTACCACCCTCCCCTTCTCACCTAACAGCTTCACTTCAAGTGAGCGAATATTGTAAAAGGCTATCAGGTCAAAAATGAACCACAGAAAAAATATGTCACATGCAGACCATGTTTGCATTTTTGTAACTGTGTCATCTTGGGCGAGTCACTTTATCTATTTTAGCCTCAGGTCACTAATCAGCATATACACATATGCTACTTGTCCATTTTCCTTCACAGGAATTTTAAATAATGAGATGAAACCTCCACAGAAGCATTATCCTAAAGTAACTATAAACTTAAATATGTAATGTGGCATGGCTGAATTACAGTACTGTGACATTATCACTTTTTATCATTGGGCGTCATTGCCTCTAACATTCAGCCTATGGGATTGCCCCTGAGTCATCACGAAGATAGCATCTTGGTGAACTCTAGTCATAAGTGTAACAATTCATTACTTTTCTTTCCTTCCTCCGATTGCACTTACCTTATTAATGCTGGAAACATATTGTTTCCTCTTTGCCCTGCTACCTGGGAAGTCTGGCTAGATTTGCACATTCATTCATGTGGCTACTCATTCACAAGCTCCATGAAGACAGGAATCTGTTTGTTCTTTCTTCAAGGCTAAAAGAGAACCAGACATTAAGTGGGCACTCAATAAATGTTGGTTGAAATACATCTTATAAATATCCATTGAGTACCTACTATAAGCAATGACATTACAATGGTGAAAAAGATGGTCAATGGACTACCTTCTTCAAAAATTTGCTCTTAATTGAATTGGTAGAGGGAAAACAGTTATCAAGTAAATATATGAACAACAGTGATATGACAGAGTGACTGCAGATGCTCCAGGTAAATTAAATCACATGGTGGGAGGAGGATGACCGGTTATATTTAAGCTGACAACATTTTCCAGGAAGGAAGGGGCCCTGGGAAGATGTTATGGTTTGGATATGTCCCCCAAAGTGCAAGTGTTGGAAGCTTAATCTCCAAGGCAACAATGTTGAGAGGTGGGACCTTTAAAAGGTGATTATAATGAGGGTTCTGGTCTCACAAATGAATTAATGCTACTATAGAGGGAGTAAGTTAATAACCAGAAGAGAGAGTTAGTTTCTGATAAAAGAAATGAATTGGAATGCCGCTTGCCCTCTCCTTTTCACACAGGCTCTTGTGTCCTTCTAACTTTCCACATGGGATAATAAAACACTAAAACGCTCACCAGATGCTGTCATCCTGAAACTAAACTGCCCATTGTCCAATGAGAGCATGAGAAGTGAGTTTCTTCTTACCGACTACCCAATATATTATTGTGTTATAGCAACAAGAAACAGACCACGGCAGGAGGTGAAGGAGCACAGAAATCCTGGTAGAGGGAACAGCAGATGTCATCTTCCACAGCTGGTTAACTTCCTAGTCAAGTTTCTAGATGTAATTTCAGATCTAGGCTGCCCTCCATGGGTAGGAATCTTCATAAAGACATGCCTTCAAAGCTATTCTCACCATGGCACACGGAAAAATCTTCTCTTCTGTGTATTCTGAGCTGGTGGGCTGCTTTCTCTGGCACCGCTCAGCCATGCTGTGTAGGTATGTGCAATTTTATGCACTTTAAAGAGGACCAGCACTTTAAAGAGGGCGGCGCCTGTGGCTCAAAGGAGTAGGGCACCAACCCTATATCCTGGAGGTGGCAGGTTCAAAGCCAGCCCTGGCCAAAAATTGCACACACACACACACAAAAAAAACTGACCAGCAGGATACTCCCTACCGACCTCTGGACTAACTCTGTTATCTGGCTTGTGTTCTACAGTGAGGTTTCTCAAACTGGACACTATTAATATTTCAAGCATTTCAGGATTTCAAAGCATCCTTGAGCTCTGCCCACACCTCCCACTGTCTCTCACACACACTTGCAGTGATGACAATCAACAAGTCTGCAAACATTACCATATGCCCTGGGAGCAGCAAAATTGCCCCCTGTTGAGAACCATTGCTCCATGGGATAAAACATTAGTGGCGTCCTCTCCCTTCACAGAGCTTTCTGAGTGATCTGGAGGCAGGACAAACTGTATTTTCTTATCTAATTCTATAGAGGTCATTTCTAATCTTTCCAGACATCAGATGTGCTATGTGGGTTTATATCTGAATTGGTCTCCATGTATTGGATCTAATCTTTGCCCATCATCTCCTCCTTCTGGAATTCTACTGTCTCAAAATGAAAGGCAAAATTAGGTGATTTCCGAGAAGCTTGTCACCTCAGCTGTTTCATGATTCTTAAAAACAGAATCCTGTGATCTTTAGTGTCATTCATACTTTCATGATTTGTGCAATGTAATTTATTAACATCTGAGGGACTTAGACCACTTGTATGTACATGGACCAACAATTATATTTTATCTCTCTTTAACTATTGGGATTATTCATTTTCTTCTCAATATGGCTGAGAATAATTTCTGCTGCTTTGTGAAGTTTTTTTGTCCAAGTAATTTAGCTTTGGTTATTTAATGACACCTTGTCTTCTAATTAGAAGCAAACTGTGGATATCTTTTATACTAAATTTATAAATCATTGTCTTAATTCCTTTTGACAAAAATGTCCCAGGACAGTTCTGATGATAACCTTCTGTCACAATAGTGTAAGTGGAACTACTCATAATTCAGGTCTCTGCTAATCAAGCTGTTGTCTTTGTTTTTATTGTTGTCGTTAGGTAGAGTCCCTCTAATAATTGTGTCCCAGTCCCCAAAAGTTGTGCCATACACTTTAACACTCCCACGAGCCTCCCTCCCCCACTTCTCACCCCCCATCTTGAATTAGGGTTTTTAAACAGTCTTTTGTTTCAACCATTTTGTGTTTCAAGCTCAAGAATCTAGTAATACAATGTTTAAGACATATCTTGTTTTTTTTCTACTGCAGGATAAAAACAACCTGTTTCTAGTGAGGGCAAATGTCAAGCAGGTCTTCCTTTCATGAATTCACATAATTATGTAATATACAGTATTACTGGGCACTTAAGTACAGGACATGGAGGGGAATATAAAACATTCAGGCCTGCTGTTAAAGAGCTAATAATTTAATTGTAATATAGACGTTGACAATACAAAGCGATAAATGTGAAAGAATAGGGAACTACAGAGTATTGAAAAAGCAGAACGATAGGGTGGTGCCTGTGGGTCAAAGGAGTAGGGCACCGGCCACATATGCCCGGAGGTGGCGAGTTCAAACCCAGCCCCGGCCAAAAACAGCAAAAAAAAGCAGAAAGAAAAATATCTAAATAAAGCTGGAAGGATAGATTTAATAAAGGTACATTGTCACTTTTAGCATATATACACACACACAAGAAGACACATACATACTGTGTGTATGTGTATATATATATGTGTGTGTGTGTGACGTATATGCGCGCGCACACACACACACACACACATATATTCAGACCAAAGAGATTATGAACTATCTATAAAGAAAATTCTAGGGCCAGATGTGAATGGTAGTCATGTGAAAATTTGGAATGTCAATGTAAGTAAGCACCTAACAATTTTCCATATAATGTTTGGGTACATTTGTTTAAAGCCTCTCCTGGACCATACCATCTTCAGGGAAAAGCAAAAAAAAAAAAAAGAGAGAGAGAGAGAGATAGAAAGAAAGAGAGAAAGAAAGGAGAGGAGAGAGGTAAAAGCAAGAAAAAGGGAGAGTGAGAGAGAGAAAGAAGAAAGAGAGAGAGGAAGGAAGGAAGGACAACAAGGACAGAAAAGGCTTAGCAATCACCTGAGTGTTTATTCTGTGCAGTGATGCACATCAAGGAATTTGGAGGCATGGAACTCAATAAAGTAGTTTTTCAATTTGGCAGGAGCAGCAGGAGGGGAGACCAAAACCAGAACAAAGGGATCTGGGTGTCAGTAAATCTGTAAAAGTCTTTAATGTGGAATTATATTTCCTGACAGCACATGCATTCAGTAACGTAAAGATATTTGATTGCGATTTGCACAGCGTCCATTTGAAAGTTAATAATTAGCCATCAGGAAAAATGATGCTTTTCAAAATTATAATGAAATATGTCATACTAAAACCTTTAAAGAGTGGGTGAGTGGTTTCATTTTGTTTCAGGGTCACAATTGCCTTCAATGTGCAACCTCACAGAGCATTACAGAGGAGAAGCTTTTGTGCAAAGTGATCGTAGCACCAGGTCAGCGCCACTCAATCACTGTTCAATAGACTTCCTTCAGATAATACAATGGGCCTCAAAATAATCCAAGAAAAACAGTGTGAGGCCATTTTAGCTGAAGGATTATCCCGTTGAGAGCTTAAATTTCACTTCTCTCTACACTCATTTTCACGTTTTAATTTACAGTTCGTTTATAGATTTCCCCAAATAATGATTTAGCTGTTGGGTAATGTTGTTGCGTAAGATCCTTTCAGTGCATATAATATCGCCTTTGTATTTTAGAAGGTCTCGCTCCACTCAACCCTGTAGAATACAGCCAAGCTGAATGAAAGACCTGGTAAATCCCATCAGTTAGTAATGCATTCTGTCATTCAGTCCAATAGGCCGTCAATAATATTTGTGAATAACCGTGCTGTATGTTGTACTCAAAAATAGTTTCTGATGGTATACAAATAGAAATAGATGTTTACAAAACTCCATAGCATTGGTGAGGGTGAACTCAATCACACTCATGAGCATTGATCTTGCCAGTCATGGTTATTATTGTTTTGAGTTCACCTATCTCCAGCCTCTCCTAAGAAACAAGTCAGGTCAAGTATGGTCGTTCAATTTCCCTTACATGGAGTGGTTTGAAATAGGAACCTGGTACATTTGACCAATGACAAAGAATCCTTTGCAGAGGATTCTTTGAGTGACTTTCTTGTTTGTATGAATGGCCCTGGGCTTTGCTGTGTCCAGATGGAGTATGTGTAGCAGTTACAGCCACCTTGCCTGAGTATGGTATCAATACAAAGAAAGATGAGCTTAATGGTTTTGAGCCTTATCAATCAACTTTGGAGGCTGGTATAACCTTTATAATTTCCAAAACTTTTTTGTTATTATATAACCCAGTTTAATGCAACATAAACCCAGTTTTAACTTGCCATTTAAAAACATCATAAACAGAGAGGGATTCGAGGGTTCACTTCTGTGGTTCATCTTACAAGGGTACAAGTGAATCCTTTTATGAGTAGAATATGAATGTTTTAACACAATAACGAAGAAAGTTACATGAAGGCTATGTATCCCCAAAGTGCATCAATGTACACAGTTACCATTCAATAAAAAAAAAAAGAAACATCATAAACAAAATGGTAAAAAATGGTCTTCTTTTCTTGAAGGAAAAATTGTCCATCTATAAAGAATCTTAAAATGTTTGTAGACATTGATACAGTGAAGTGGCAGTCTATGATTGATTTTTTTTCCTGAGTAATTGAAAATGCAAATCAAGTTTTAAATATGGAGGTTTGCCACTGTATTTTATAATGGTTAAAAATTGAACAGCATAAATGGCCAAAAAATTAAGAAATGGTTAAATTAAGCATATGACTCAATAAAGAAAACTATTAGACATTTATTAAAAATTATGTTTTCAGGCCAGACCTGGTGGCTCACATCTGTAATCCTAGCATTCTGGGAGGCCAAGGCAGGTGAGTTGCTTGAGCTCAGGATTTCAAGACAAGCCTGAGCAGGAGTGAGACCCCTGTCTCTAAAAAAAATAGCTGGGCATTGTAGTGGGCACCTGTAGTCCCAACTCCTTGGAAGGCTGTGGCAAGAGGATTGCTTAAGCCCAAGACTAAGGTTGTTGTGAGCTATGATGCGTAACACTCTACAGAAGATGATAAAGTGAGACTCTGTCTCAAAAAAAAAAAAAAAAAAATATATATATATATATATATGTTTTCAAAGCATATTCAGTGATATAGAAGACATGCTTATGTTAAAATATTAAAATATTAAATAAGTACAAAATCAAAAACATCAAATAAAAAATGATACGTTCCTGCTAAATCTTCTTGCTAGCTTCTGCAAGTGGATCATCTTATGTAATTTTCCTGGCAAATCTATGGAGTGGGTGCTTTTATTATGAAAGTGTTGTAGATGAGCAAACAGGTTTTGAAATTAAATTACTGGCCAAAGATCCTGTAATTATGAAGTAGTAAGCAGGATTTGAATCCCAAGAGTCTCTTTCTTTAATATATTTAGGACAAGTAGGATCAGACTCACGTCCATCTCTGACATCGCCTGTTGGGTGGCCAGTTATCCCTGGTCTCTGTGTCCTTCCCAGGACTCTGAGATGTCACTGAAGCTTCCTTTCTCCTCACTGTCTATCGCCTGTGCCACTCTCCAATGCCTAATTGCAATAAGGTCCATTGCTGTTTCATTCAGATCACTTAATCCCCACAGTCTCATTGACATAAGCTGCTGGAAATAAACAATATTTAATGAAATATTGAGATAAACTGAAAAAGTTACATCACTTTGACAGAAGCGTATAATTTAAAACTAAGCATTTCTGTTTGGGGAGTCCTTCCCCTTTACTGCCATGGGGAATGCCCACCAGCAGCCTCACCAGCTGCCCTATCTTTGCAACTGGGTGTCCCACCATGTTTCGGGGCTCATCACCTCTCTATCTTCTGTCTCCCCAGCCATCAAATTCCAAGCAAATCTAAGTCTCTTAGCTTTCTATTCAAAACATCCCAAATGAGATCCTGGGTATATTTTTGCATATCCCAAATTTCTTAAGATACTGTTTTCTTTTTTATGGGAAAGAAGAAAGGATCTTCCATCAACACTTAGATATGGAATCTACAGAGGCTTAGAATTTCTTTTTCTGAAAACTATGCCAGATCCAGACCAGGCATGGTGGCTTTTCCTTGCAATCCCAATACTCTGGGATGTCAAGGTTGGGGGAATCACTTGAATTCAAGTGTTCAAGACCAGCCTGACCAAGAGCGAGACCCTGTCTCTACTAAAAATGGGTGAGGGGATCTACCTAAGTGTGGTGGCAGTCTCTGTAAGTCCTGGCTACTTGAAAGGCTGAGGCAAAAGGATTGCTTGAGCCCGGGAATTTGAGGCTGCTGTGACCTATGACGCCACTGCACTGAACAACATAGTTTGTCTCAAAACAAACAAACAAACAAAAACAATAACAACAAAAAAGCAAAAAAAGAAAAAAACAAGAAAAATACTATACTAGATGCATTTCAGGCAGAGCTTTTTAAAAAGCAGACATCTGATTTGTTATTTGATTTCTAGATTTCCAAAGTGAAGATTTATTTTTGAACTAAAAAAAAAGTTTTATTTAACACATAACAACAATTGATTAATTATATTATAATAAAATAATATTTCATTTCTTTGAATAATACTTTTATTAAAGAAAATGGAGGTATTATCCTTTACCTGCACTCACCTAGCTGCATGACTTCAGCAAATTCGTTGACCTTGGTTACTTTCACCCTTCTCCCCTACCTTTTTCATACCCTCTCCCCATTTATCAACCTTTCTGTTTTCTGCCACTGTTCAGGGAACCCCTCAATAAAGCTTCTGAAATTACAGCACTCTGGAGTAATCTTATCTTGTCCTCAGTATTTCTTATTATTCCCACTCAACTATTCCACAAAAAGTGCCTTCTTAATAAGATTGTCAGATAATTTATCATCCAAATTGATACAATTTTGAGAGTGTAAAACAATTCTGTTAATATTTACACCTCATAAGCCAGCCCTGTTTAGGAAATTGGAGACCTATGGTCAACCTGTTTTTAGAAGTTCATCCTTTGGAGCTTTCCAATATAAGGAAATAAAAGGACAGTTGGGTTTAAAATGTTCACCTCTAGAATGAACATACGGCCTTCCCCGAGACCTCCAGGCTTCATGAGAAATGTGGAAGAAGATGTTAACTAAGATGTTACTGTGCGTCAGGCACGCGTGACACATGTTACGTGTTAGATGCATTGTGTAGATCAGCTCTCATTCTCACAAATTTCCAAAGTAGCCTTACTACCTTCTCACACGTGCTTAGTTCACAAAAGACAGGGGAATTTTCCACTGTCTTTCCCATCATATCCTGTCAGCAGCCTTTGACTCTGTCCAGAAGTAAGCAAGGCTTGTCTTTTAAAGTCACAGTTACTGGGCAGCGCCTATGGCTCAAAAGGGTAGGGCGCCGGGTTCAAACCCAGCCCTGGCCAATAGATAAATAAATAAATAAATAAAGTCGCAGTTACTCTAACCTTAAGCACTTCTGTCTACCGGAGTAAAATATTCAGCCTCTCCCTATTTTCTAATGATGTCAGTGCCTTTGATCTAAAGCTGTACCACCCTAATATCCATTTCAGAAGCTCCCTTCTGAAAGCAGATTCAATATTTGAATGACTCAAATACAAATAATATACCCGAATCCTACTTTTTCCACTTATACAGTAATTCATTGTTTCTTGTATTTCATTTCTTATAAAGGGGGAGTAAAAGGGAATCTGTCTTATATTTGAGGGAAATTCACAATTTGTGAGAAAAGTCTGTTACTCTTGAAATATTCTTTAAGTAAAGGTGTTCCTTATTCAACACCAGAGAAGCAGTCAGCAGCTTGCACTCATCAACAAAAATAACTCTGATCCAAATGGAAGAACCCGAGGGACCCACAGTTGTGCACTTGTTTTCTTTAGCCTTTCAGTTTTGTATTTCAATTAATTTCTCTCTGACAAAAATCTAACAAGAAAACAGAATGGTAAAGCCATTTTATTTAAACAAAAGTGTCTAGGGGACAAAAAACAGTACAGATGTAAAAGTGAGCAGACCGTACATTAATTAATATTATAAAAATATAATGTGCTCCAACTGGAGCATGAAAATCTTACCTCTAGATGGAAAAAAAAACAATCTGTTATTAGAAATCCCGGAATAAAAGTCATGTACACATACAAACATATAT
The DNA here is from genome assembly GCF_000181295.1 of Otolemur garnettii. Classification (NCBI taxonomy): domain Eukaryota; kingdom Metazoa; phylum Chordata; class Mammalia; order Primates; family Galagidae; genus Otolemur; species Otolemur garnettii. Next base: position 2,643,114 of record NW_003852464.1, read on the forward strand.
ACCATCACTGGTATCAGCTAATTGCAATTTTAGTGTAAGGAAGGACAATATGTTTGCCTCAGTTATGCATATACATATCAATTATTTAATATAAATTTATTAAATGTCTACCCTGTGCCACGTACTAAGAAAGGTTTGAGGGATTCAAACATATATAAATCTAGTCTTACTCCCTAAGACCTTAAGTTCTAGTGGAAGTCACAGAGATACAGCAGTTGGTTTCAATCCGTTTCTGATTACATAATTGGTTCTCAATAGAAAAATCTTATACAAAGACGAACATAACTCTGTCTTCTTTCAACTGCAATCCAAGAAAATAAAATGACAAGTTTGCAAGCTACAGAAATATTTTTAAAATGCATTCTATAATTCTTTCAAATACATTCTATCTGCCATCTGTGCTTGTTTATTACCCCCTTAGAACAGTGGTTCTCAACCTTCCTAATGCCAGGGTGTGTTTTCATTGTTACAAAGGGGTCGCGACCCATAGGTTGAGAACTGCTGCCCTAGAAATTTACATTAGGCTTTAGAAGATGTGGAAAAAATATTTAGGAACTAATGAGTGAGAAAATATTAAAACATTAAGAAGTTTCCCTAAATTAAATATTTATGCAGCAACAATATAATCTAAATTCAGTATATGTCACAAAAAACCTAAGTAGCTAACAGAAAATTATGAACAAAAGTCTTATAGTTCCACCCGTCTGTGAAATAGAATGATGTAAAATATTAGAAGTGTTAGCAGTTTTAATCGTATTCCATAAATCTACAATATCTGTGATATATCTTGCTGTACACTTTCAAGTATTTCAGGCAGGCTAAAATTTTACATGCTGGAAAAAAAAATGAAGTGATGTTTTATACCATCTCATAATGAAATAAGGATTCTCAATAATGGATGAAAAATTCATAATTTGAAATATGGTATAAAATATTCCAGATCTATTATGGGATTTTGAAAAGTATGTATAACAACTGTTGATTAAGCAAGGAATTAAGAAATTGTCATTGTTCTTTACATTTGTGAAGATTAAGTGTCTGCTGACACAAGAGTCTTGTGTCAGGGAATAAATGGTATTTTTTTCTCTTCCAACATCCATAGTGATTACTATCTACTTCATAACTATAGCTGAAGTTGAACCAAGGGAGTAATTGTTATGTTTACAGAAGGGATGTCTGAGTGGCCTTGCCCATTACAGCACACAAAATCTGTGCCCCTTCGGAGAAATTTCCTTCTCATCTCAAATCATTCTTCTTCTTAACAATTGGTTTGCTTTTATTGGATAGATATTTTATAACTGGCAAGGATCCCCTTTACGTACTAACTGCAAGAAAGCAATATAATTTTAAGGCTTCCGAGGAGATATTGGAGGCAGGGTGCATTAAGTGGTTGCCTGAGGGATTTAATTTCTTTCATAAATGAGTTTTATTGTGTTTGTTTTGGTAAACTCTGAAAAATAAGAAATGTTACACACACACATTTAGAAAGAGAAACAAACACATACACAATTCTAGCAACAATAGGGGACATTTTGTAAAATGCATATGACCAAAAACTCAACTACCCACAAGACGTCGTACTGGCCTGTGTCACCAATCTATGGCATTTGCCTACTTCCCATTAACTTTTTGGTTTTATATACTTTACTTTTGGGAATATATGTTCTGCAGTTATGGCTTCCCTTCTGATATCATTCTTGCTTGTTTTCCTTTTTCCCTTTATCTAATTTATAATTTTCGTCTGTATTTGATTGTGTTTCAATCCTAAGATAGTTGAGGTGTAAATGGAACTCCTATCCTGCTACTCACAGCTTTTTGCCATAACTAAAAATTTTATTTTATTTATGGTTTCTGTTCATTTTTAGCTACTGTTATCTGTGGCTCAGGGTTTTCATTGGCCTCTGAGGCCTTTCGAGATGAGAACTTTACCCACAGGCAAAAAACGCCAAGGAGAAGCCTCTTGTATTGGCCTAAATGTTGGAAGATGGGGTGATGCGTGGGAGCAAAGCTATTCCCCATTTTGTGGAATTGACACGATTATAAATGGTACATGAGATATTTTCTCTACTGACAAAACATTTATATCACTGAGAGACTATAGGCCTAAGCTAAACATCTTCACTGGACACTGAAATTAGGACCACAGTGAGACTTCTAATCCTCTAAAACAGTGGTTTTCAACCTTTTTTAATCTCATGGCACAGTTGAACACATATAGTTAAACTTATGCGGCACACTTAAATTATGTTGACCAAAAAAAAAAGTAAAAAAAAAAGAATGTACTTACTGTACTTTCAACTTCTTTTGAAAATAATTTAATTAATTATCTTTAAAAATTTTTGCAGCACACCGGATGAAAAATCATTGCTCTCTGGGCAGCGCCTGTGACTCAGTGAGTAGGGCACCGGCCCCATATACCAAGGGTGGTGGATTCAAACCCAGCCCTGGCCAAACTGCAACAAAAAAAAAAATAGCTGGGCGTTGTAGCAGGTGCCTGTAGTCCCAGCTACTCAGGAGGCTGAGGCAAGAGAATCGCCTAAGCCCAGGAGTTGGAGGTTGCTGTGAGCTGTGATGCCACGGCACTCTACCAAGGGTTAATAAGTGAAACTCTGTCTGAAAAAAAAGAAAAAAAATTGAAAAATCACTGCTCTGAAGCTTTGCTTGCTACTATAGCTTTTCCTTGCAGAACTGTTGTGTATTAATGTTGGTATGTTCTTTAAAGCGTCATCTGCCATCTGTGACTTCTGTCTTGGTGTATCACAGTCTGTATGACACCTTTGCTCAAAATGAGTCACCATACAGCAACTTGGCCTACAGCCACATTCCTCAGCCTTTCACAACTATGCCACATTGCCTTGTTCAGAGTTTCAGAAATTCAAGGGTGAGTTCCTAGCACAGAACTTCTTTGAGCTCAGTCTTTTAACTTCGCGTCTGCAGACTAAAAACTGCTGGGTAAAATTGTTGTCCCCTTCAAATTTTTCACTGAAGTATTTGAAACTATTCACCTGGTTCCCCTTTCTTCTCCATAAATGATAAGCTCCTTTGCTCTTACGTTGGCCCATTTTCAGGTGTTTTATAACTGAATACTTGTAAATGGGTAATTTATATAAGAAATAAATGTATTTCTTAGAGTTTTGGAGGCTTAGAAGTCCAAAGCCTATTTGTGTCCCTTGCCAAATGATAAACAGAGTTGTTTGCTCTTTTCTTGTTGATAGTTTGAGTTCTCTGTAGATGAACAACTAAATGCCCACACAAGAGAAAAATCCATTTATATTGGAGCAAAGGGGAGGAGGGGTGGTCAACTCTTGCCTTTTGGGAACAATGTAGGGGCATATGCAACACCTTTTAGGTGAGGGGCTCACGTGCAAGTTGGATTTTACCCATCAAATGCCAACAATGTGACCTAAATATGAAATTAAAACAAAAAAGAATTCCAAAGCTTAAGTGCCCCATCTGGGGCCAGGGCCTTCCTGCTGGTGTGGACTCTCTGCAGAGTCCCAGGGCAACACAGGACAGCCTGGAGCTGGGCGCTGGTGAGAGACAGAGCAAGCTGACTGTTATAACAGACCCACTCTAGTGATCACTAACCCACTCCCTCAAAAAGCCGTTAATCCATTAATCCATGAATGAATCAATCCATTCATGAGGGCTGAGTCCTCCTGACTCAGTCCAGTCCTCTCCCCAAGACCCCACTTCTCAACATGGCTGTGTCGAGAAAGGAATTTTTAACACATAAACTTGGGGGATGCTTTAAATGACAGCAGATGGTGTTTGAAGATTTCTGTAATCTGGCTGCAAACTGACCTTGATGCCTTTAATCATTGTCTTAATGTGAATCTTCATGCCATTCAGATAACTAGGCTCCTGACCGTCTTATACACATGCTGTGGGCTTTCCACCCTATACTCTGTGCATAGAGTTCTCAGCGCTTCTCCCCTCCCCCCCAATCTGCTTCTCCCTCCATTGAGGGAAACTTCACCCTCTCTCTCCAGTTGCTCAGATCAAACACCCTGGACTCCTCCTCGATTTTCTCTCTTGTATCTCTCACATCAAATCTTTTTCACTACTTCTACTACTAATGTTCTTTTCTGTTGTATTACCATCTCTCACCGGTATTTAAAAAGCCGAATCCCTGGTCCCCTAACTTGAGACATTTCTCTGGTTTCAGAACTCGCCCTTGTTCCCTTATCATAAGGACAGCAGTCAGTATAGTCAGGAGAAGGCACATGGCATGTTCCAGCACTCCTCCCCTCCTGGTAGAGCTGCACTGTTTCCGAAGGCCTTTAATGGACTATGTGGATCTCAGGTCTGGCAAATTCCATCTTCCAAAGCATCTCCTCTTCATCAGCCTACTGCAGAC
>NW_003852464.1:2647609-2655492 GCF_000181295.1 Otolemur garnettii
GGCTCCCTCTTTAGCCTCCACGTCCACTCAGCGCCATCTTCCCCGACCTCTCCACTTTACACGGATCTCCAGTTGCACTTCCTCCATGTCTTCCCCATAGTAGTTGCCTCATTAAAAGATGCATATGCATCATGTATGTTTCTTTAAAAAAATGTTTGGCTTCCTCATGTGAAAGGTGAATGACCTACAGACAGTAGTTTTCAGCAGCTGTGTTTTCATCACTGTTCTCCAGCTCACTTCAGACCACATCACATACGTGTGTTAGAAATGTAAAAAAAGAACGAATAGGGTGGTGGCTCCTGTGGCTCAAGGAGTGGGGTGCTGGCCCCATAAACCAGAGGCAGCGGGTTCAAACCTGGCCCTGGCCAAAACCTGAAAAAAAAAAAAATTAAAAAGAATGAAGGGCATCACCTCTGGCTCAAAGGAGTAGGGCACTGGCCCCGTATGCTGGAGGTGGCGGGTTCAAACTCGGCCCCGGCCAAAAACTGCAAAATAATAATAATAAAGAATGAATAAATAAGATTTTATTTTTCAACTAAAATGGTGTGAGAGGGATTACATTTCCTTTCCTAGCTGAACCAAGAGTAAAACCACCACAGAAACAAAATTGAATGAAATAAAAGAAATAGCAGTTGTCAAGACACAGGGTGTCAGGCAAACAAAGACAGTGTTCCCTTGGAGACTGTAAACAGCAGGGTAAACGTTATAATTTCCCCAATTAACTGCCTTTGAAGAGTCCTCAGGCATGGTGCAGGGAGGAATAGTATGGTGAGGCTGGTGGACTCTGAGATGGGGCTGAGAGTTCAGGGAGGACGATAAGGTAGAATTTTCAGGTCAGAATACTTGAGAGAGGGAGTTGCACAGAGAAAGTACCCCAGAGATTTTCAGAGGGTTCCACTCAAATTTCATCTGAGTGGCAATCAGCAAATATATATAATGAAAATACCCTAGGTCAAGGAAATAATTCCCCAAAATGATTATAGTTAAAAACGTTCAGGGCTCATGTAATTCTGGGAATATTACCAGCTCTTAGGTCCTAGAAAATTGAGTGAAGTAAAATAAGCCCTATACTAATCCTTTCTTTAGAATTCAGTGGTTCTCAACCTTCCTAATGCCGCCATGTATTTTCATTGTTACAAAGGGGTCACGACGCACAGGTTTAGAACTTCTGCTTTAGATCAACTAACACTGATAAGCTTGACTTGAAAGAATGTAAATGTTTCTAAGTAACTAAAATACATTTCAGGAAAAAAAAAAAAACAAGCCTAAGAATATTTGTAAGAATACAAAAATATACAACATCCAGCAAATCAACATTTACGATTTCTGGAATATATAAAAAATTACAAGGCATGAAATGCAGGGAAATACTTAAAATGAAGAGAAAAATCAACCCATTGAAATTGGCACATATATAATACTTAGGATGCAAAGCTTTAACAGTGGTTATTATAAGTGTGTATGTGTGTGTAAATTAAAAGGCAACTTGGGGTGGTGATATATTGATTGTGATGATGAATTCATAGAAGTATACGAATGCCACATTGTATCACTTTGTACATATTAAATGCATGCCATTTATGGTATGATTATATATTGTAATTAAAGAAATGAACGGGTGAATGAAAGAATGAGCAAAAGACCCCCTTCCACTTCAGCTCTTGCTCTCTAGTACATCTATTGTTTCCTGAGGTCATATTACCTCCTATAACAGAGACACCACTATACTGAGCACAACCACCATGACACATATGAACGACATATATAGGTTTGTGCCACCTATGCTGTGATAGTATATACAAAGTTTATGTTCTGTTAACATTTGCCAGATGAATACCAAATTAAACAAATAACTTGTAAGTAGTAAAATACGGTTTAACTGTTAAGAGCTCAGGGTTTCATTTCTTTCCTTTTTATTGAACTTCTGTGTAGAGTTACGTAAACTGATTATTGTGCCATGGACAGGGTTATTCTGAAACACAGGTATGAAATTTTGGAGTTTTGCGTGTGGCGTGCCTCTCCTTGTTACAAGGTATTATTTCCTCACCATTTGCTTAGTTAACTTCTAGTTATTTTTTAGTTCTCAGTTCAAAAACCTCTCCAAAGAGTTACTTCCTCCTGACCCCCCAGATTGTTTTGTGTCCACCATTGATATGCTCTGGGAGGCTGGACTTCTCAGCCATACTAGACCACAATTCAAATTTAGAAAAAAGTAAATTCCAAGTGCCTACGTAGTGTTCGTATTCCTCACTGAATATACATCGCCTGGCAAAAGGACTGTGCTTACTCAGTAGTACCCGAGAAGCATTTTATTAGATTTGACAATATATTCAGCTCCTCTGTTCCACAATAGTTCTGAGATTTGGGAGACACTTAGCAGATGTTCAAAGGAAGTGTCTGAAGAAAATTACTTTGGCAAGAGTCAAGCCATGGTAGAGGTCTGAATAATTTTGAACATGGAATTAACATGGTTTAATTTACATATAAGAAGGGTAATTCTAGCACTGGAGTGTCAGATGGGTTGGGCAAGAGTGGGGTTTTTAATAGAAGATGTAGAAAAACTTACCCCCTTGTTTAGTTAATATTTTGACATCACCTCTGCCTGGACCAGTGTAATCGCCTGCTCACAGGTCTTCCAGTTTCTTCCTTTGTTCCCAGTGAGATCTGGTTAAAATAAAAAGCAGATCAAATCACACCTCTGTTCAAATAGCTTTCAGGTCTTCCCATTTCTTTCAGAATAAAAGCTGCAGCTTTCCTCATGTTCTGCAAGGATTTGTTATCAACTGATGCAGCTACTCACTTGACATAATTTCAGTGCCCTCCTCTGGCTCACACTGCTTAGGGCTGATTTGTCATTTGGTTCTGTGAAAATGCTGAACATATTCCTTACTCAGGGCCTTTGTGCCCTTTTCCTCAGATAGCCATATGGTCTCTCCCATTCTTCTTGTCTTGTGCAAATAGACTCTCATTTGAGAGTCTTTTCCTGACTGCCTCGTTTTACGAGCGTCCCTCTTAATACTCTATCCCTCAGCATCATTACGTCTAAGCACAGTATTCGTATGCAACCCAATTCAGGTATGTGCTTATTTATTTGTTTTCTAGTTGTTAGATTTGCTCCTCTTCCACTAACCCAAACTGGCATATAAATCTAACTGGAAACAGATATTTAATCTGTTTTTGTTCATCCCGCATATAATTATTGAGAGCTGTGTATGAGACAGGCAATGTTGTGGGAACTGGCAGCCTAACTGTGAAAAGAAACAAACAGAAAGCAAGGTTTCTCGCTTCAAGAAGTTTACATTTACACTGTGTTTTAGTTTTGTCCTTAATACCGAGACGAGCACCAGGACCAGAGTAGAGGATCAACACAGGTTCATTGCACAAATGTAGAATTCTTAATTGATAGCTTGAAATAGGTCAGGAGTAGAAGCTCCAGAAAGGATATGATAGGGAAAAAATCCTTTGTGAATATAGAGTCAATATTTAGGATATGGTATCTAAATATTTGTGAGAGGAAAGGAAGGTGATGAAACTCAGGAGGGTTGCTGATTTTCTAGCTTGTAATGTTATTTGTTTGATGATGGAAGGCACAAAATGGGTTCCTATCTCACAATCATTTATTAAAGTCATATGATTGGACTGTGAAGACTCCCCTTCAGTATTTAAATTTGTTAGCGTATTCTTGCCATCACGATGCACATGGCAAGGAGAGGCTGGAATATTAAATCCATCTATGCTGCTTAAATCTGAATGACCAGCCAAATGGCTGTTGACAATTCAAAAATATTATTTAAATGAATATCATCTTAGACAGGATATGTTTCTCTCTGCTTTTATTTAGATTAAAATTTCATGTTTCAACAAGTCCCAGAAATTTCATTGCAGATCTATAAAGGTCTTGCTCATGGGTGGAAAAGCTACAGCCTTAAGGCCACATGTGGTTTTTAGGTCCTTAAAGGGTCAACTTTTGACTAAATCCAGATTTTACAGAACAAATCCTTTTGTATTTATTAATACATCTTTGTTTTATTATTTTATCCATAAGTGCTGGATTGATGGCTGCTTCACTCATGATCTAGTTCTAACTTCCTCTGCCTGACTGGTGTCACTATGGTACAAGGCTGGTTGGTGAGAGTTTATGGGCACCGAGGAAGCCAGTCTGTTATAAGCCTTTGACAGTATTACACTGTGTTTCTGTTTGAAGGAATTTGTGAACAGTTGCACAGCTGAACAGTTTTTTAATTCTGTCTGTTTAATAGTCCATCCTGTCAAGAAGACTAAGAGGATGCTGAAGGAAGAAAACAGACTTTTTAGTGTATTGGGAATTGCGACATCATCTTGTTTCTGCTAAAGTTAAGATGATTTGATTGCTTTGTGATATTGTGGTATCAACATTAAAGAAATTCAGTGCTAATCAGCATCATAACACTCAAAAGGACCATAAATATTTTAAATTAGAGGGAAAGGCACAAAAGATTGTATTGCAGAAATCAAAAGATGAAAAGCAAAAGTGCAGATAATTTCTTTGGAGCATCAGTAAGAACTGGAAGTTGCAGGGAGAATGGGGACTGAAGACCCCGTTCTTAGCAAGGAGAACACTCCAGAAAAGGGGAGAAACAGAGAAACAAGCTGAGCAAGGTGCAATAAAAACAGTTAGTTAGCTTACTTTTAAACTAACAGTTAAATTACTTGTCTGGGCAGTTTCTGCTTTTGCTGGAAGCCTGTGAGGGATACAGCTTACAGATACTACTGCTGGCTCTGTAAGCACTCTGGAGGACAAGGGCAGTAGCAGAAGCTGTATACAAGGCCTGGGGGGGACATTAACCAGGCTGACCCCTGCCCAGTCAATAACTTTCCAGAAGCAAATACCCACTGTGGGAATTTGTGTTATGGCCAGGGCAGAGATCAAGGGAACAAGCTCAAGACATGAGATATGGGCAGGGGGGCTTGTACCCCAACCACAGAGAGAAATGCCTACAGGTAGACATAAGGGGAAATTCCTCTTTTCCACCAATTCTTTAGAGAAGAACTGACAGTTTCACATCTGCCCCACAGAGAAACTAGAGGGTATAACCTCCCCCAAGGGATCTGTGTGAGTGACCACAGACAGGAGGCTGCCCCCACACAAGGCTCAGGTTCTGGATTTCTCAAGGCTGCCCAGACCCTTAATGATTATAGATAGAGGAAGAATTAACATGCTTACTCAGAGACGCCGCTGATGTTTTTACTCCCGTCCTCAGGTCACCCTCTCAGCTAAATGAGACAATAGCTTTCAATAAGAACTGGGTGGAACAAGCGCTCAGGGCCACTCACTGAAGCCCACAAGGCAGTGGTGGACCCTGGACCCACCTTTGGAAATTCTATTCTGAGTATCCCACCTCCTTCTGGCTCCTCACTTTTAACTTTATTTTCCCCCAGTGGATCCCTCCCAGTTCCACAGGTTGTAAAGGACCCTGCCCCCATGGCAGGACCCCCATAGGAAATAAGGACAGTGAGGCAATTTATGAAGAAGGTTATATACACAGGGAGAAAAGGGAAGCCATAAAGTTACGGAGACATCATGAAAGAATGCATTGTTGATGTTGTGGGATGCTCAGACTCTGATAATTTTTCAAAGGACAAATAACTCCCTCTTTCAAGGAGAACCATGTATTACTTAGGTAATAAGTCAAATTCACTGAAATTTCCCTTAAAACATATGCATCACAACTAATCCAACAGTGATAAAAAACACACATCATATGGACACACACATAAAGTCTAACATATCACAGAATTAAAGGACAATGAGTCCAGATAAATTGTCCATTGTCTTTGCAGCTGTATTGAAATGACCATGGCCAAAAGAACTGAAATGGACATGATAGTGCTGTCTAGCTATCTTAGCAGATGGAAGTACAGTTAGTTCATATTTAAAAAAAAAAAAAAAGATTCAAAACAGAATATTAAGGAACCAGAATTTCCACTAGGTTGGCAACAGAAGTAAGATTTTGTACAAATTAATTTAGCACTAATTAAAGAGGGCAAATCCCTTGGTTTTAAATAGATCACTCACTGTTTATTCTTGAATTCCCTCCTATTTCAATTCCCAACCCTCAGCCTACGCATAAATGAAACCAACTCTGAAGGATCTGGAAAAAATAGTGTTTTAATAAAGATACTTTAAATGATAATAGGAGGTAAATATATCCTGAAAGTGAAAACCAAAGTGCAGAGGGGGAAATCTGATTTCACAGAACTGCATTGTAATATAAAACCAGATTTGTATACTTATAAATATAAGTTGTGTGCATTATTCCTCCACCAGGAAACTATATTAGACACATGTGTATAAAATATATTTCCAATTTAACCAGTCTGGAATGACCACATTCATTTTCTAGTTCACTGCAAGGGTAAGTAACATAATAAGCACAATGTATTCTCCAAATTTAATAATTTAACATGCTTGCTTAGTTAACTTGTTATTACCAATGTAACATCTTGGGCTTTGTCTCTTTCTATATAAAATGCCAACTGTGTTAAAGATACTTGCAAATTTAGAATTAAAAGTTTATCTTCTTTAAATCAAGTTTATAAAAAGTGTTATTTTTGTGTTTTTTGTACTTAAAAGGGTATTTATTTTAGAGTCTTATATTTAACAGTTAATCATAAACTTACAAGCTTCTCTTAAAAGTCCAAATATTCTTCTTCAAAGTAGAATAAAGGCAAGCTAAGCAAAGATCTAAAAGTTATCCTGTTAAGATATTTATATAGAGCGAAAATCAACTTTAAAAGGAGTGTCCGTGTATTATAATTAGAAAATAGGCTTTGGTTGATGGAACACAGACACTACGGAGTTACTTTTTTATTGTACATTTTTTTAAATGCAGGAAATATATTCCACAGAGATGTACTATGTCATTTCCAGAGGGGCTCTTTTGGGCTACAGCTGAAAAACCAATATTCAAATGCATGAAATATGTAATACAACATGAAAAACCAAATTAGTTGAAAACAGGTGTAATTTTTCCCTCCAAATCCCCATTCTCAATCATTATCATTGTTATCAGAACTCAGTACAATGGCGTGAAACCCACACATACTAAAACCCATGTGTGAGAACAAAAATGGGTCTTATATAATGTTCCCTACAAATTTACTGACACATCATAGATTCCCAGGCTTGTTCTGTCTGAAGAAAGGTCGAAGTGTCATGATTTTGATTTTCACTACATTCACATCTTTGCTCAAATGTCACTTCATCCCTGAGACCTTCCTGGATTCCTCTATTTAAAATTGCACCCAGTTTACGCCCCGGCATAATTATCCCATGCCCAGGTTTTTTCTCTCCCTTTTTTCTGTATTTCTTTTTTCTCCACTGTAACACTATTTACTGTGCCAATTTACTTGCTAATTGACTCTGCCCGAATTTATAACTAGTATTATAACTCATTTGTTCAAAAATTTAAGGTACATTAGGAATTTACATCCATTAAGTTTCTTGTGATTTAAGTCAGCTAAACCTTGACAATTTATTGTTTTAGAAATAAAGAAGCTCCCTTCTTCAACATATTTAGCTTCCTATCAGCCATTGTTTTTCTTTTTCCTCTTTCTGTAATCCCTTTTCTCTAAATCTAGAAGACTATGATTCTATTTTCAGGCATCACCCAAAGGACCTAGATCACAACTTCCTGAAATGTAAAATGATTTGTATCTACCCACAAGTACCAGCACACGACCATCTTTTTTTGTAGTATTCTTTTTTGAGGAACATGTATATGACTTTAAGTGGCTATGGCCACATTCCTATCAAAGAGAATTTGAGATTATGATATTTAGAACTTTGATCCCACCACTTCTTAATTTAAAAGTCAGTAAGTATTTAAGTGATTAACTTCAAT
>NW_003852464.1:2655578-2670890 GCF_000181295.1 Otolemur garnettii
GTTCTAGGAAGGATGTTGGAAAATTGCTGTGTAGTTCACATGTATGTGTATAAATCAATTACGATATATAGAGTTAGTACGTTTGCCACATCTAAGTTGCACGAGTGTTCTGCAATGTCAGTCTTAAAATAAAACTGAAGTAATGGTCTAAAACCCTTCATAGATTATGTGTAGTAGGAGAGCTGAAACTTTGGCTTTAAGAGTCCTTTAAAATGGCAAAAGGCACTAGACCTTTGAGGACTGAGAAAAATAACAAAAGTTGTGATTAACAAAGGAACAATTTCAAATGAATTTGAGGTTTACTAGTAATAACAACCACTGATATTTGGAAAGCTGTGGCCTTTCTCTATGTACGATGCTCTTTGTTCAGACTCCTATTAATGTTTTCTATGTGTTTGATTTGCGGCCACAACCTTTCACCCCAATGATCCCTGCTCAGTGTTTGGGAACCACTAATCCTCTAGTTAGAAACTCCAAGGGAATCCAGATGCCAGGCCAGTTTTTCTGCAAGTAAAACATTTTTTAAGAACATTTTGAACTGAGTGATGATCTCCGGACTTATTCTGGTTCAGAGGGAAGCAGCATGCACATCTTCACTAAATTTGACCCCCTGGCTAGAGGAATCACCAATGCATTGAACATTCTATAAGACTTATAATACAAACCCCGAGGTTTCTGTGAAGTTGAATTGAGTTTCCCACATTCAAAGCTCTTAAAAATTGTTCCTTGAAAATAGAAATGCTCATTAAATGTCACTATTATCACTTTTTCAATGCATTTTTTTAAACTATAGAGACTTGTCTTATTTTATTGCCCAGACTTGCTCAAACTCCTAAGTATCCTCCTGCCTCAGCTTTCCCAGAAGCTGAGATGCAGGTGCTGCCCACAGTAGCCTTATCATTGTATTAATAACAACCATTGTTTCAAAGATGCAAGAGAAAATAGAACCTCTAACCCTTAGACTAGATGGAGATTGCCACGCAGCCTATGTATTGGAAATCTGAAATCTTTCTCCCTATTTTACATTGTAATAGGCTTTGGGGACACTAGAGTGAGTGAAATAGTCTCTGCTTTCAAAGTGTGTTTCTAGCTCTGCCCTGCAGGAGGTAGATGCTTAACAACTAAATATACATCCAATTGCATAATGAAATAAGTGCTTTGAAGGAGCTTGAGGAATGACTAAATTGTATTACAGGAGACCTGGCTAAGAGCAGAGGATTAAGGAACACTTCTTGGGCGAGTAAAGTGAAATTTGAGATCTAAAACTTGAGTGTGGATTCACAGATGGGTGGGAGGGGAGCAGCATTCCCAGTGGAGGAAGTTTTTTTCTGTGAAGGCTCTGTAGCTGCAAGAGCAACTGAAAATTCATGTTGCCAGGACCAGGGCGGCTGCTGGAAGGTCAGGGCAGGCAAGGTCAGGTCATGGGTCTTGGATTTTGTCTTATAGATGATAGAAAGGCATTGAAGAATTTTAGCACAATCTATAAACTACTGGCTTAATCATGGACCTTAGCGTGTATATTGTCCACTAAGAGAAATTAAAAGTAGGACTACTAACCTTGACACCCAAGGGCAGACACACATTTATACATTTTTGGGACCATTAGTGTAAATGATCCATGTGAGGCTCAGTATCATAGTGCAGGTTTTATTGGAAGGCGGTAATTTACAAAGCATTAACTCAGTTTAAATCTAGGAAATTTAATAAACCTATTTACATGTCATTTTCTAGGTAGACACATGTTAATGGTTAAAGCCAGATTGTTGGGTTTCAAATCCCATTTTTTGCCAGTTATTCATTCACTGGGTGAACTTGGTGTATGAGTATTCGTATCTATAAAAATGGGGTAAAAAGTTTTGTTTTAATAATTTATTATTCAGGCAGGTAACCTGAAGACTCCCTGGCACATTGTAAGTAGGCTCTTAAAAAGTAGAGATGCAAAATTGTACTTTATGGAAAACCTGGGGGGCGTTCAGCACCCTGTTAGGTTTAGTCAGAGCATAAATCAGGGTAAATAATTCTAACTCATAGCAGTTTTGTGAGGCCCAAATGAAAGAATCTACATAAATTTTCTGGCATGGGGAGTAGCTGAGAATAAACAATGCATGTAAGAACTCAGGAAATTACACGGAAGCTGATCAAAGGATGAGTCCAGACTCAGCAGAGGAGGCCAAGGTAGAGTCCAGTGCCCACCTGAATCATTCTAGAAATTTGTGTCTTTGGACATTTTCTTTATATACTTATTTAAAAAAAATGTTAACAAATGGAGTTCTTGATTATACAATAGACAAAACACATGATTAGGCTACCAGAAGACCCGGGCTATCAAAGAGCAGGAGATACTCTTGTGGAAGGAGATAGATATTAAAAGAATTTGTAAAAAGAATTCAGATAGTATGAGAAAATAACTTTGCTAGTCTTACATTTATTTTACAGTATGTCTTATGTTTATAAATATATGTTGCATACGTATGTATAAAATAGCATAGATATTTTATCTTGGATTATACATTCAGGACACCATAATCATCTCAGTGTCTGAGGTCTATAGAAACCAGAATCTGACTCTAGAGTCAAACAAGGCCTGACAATTAAGTTTGTGAACTTGTGACCCTGCATTTACCTTGGCAGCACTGTACAGACATCTTGGTAAGGTATCATAACCTTGGTATATCAGCGTCTCACAGCTGTGTTGATGTTGATGTGTGGTGTTGTCTTGCCGAAGGCTGTTCATTATCATTGTTGCATATTTTTGTGTGCTGTTGGGAAAATGTGGGAGCTTGAATTAGAGCAATGGACAAACATTGAGTTTTGTGTTAAAGTTGGCAAGAATGGAAGTGAAATCCATGTGTCTGTCCAAGTTTATGGGGACAATGCCATGAATAAAACAACAGCTTAAAACAGATTTAAACCTTTTTCTGAGGAGAGAATAAGCCTCACTAATGAGGAGAGGTCTGAGCAGAACTGAATGAAATGTCTCGAATGTTCGTCAAACTATGTGCAAAATTGTCAGCTGACAGTGAGAAGCAAGCAGACCAAAGAAACATCCGTAGAGAAACAGGAAAATCTTAGTTGAAAGTCTTGCATGAGGAAGGTGTGGCTCCCACATCACGCCAATGCACCAGTTCACAGGGAACTGTCTGTGAGGGAGTTTTTAGCCAGTAAACGAATAACCGTATTGAACACTCTCCCTACTCACCTGATCTGGCCCCCTGTGACTCTTTTTCCTTACCTGAAGATAAAAGAAATAGGGAAAGAAAGACATTTTGATGATGTTCAGGACATCAAGGATGATATGACAATATCTCTGTTGGCCATTCCAAAATGAGTTCTAAAATTTCTTTGAAGGGTGGACAAGGCCCTGGCATTGGTGCGTAGTTCCCAAGGGGAGGACTGCAAAAGTGATGACAGTGATGTTCAGAAATGAGTGATGTAGCACTTTTTCTAGGATGAGTTTGCAAACTTAGTCATCAGATCTCCTGGTACCAGCAGAGCACCGGTGTCTGACCAAGACGTTCAGCTGGCTCCAGGGGAACATGTGCCACGCTTGTGCGTGTGTGTGAGAGAGAGGATGATTCGTTGTCCCAGGGAATTTGTGAGTAGTCTCACATCTTAGAAACTGCTTGTCTACTGACCACAGGAGCTTATTGACTAAACTGTTAAATATTTATTCAATACCTGCTGTATCAGTTGAGACCCAGGAAGGAAAGCAGAAAATGCACTAGCTTGGACAGGATTTTGTAGCCAGATTGATTGAACAGGTATTGAAAGACTGAAACAGTACAGAAAACAAAGATGTAACAACACAAAGACTGTGACTGCCTGAGGCAGATTCCACCCTGGGGCTGGGCCTCAAAGGCAAGAACTTGGGGTGTTAGAAGCTGGAAGGACAGGAGCCTTCTGAGGAGAGGGCGTTGCCCTTTGGAGACAAAGCTTCCCAAGAGGCAGAACTTACAGGGTGGACCTCTGACGGGGATGCAAGAACTGAGGCCGACACTTGTCAGCGTCTCTGAGTGGGTTCCACGAAGCTGGCTGCGTGCATGTGGGGAAAAAGCTGGAAATCTGGAGCAACTGCTGCTGCCAGGACAGCAGGAAGAGGAAGAGGCAGGTCTGTTCTCCCTCTTCCTGCCTTGCAGTATCTTTCAGTGCTCCCGGCTGGTAACAGGAATCAAGCTGGTGGTGGAGAAGGGTGGCCTGCCAAGTTCTATCCTCACGGGGTCAAATCAAGAAGGGCGGATTTGGAGCTGAGAGCAAAAAGCTTCATATCCAGCAGGGCTGCTGTGTGCCACGAGTCCCGCTAAACACAGCTGTGAGCAAGACAAAGGTTTTGCTTTCAAAGAGCTTATATTCTAAAAACAACGATAAAACGGAAGCACAGATAAATGTGATCTCAGACACAGATTGTGGGGTAAAAGACAAGGGGCAGGAGAGAGCGAGAGAGAGCAAGGGTGGGGTGCTGGGGACAAGTAAGGGAGAAAGTTTGAGAAAGGTGATCTGAGGAAAGAACAGAGGGGCAGAAGCTCCAGGAAGATCTGATGTAATCGCGTTCTGGGCAGAGAGAACAGCAAATGTTAGGAAATGATCTTGGCATGAGGAGAGGAGTTTAGGATTGTAGGAATAAGGCAGATTGTGCAGGCCATGGAATTACATTTTATTCCATTCCAGGTGAAATGGGGGGTCATTGGGGGATTTTCAGCAATCCGACTTGCGTAGTAAGAAAATCCTTCTTTGGGTTGTGCTGAGAACGGGCCATCGATGACTAATAGGAACTATAAATGGTCACAGATGTGTGTCATTTGACTGTCACTGAGAGAAAAAAGTGAAGCAACACTTTTGTTAAATTTTTAATAAACATTGAATTCCTGGCTTCTGTTAAAATATCTGAAGTCTCTGGGATTACTGGGCTCACAACATGGCCACCATCTGTTGGTGCTAAATGGTCACTGCTTTTCTACTAGGGAGTTTTCATTCACTGCTGCCCACTCAGCCCTCATTTAGCCCAACCAGTCTATTTTCTTCCATAATATGTATAGCCTGGACTCTACAGGCATTTGAGTTTGTGACCCCTGGACATGTTTTTCTTGTGCACAGGCCACTGCTTTCCATCATCTCCTCATTTATAGTGGTTCACTTTTTTTTCAGCCCTCAGGTAGCCCTAATGAGATCAGACAGAACTCTGAGTCCTGACCTTCCCCTAGCCCTGGTCGTGACATGGTCCACCCCCCGCATGTCGCAATTCAAAATGTTCTGATGCTTTAATAGTAATGTGCATAAGTTAGACATAACCATCTAGTGTGTGTATACATATATATGTGTGTATCTATTAACTCACATACCATACAAGTACTAATTTAATCTATAAATTATTTGTATGATTTCAAATCTCACCTCACACTGGAAGGATGAAGGCCAATTTTAGTTCAATAAAGACAATTCATGACACTGTAATTACTCAAACTTTGTCTTAATTCTCTGCTAAAATTCTCTGCTAATATTACTATGACATATGCAGAGATGCCTGTTGAATTTATCATGCTGATTAACATATTTTATGTATATCATAAATGGACATATATATGAAAAGAAGGTAGCAGCTGAATAAAAGGCATAGGGATTCCATCATCTTAATTTTTGAGTAATCCTTTTCATTCATCTTCAGAGAATCTGTGGAAATTGATAATCTTCTTTTTCCCCAAATACTTTTTTTTAAATAGAGTATAGAGAGGAAATGAGATTTATTTTTAAGCTTTTTAGATAGACTTAGTATTTGATTTACTTAATCAGTCCCGTTCCTTCACAAAGTAGGTAGACTTCCAAAAAAATATAAATCAAGGGAGGGATTTGCTATGAGCAGTATGATTATCATCTGTTTATTTATAAATCAAGGACTATTATAAACCAAGGATTGTAACATGGAAAGTATGATAGCATTTTTCTAATTCTCTTGCAGTTTGAAAAGAAAAATTAGAAGATGTAAACTTATTAGAACAGGGGTTGCTTCCCAGTCATTGCTGTGCCGCTAGTGCCTAATAAAACGCCTGACACATCCACGGAAGGTGTTCAATAAATATTAATTAGAGGACAGTTGGATAGGAGTTAGTACCTTTGAATGTTTTTACAAATTACCATATTATGGTTATTTTAAAATGGAAATGGATGCATGCTGTAACCCATGGACAAGCAATTTCAACATTGGCTGCAACAAACCTTGGGAAGAGTTTATTGACTTGTTTTATTGACTCTTTTCAAAGTGATTGGGATTAATGAAAGTGCATTTTTAAGACACACACACACACACACACACGAGGACTGGGGCGTTGTTATCATCAGGTCATCTACATTTCCAGTGTTTGTCCAGTTCTCGTTAATGAATAGGGAGAAGAAATTCTATAGCGAGCACAGGCGAGAGCACTGGGGGCCACGAGTCCAGCCAGCTGAGAAATGGTTGAATGTAATGGTCCCCAAAGTGTGAACCTTAGACTAGCAGTGTCAACATCTGGCAACTTGTTGGAAATACAAATTCTTGGGCCCTCCCTTGACACACTGAATTGAAGCCTGGAGGTAGGACCCCAAAATGAATGTTTTAATTGTCCCTTCAGTGTCTGCTCTACACTCAAGCTTGAGAACCACTAACTTAGGAACTGAATTGTTTTTGCCATGGAAAGAAAACCAAGGGTGGGAGGTGTAGCTGACAAACCTCAGATGCTTCTGGTCAGCTCCCGAGGGAGGCAGGAGGCAGTGATTGGGGAACACATGTGGCAGGTTTGGAGTCACTGAGTTGGGAAATATTTATTGCATCAAGTCTGTGTCCGAGACCCTCTGATAACTCCTAGGAAGTGACAAATGAAGGAAGGAATGATTCTGCTCGTACAGAGCTCACTGTCAGGATAATCAGCAGATTATCCAATATCTGCTGAGGAAATAGAAGCAAGACCTCTAAGGGGCTCACATCTGAGCTGGGTGCTGAAGGACCAGCAGGTGTTAACCAGGCGAGCAGGGAGGTGGGACTCAAAGCTAAAAGGAAGTGAGATGAGAGAGAGAGAAGGAGAGAGATAAGCTGGATGGCTTCAGCTTCCTGTGTGGAAGCCATTCTTGATGGCAGGAAAATAATATTCTCCATGCCAGTAAGTCCCTTCTGAAACTCAGTTCTCTATTCTGTCAGCCCTATGGAAGAGAATAAAGCACAGTAATGTTTATTTTTGGATAATTTTTTTTTCAAATGCAGCTTCCCTCCACTTTACCCATAGTCCCCTTTGCTCACTTCTGCCTTCTCCTCATCTCCTTCCACAGCACCTGTTTCTCACTGGTTCAGTTTTCCCATGTTATCTCCTGCCACTGACAGCCACTTTTAGGTCCTAACCTCTTGACATGATTTAGCAGAGACTCTCAAACTCTCTATCCATCCCCATCCCTCTCATCTCATTAAGAAGGATTCTTAATCCAAAATTCTTTCATTTTCCTGGAAACACCTGAAAAAATTTGGGACATATATCCTGGAAGACGTACTGTTCCCTAAACAACCATCCCTCTTTCTATCCAGTTCATCTTTATGTTAAAGAAAAGTACACTTAAATGCTCATAGAAATTATTAGGAGTAAAACCTGACCAGATATTTTATTTATGTCCCGTCCTGTGGTGTGGATAACAAGAGACTTTTCTGTGATCTGAGTTTGGGAGGGGTACCCTTATTACTTTTGCTCAATCTGTACAAAGCAAACGATATAACCAAAACTTGTGTACCCCTGTAGTATTCTGAAATAAAACAACACACGGAAACCCTTTCAGACTTCTTTCAACAATCAGATCAAATTAAATACCCATTCACACATCTCCCTTATCACTCGACCCTACACAAACCCTGTTTTAAGAAATAACTTGCTGATAGGTGCACACACACACACCCATAAATTTGAAGAAAAAAAGACTAGATATGGTGCTAATTGTGGCTTGAAAAGAAACATCAAGCGATTTTTTCCTATGCACTATCAAAATATCGATGTCCCATATAACATAAATTTAAACTCAGCATCTAATTAAAATTAAATTCCATACCATTTCTGGTATTTCTTCTAATGTTTTCTTTTTTTTTTTAATTAAATCATAGCAGTGTACATTAATACTGTCATGGGGTACAGTGTACTATTTCTGTATACAATTTGAAATACTTTCATCCAACTAGTTAACAGAGCCTTCATGTCTTTTTCTTAGTTATTGTGTTAAGACATTTATAAAAGCCAATGGACTGGGCATTCAGAATAGCATATATGTACTTAGGCATATATGCTATTTATTTGGTATATTTATTTTGCTTTTATTCAAAGATGAATGCTTTAGAGTAAGATGCAGACTATGAAAAGAAGCTTTTTCTAATCATTTAGACAACTCTCAAGGGAATGAAAACTCTTAAGAGACCGCTTTTGCAGCCATTTCTGGGCAGAATTTCGAAGACTGTAAACACATATTGGTATTTCCCACACAATCCAAAGGCTACTATTTACCATCAGTTAACAAGAAAGGACCCCAAACCACATATTATGTTTTCTAACATTTCAGTTTTCCCTCTAAATGAGAAGCAGAGTCCTGTTGCATGCAAGACTGGTGTGTACTGAAGCTCAGCCTTTGCCAAGATTTGCAGCCTAGATTGTGCACAAATTTGCCTTCTGCTTTGTTTTCTGTTAAATGAAAAATTAAATGAATAGGTGCAACTGTAAATGCTGTCAACAGTATTTGCACTACATTTTTAAGATACAGCAGCATTGTAGTGTGAGTGATTTATCTCCTAATTATCTGTCAAGATGATGTTATTAAATATCACGCTCAGTCATGGGTTTCATGTAAATAGCCTAATTAGCTCCACTCCGGCTCCAAAGGGCACCTCTGCAGAATTTCGGGATTTCGAAGAGAGAAAACCCTTTCCCTTTTGCCTCCTAACAAAAAGGCTACTTCTTTCTCTTTCCTCCTGAAAGGGATTTATGGGTTTTAACTTCTGCCCACAGGGTAGGAGATCAGCCCAGATGCCTTCATTTACTGTTGAAAGTTATTGCCCACCCTCTGCTCTAACTGCCTTGCCCTTCACGATGCCACAGGAAGAGTCACATAACTCTGTATTAACATTTGGAAATGGCTTTTATCTTTTGGGTCATTTTACGGTGTCATTTCACTAAGTCACCCATTTGGAATGCTACTTAGCCGAAAGAATAAAATATTCTTTCTGTGCTCTTATACAATAATCATCTTGCTTTAGATATAATGAATGTATCAAGTTTGGATAACGTTTCCACCCAATTGCCTGTTTCCTATAGTAGGGGTTGAGACAGGATAGTGATGGGAGGGAAGTGACTCCATCAAATTCCATGACACATACTAACCTCAGTTAAGCATCTTGGGTGCTGGAGTATAGATCTGTTATGTTGAGCAAGGTGTCATGAAGTCAGATTAAATTTTTTAACCTTGTCAGGTATATATTTTTCTTATAGCTTCTTAACTCATTTACATTCCGTTTTAGTTCAGAATATATTTTTATTGCTTAGAAGGATTATTAGGATACTTCTCTAGACCTTCACATATTTAAACAAATCAAAAGGACTACAATTTAGCAAGCAGGAAAGGTGATACGGGACACGAGTCCTCCCGTCTAGTTGTTTTTGACCTCTGCTTTGTGTCTTTGACTTCAAAATAAAGCCAGGGGCCCTTATCAGATATATTGTAACTTTTATTTTAAGTCTCTTGAGGGAATGTTTAAAATTGTAGACTGAAAAATAGAGTTAAGTCTCTTATTTGTTTGAATAATTTAGGCACTTTTATTCTGATTTTGTTTTAATCTAAATGGCCTCCAGCTAAAATTTGGCTTATTTTTTTGCACAAAGGCAAATGACCACAGCTCAAATCCCAGGGATCTTTTAAGCCCTTTTTATTCAAAGTCAACCAGAGGAGGGACAGTCTAGCCCAAACTGCTTTAGCAACGCAAACTTCAATTCCTCTGAAACAGAAGGAGCAGAGTAAGCAGAACAATTAAATGGAAAACAAATCAGTGAAATCTTTGGACTCATGATCCTTCTCTGGAGGACTTTGAAAGGCAGCAAGACTCCGTCCACTGCAGCAAGAATTTGTTTATTCAGCTTATCTCTGGTCAGAACTCATCGTCTTAATGGTTTTGAAGAGCTGTAACTTGTTCTGGATTGATAAGGGCCGTTTGCAGATTAATGTACCTGTTTGCAAATGATCATATTTCTACATAACCTTTGTAACATACACTCGAGTTTGGTACAAGAGCTATGGTCTAGGTAAATAAATACCATCCACTTGTACTGTTACGGCATCAAGCAAACACAGGTGAATGCTTTGCCAAGGTCGTCTGCACACACAGACGTCTTTGAGCATTAGGCATGGCAGACACAAACCACACATGAACAAAAATGAACTTTAATTTCAGATTTTGATGGAATGTTCCTTAATTCAAAATTTTGCAATGTTTAAAAACACAGTGGCGTTTATATAGTAGTGAAGAAAGGACTGTGTGGACTCGAACTCTTCCTATAATTCAACATACAATAAGGGCTGACTTGAAGTGAAACATCTAAGAATTATACATTCCTTGCTTCTGACTGCTCGGAAACAACCAGTGTTCTCCCATCCAAGGACAGGATTAGACAAACAATATCATAGACAATGGGGTCAAAATCTTGGCTACTCATTTGATTCAACTTTTAAAATTATACTAGTTCCACAGCCCTAGGAGATATGAATGAAATTGTGTTTGCACCCCAAAATTGGCTTTTAAAAGGTTCCCAGGTGATTCTAATATTCAGTCAGGTTTGTGAGACAAAAATTGGGCACTGACGGCTTTCCTACTTTGGCTAATCTCAGGTCACCTGAGCTTGTAAAAACACAAGCCTCACCCCCAGAATTTTTGACTCAATAGGTCTTTGATGGGGATGTGTGTATCAGGAATTTGCTTTCTTAACAGGTTACAGGTGATCCCAGGTGATGCTAACGCTGCTGTATCGGGGACCACACTTGGAGAGCCACCGTTGCAGGCAGTGTCATCTGTGTGAGGAAACACACAGTATGTACTATGGTAATCAGGTGTATTTTGGAAAAAAAAAAATATTTAAAGCACTGTAACAGGATGTGAAAACAAAATTCTGTTCAAGCCTCAAACATGACACTTGTCAAAGTGAAATTTGAAACTGACCACCTATTTAAACTTGAAAAAGAAGGTGACTATCAATTAAACAACTTATAAATCCCTTTCTCATATGGAAGGCAAAAAGGCTGAAGAAAGATTTTGTGATGTTTTTCTGGAGCGAGCAGTGCTATAGAAACTACCTCCAAAGAGCAAGCGAGTGACTCGCCAAGATGGAAGAATTTCCAGGACAAAGGAATTTGGGCAGTAGAGCCAGAGAAGACTGGGCAGACAGGGACAGTCGGTCACGCTGAGGCTGTGCCTTCGGATAAGTCCAGGACAGAAAGCGCTTGAGACACGTTTTCTGTAGGTGAGGCCACCGTGGTCTCAGGCTCCAGTGTGAAATGCTGAGGGGAAATGGGTGGGGACGGCAGCTCATGGACGCACCAAGATCAGCCTTGTGTCCAGAGCTGTGTGAAGTGTTTCCCATGGACGAGATATCAGCATATCCGAGAGGGCCTCTGTGAGGTCACGTCAGGCTGACCTACGGGACATCCTGAATGAGCAAATGGGCAACAACGGTGTGGGAATTGTTGGATCTAGTGACAAGGAAAGGGTTTAGGAACCAGCTCGGGGAACGTAATACACCATGACTGAAAAACTGAAAGTAACAGAGCAAACAATAGAGGGGACACGGACAGGATGACTCACCCCTGAAAATACCCACGAGATGAAGAGCATTAAACCCCTGCTCTGCGAGAAATTGCACAGGCATCTTAGCATTGTGAGAAGCTCAGCTCCCTGCCTTCCAGCCTGCGGGAGGCCCTCGCTGAGGGAGGGGAGGAGGGGTAACTTCACATCAGATGTGAGGTTTGGGTTATCATATGCAACTGGATAATTGACATTATTTAATTGAGAATGCATTTGCCCACGTAA
Organism: Otolemur garnettii; assembly: GCF_000181295.1. Classification (NCBI taxonomy): domain Eukaryota; kingdom Metazoa; phylum Chordata; class Mammalia; order Primates; family Galagidae; genus Otolemur; species Otolemur garnettii. The sequence goes on from NW_003852464.1 coordinate 2,667,640, forward strand.
AGGAAAATGACCTAAGAATAACCAAAAAAAGTCATGAGATGACCTAAATTATCTTCCAGCGACAAAAGAAGAACTTTCCCCATCAACTCAATTTTAAGGTAAGTGGAAGAAAACAAGGTGCTTAACAATTTCCATCCATAAATTCTGCTTTCCCAACACATAAACTTAAGTACTTTATCGTTCTTCATATGGTTCCCTAGATGAGAAGTTGGCAGTCATTATACCGGGGTCCAGGAGGGTGAAGAAAGGGTGTCAGTGACTTCCATGTCTTGTCAATTTTTTTTTCTCTAATGGTGGAATTCTCAGGCATAGTATCTCAACCTAATGTTGTAATAATTGGGCAAGTGCAGGTTTAAATTGGCCTTGCAAGTCAATTCCAGCATAATCCTCAGGGCTCTCAGATCGTCCTGCCTTGTTCTTTTCTAGGCAAATTGTTTTGGTCAAATAAATTCAGGGCTGTCATTGGTTCGGCCTGGATCCCGCCAAGGTGGGGGAGGTGAAGGATTTGGTGAGCCCTAACTGAATGATACAAAAGAGGGGATTCTTTAACAGAGGAAGAGTGGAGAAGGAAAAGACCAGTCAGGCAGTCAAAAATATACATTCTCTAGTCCCTCGGTATCCATGGAAAATTGGGTTCAGGAGCCCTCCCTCTCACAATGTTCCACATTCTGAAGATGTTCAAGTTTGTCATATAAAATGGGCTAGTATGGAACCTATGCACATTTTCCTGTGTATGATAAATCAGCTTCAGGTTACTTATAATATTTAATACAATGTAAATGGTATGTAAATAGTTGCTATCTTGTATTATTTCTATTTGCTGTATTATTATTTTTTATTGGTTTTTCCAAATATTTTGGATTCTCAGGTAGAGGTATGGATTCCAAGGCATAGGGAACCCTTGGTTATGAAGTGTCAACTGCACGAACACCATAGTCCGTACTATGAAAGTACTTAGTAATTATTCAGTAAAAACTGGATAGATAAAGAAGCCATTTACAAGTATCTTTTCTTTATTTGCAGCAAATTGCTCATAGACCTTTTCTTATGACAGTCTCATGGTAAAGCTTATAATGTTGACTGTTAGGCTTGTAATTTCTTATATCATAAAACACTTCAATAATTAAAACATGACATTAAAAGAAATGGAGGTTTCCTAAGAGTGTCTTATAAATTCAGTGAAAATTTGAGCCGCCTTCATCTTTCCAGCATACTTTCACTTGCATTCTTTTCAAAGAAATGTAATATTAAAATTGTAGGGAATGACACATTTTACAAACTTGCAACCATTCTAGCAGTTGTCTTCATATTTTTACGTGTGTGCAAAAGTGTAACAGTAATGTGCCTTCACTGATATTAAATAAAAATTATTGTTAATAGGAGGCTGAGACAAGAGAATCGCTTAAGCTCAGGAGTTTGAGGTTTCTATGAGCTGTGATGCCACAGTGCTCTAATGAGGGTGACATGGTGAAACTCTGTCTCCAAAAAAAAATATATATATATTACATATATATATATATATATAGTTTTTTTAAAAAGCTTGAATGGCTGTTGCTATAGTTTAGATGCTGTCTCTCCAAATCTCATATTGCAATTTGATGCCCGGTTTGGAAGAGTTGAGTTGGGGGTGGATCCCTCATGAGTAGGTCAATGCCCTCACTTGGGAATGAGTGAAATCTCCTTTCTGTTAGTTTCCATGACATCTGGTTGTTGAATGATCCTGGCACACCCCCCAGCGTCCCCCCTGCTGTGTCATCTCTGGGCAGATCCTCTTCCCTTTTTCTTCCACTGTGAGGGGAAGGACTTTGAGACCCTTACCTGATACACATGCTGGCACCATGTTTTTTCATATAACCTGCAGAAATTTGAGTCAACCAAACCCATTTTCTTTGTGAATTATGCAGCCTCAGGTATTCATTTATAGCAATAGAAATGGACTAAGACAGGTATGGATAAGAAATAGTTGGGGCCATTTGGAATTCTTTCAAAACACACTGAATATTTTTTTTCCTCAGTATTTAACACAATCTCCTTTATGAAACATTTGATTATTCTCCAATGGATCAGAGTCTGTGTACAGTTTTTCTTCCTACAGGTATAGAATCATGGACTATGTTCTTAAACAGCCACTTCTAAAATTATATTAGTGATATAACTAAAATATTTGGCTAAAGCCTGAACTCATCTTCCAACTTTGAAATCCGAATGAGAAAAATGATCCTTAACTATCCATAAATAGAGACAGTAAGCATTGGTTTTGCTCCCAGGAGTGTGTGTATGTGTGTGTGTGTGTGTAGGCTGCACATTGGGGGAGAATTTGTATTAGCTAAAGTGTCTGAGGAATAAAATGATGGCTAAAAGAAGTGGGGCTGATATTGAAAATAATTACTTTGACTTAAATGATACAGTCAGTATTAGTTTTCTGGGTCTGCTGTAACAAAATATCAGAGGTTGGTTGGCTTAAGCAACAGAAATCAATACATTTTCTCATAGTTCTGGAATCTAGATGTCCATGATTAAGGTGTTGGCAGGTTTAATTTCTTCTGAGTCCCCTCTCTGTGGCTTGCCAACAGCCATCCTTTTGCTATGAGTTCACATTATCTTCTCTCCAAGTTCATCTGCATCCTAATTTCCTCTTTCTATAAAGACACTGGTCATATTGGAGTACAGCCTACCCATACGACCTCATTTGACTTAATTTCTTATTTAGAGAATCCATCTCTAAGTATAGTCATATTCTGAGATATTTGGTGTTACGACCTCAACACATAAATTTGGGGGGGGGGGAATCAACCCATTATGCTTTCTAATTTATAATAAATATTGTTCTGATGGGTTATAAAAAATGAGTTGTTATTTTTGAAGTGATCCTCTCAGGTAAATTAGTATCTTTTTCTTACTGATGAGAAAACTCAGGCTTTACAAGTTCAAAACCTTGTCCAAAGTCCCTCATTGAACTTGGATTCAAAGCCAGGGTTTTCACTAACATTCTTTTTACTTTATGATCACCCCTTTTTTTTACTCCTTATTCCAGCTAGAGGAATATCACAGATACAACACTGGCATGAAAAATAAGAGATGACAAAAGTTGCATCAGACAAGGTAGACAGAGGCACTATTGGAGGCCACTTTGAGTAAGGGTGACGAGACAGGAACAGAACACAGAACATGAGCAATGGATCCTGTGCCTTCTCACCTGACTCAGTGTGTCAACACTATTTGACCAAGTTCACAGCTGACCTCATTGATTT
>NW_003852464.1:2670989-2740350 GCF_000181295.1 Otolemur garnettii
TATATACACATATATATATATCCAATTCCAAAGCTTGGTAACAACAAGAACTGCTAAATAAACCAACATTTAGTTATATCTTTGTGATTAGTACCACCTTTTTGGTCTAGTACATTTAACAATAACAACAACAAAAATAAACATGGAAAGAAGAGAGCTCCCCATTTATACTCAGCTCACATATGGGCTGGTATATTATTCATAACACCCTTTTAGGGCCCTGCCTAGTTTACTATGTTCTCCACATACACTTACTAAATAAAGAGTGATATCTTGAGAGAGAAGAAATACAGATTTACTAAGTATTGTGGTGGAAAGCAGAAACCATTTTAGAGCAGGGATATTATAAGAAAATATCCCCTGGGTTTTCTGTATTAAAATTCCTAAAACTTGAAAAACTTGCACTAATCAAATATGAAAGAAGATGAATCAGTTGATATCCGTCCGACTGCTTTTTGGCTGAGTCTTTGCTGTCACCGTTATTACTGTAGGAGGACATCAAACAACCACAGACAAGGGGCAATTCTTAGTATTCTTTCTTCCAAAAACCCCTAGGTTTTAGAAACATAACACACACACCAGTCTGGATGATTTCTGGCTTTTAATGAAATAAAGAGCAGTAGCATAAAGTAAGAAGATCACAAGAAATTAAGATATAAATTCCAAAGCAAGTTAGGGGATAGATAATAGAATCCAAGGTTAGACATTAAATTTTACAGCTGGCCGCTGGAAAGGACACAGCAGCTGGTATGGAAAAGGCCCAAAAGGAACAATATTCCTTGTAGCAATCAAAGAAGGGGAGTGTAGTAATTACGTGCATATGGTTGTGCTTTACGGCATTCTGATACTAATCAGTGTGTGTTTCTATATATGTAAATACCAGATCAATGAAAAACCTTCCATGTGTGTGTATTTAGCTGCATAACCTCCCTAGTTAGATATATAGATAAATATACACAGAGAGGGTAATTGAATATGCATGAGAATCTAGGTTGAAGTAACGGGGATCAAAACCTGGCCGCCACAGGTCTCGTAAGCACTCATACCTACGAGCTGTAGCATTTTTCTCACTCTATTATTGAAATTGGGAGTGGGTCCAATGCATAATCAGTAAGGGACTGAATTACTGCAACATGATCTGTGCAGAGATACTCAGAAGGCCACCCAGAAACTCCTAAGGAAACAGCCTCCTTAGGAGCCCAACCAGTCCCAAATGGCCCATATGGGCCACGTAGCTGGCCCTGGCTACCTTTTTGTTTCTAAAGACCATCAAAGGTTTGGAATACAGCATTGACAGGTTAACAGGCTGAGGCAAGACTCCAGCTGTCTGAAGCCCTCACTTATCTTTTGAGAAAGGAATAAATGAACTTACATATTATCTCACAACTCCCTGTGTTACTCACCACCCTTGAGAAGATAGTGCAGCAATCTGATGGCAGACGTTCCTTCGTCTGTATCATTCTCTCATTTTTTATTTCTCTCTTACCCTCTCACACGTTTTTGGCCAGGATCAAATTCATAAATGAGAATAAAAGAACATTTTCAGAAAAAGTTATTTCTTAGCAACCATTCCTACATTGGAACCATATGTAAAAAAAAAAAAAAAAATATTGCACAGAAGACCAAGAACATTTAGGAGGATGTGCAGGATTTTGGCTGGAGGGCTCAGTTACTGATGGCTGAGATGGGGACTTAGTGATGGGACAACACCTTGAACTCAGCTTCTTTTGGCTTCTTTCACCCGGCAAAGCTCGTTAGCTCTGTCAGTTACTTTTGAGATGTGTGAGCAAAATGTGTTTTGTATTGTGGGTAAAGAAGGCCTTGGGAAATAGCATCTTTCATGATGATTATTTGAAACGCAATTTTGAAAATTCAGCGCAAAATGTGTGCCGTATTTATTTAACATGACGGCGATTGGTCTGAAAATACACATGAATTTTTATAGGTGCATTCTGTCCTGTGGTTTAATGTGAATGTCACAGCAAAAGTGATTTCCTTACCCACTTTTCTGCTCTTCACTCAGTGCTCAAATGTCATCAGGTATTTACTCGATGATTTGAAGAAAATGTAAGCCCTCTTAGTTTATAAAATAGGTTTTTATTTTTGAATAAAGTGAAATAATGAACACATTCTTTACAAAAAACCCAACGCAACTATTAATTATTTTTTCTTTTATGTCATCAGCAATGCACTGTTTTAGTGATTAAAAAATTCACTTGGAAGACAAACGCCTCAAAATAAACACACGCTATGAAAATTGTCTGGATACGTAGCGAATATCGCTTATGAATAGGAGATACCTGATAAAGCTCCTGGGCTTTTTAAGAATTTTGCTTTCTTGCAACTTGAGCTCTTACTATAAAAGCAGCAGCAGGGTAATTCAAAGAGAGTCAGGGCCTTGGGATTCCATAGAATAGCAAGGAAGTTATTAAGCTTTTTTAGAGGTAGTTTCTTAATTGGAAAAATGGAAATCACTTAGATTGTTTTAAGAGGCTTTTTATACACACACACACACATCTCAATATATCTAGCATAATGTGGCCTCGTAGCTTCTCAATAAAGGGTAGTATTTTTAACTATTATTTTCTACTAAGTTTTCTACATCCCTCCTAAATATGTCCTTACAGAGATTCATGTGTGCTCCTTCCCATAGGAGTAGTTGCCAAGTGTTACCCATTTTTGGTCGCCTTTTGCCATCTCCATTCTGACTGAAGTGGAGCGAGGCCATTAGCTTAGAGGCCAGTGGCAACAAAATCCATTTTCAGAATGGGTGATTATCTTCCTTTCACAGGGCTGCTTGCCCTGTCTTGGGAACAGCAAAGTGACCCAAAAAAAAAAAAAAAAAAAGCCATCAGAAGACAGAGGTGACCGCTTTGCAGGGGCAGCTTTAACATTCCATAAATCCCTAAAGTCACTTCAGAAAGAAAAACAAAGAAAGAAAAAAAGAGGGGGTCCAAAGAATGTCAGAAATCATATTTAAACATTGATAAGATTGATTGATTCTTACTTGATCCATGGCACATTTTGTGGAACACATCTAATGAGCACACACTGCCTCACATTCTCCATTCATTACCAGGATTTATTGACATTAGAAATTAATATTGACTGGGGGCAAAACAGCCGCTGACTTTCTGACTTTTCCTGCAGGTCAATAAATCTGGTGATAGAGGAACACCGAACCAGGAATCAGTAAATTTTTTTCTTAGTAGTTTTTTTTTTTTTCCCCCCGTTACCCTAGAAAGAATGTGAGTGCAGCTGCCTGATTCCAGTGGGCCTATCATGTTTTTAAAAAATTTAGTAGCTGGCCATTTAGAGTCTGTTTCCAATTTACATTGTGTACTAATAGGCCCCGAATATAAAATTTCCTTCAGATGTATTAAAATGTGTAGGTATAATGAAGCCAGAGCATATTGATCACAGTTAAATTTCATAAATAATGCCAGAAGAAAGAAAAAGAAAAAAAAAAACAATAAATTCAATACGTGTGACAATAACCTAGAATTTGAACGTGGTTCGGTTATGCACCTTAGAAGATATAAATGAGATCTAGTAATATCACTCCATTTTTCTAGATTTCTGCTTTTGTTTCTGTAAAATAAAATGTTTGAATTCGTCTTTGAGGCTTCTGTCAGCGCTAGGATTTCAGGAAACTATGTCTGCCTTCTAAAAACTAGAATTGGTAGGTGGGAGTTGTTCTCTCAAACTAAACCCCATAGAAAAAATTATTCAAGATTCAGGAAAAAAGCAGCAACCAATAGTGGGACATTGGTCAATTTTTTTATTTTCCTCCATAGCATTTGTTGGTACATTAATAAGTGTTAGGAAGCTTCTTGAAGAAAAGAGTAGTGGTAAAGATAAATTTTAAGATTAAATATCTATATTTGAAGCCTATACCTTCCCTGTGCAGGCGTGTACACAGAGAGAAAATTAAAATACCTCCGCACCTCTGGGTGTGGATTATTTCTCAAGGACCATGTTGCCACCATAACCGTGCCCAGTTGCCTGTTTTTCATTGAGAGAGCTGATATTCAGAGAAATTGAGTTGCCTGCCCCGCATGAATAGCCAGGCTGTCATTTGAATCCAGGCCAGTTTGAATTCAAAGATGCTTCTCTGGATGGTTACTCAGCTTCCCTGAACTTCTGCTCCCTGAGCAGCAAAATGAGTTGCCCTCTGTCACTGAGAGCAGGCCCTGGGCAAAGCTCTGTAACTCTGTAAACATATCAATTGTTAGCGGTGATAAGAATGATGATCATCTTATCTTTGAAACCATAATTGGGAAAACATTTCCTTATAAAAGGCCGTCTTGAATAACAGAGAATTTAAAATGGCAAATAGATATAAACTCAAGTAGATCATTGTAAGAAATCTCTCTGGCAAAAATATCAAATATGTGGTATCTGTCAAGAAAGAAGGGTCCTTTGGATTTTCCACCACTAACAGTGTCCCATCTTCTGCCCCTCACCTGGATGCTCAGGCTTTTTCCAAATCCGAGATCACTGCCTCCCACTTCCCTGAAACCCATCCAGGTGTATCTTTAAAACAACAGGGGCCAGTAGACTCTAGGGTACGAAGTTAGCCTATGACGGACTTTGCATTGGGAAAGACCTGAGTCTGAATCCAAATGCTGCCACTTTTGGACATTAATTGTTAAGAAGTAGTGTCTTGAAGCATCGGTGTCCTTTCCTGTGGCATGGACATGACACTATGGCTGTTGAGAGGGTAAAAGAGGTAGTGGCATGTGACATGCAAGAGCAGGTCCTGAGCTCACCAAAGTTCCCCGGAAATGGTTGTTACTATGAGTAACAGCTCAGAGGAGCCTCTCAGGCAGTTTTCGGAGGGATCAGTAGCCTTAATAGTCAGTCCAATTCAATGGGAAAAGCAGAGGGAGTTGCATCATGTACAGAGAACAGAGAAGTTTCCAGTATTTTTTTCTTGTGGACATTTACTGCTCTGTCTGGGGGCAGTGCCTGGTCGCGATTCCTTCTCTTTCACATGCACATGAATAAAGCGTGGTGGTAGAAAAGAGGCCTGAGTCCTCTTCCTACCCACGTCATTTTCGCAAAATTACTTATTTTGATATATTTTGCGTGATTAGCATGCTCTCCTGACTTCCTTGGCAATGCCACAAGTCTGGGAATTCTTCCTTATGACAACCAGGTTGTTTATGGAGATATTATGGGCAAAAAAGCCCTGACAGACAGGAAACAAATGGCATTCTGGGACGTCTGAAGCTGGTCCTCGCTCTAGGAGTAAATGTCTGAGGCCCAGGTGAGAGAGGTCACTAGTGAAAGTCTCTCATTCCACATGAATTAATTGGATCATGATTATTATTTTACAGGGGCTTTAGAAAGAATGATACATGGACCTTCTAATCAGAGATCCTCGCAGCAGTGAGTACATGCAAGAGATTTGTCTTCTTTCTTTCCGTCTTTTGTTCTCTTTTTCCCCTGTTTCCTTTTATTCCTTCAGCCCTTCCCTGCCAGCACCCATCACTTTCCCCCGTTGTCGCATCTCACATGGCCCTGTACTTTCAATAGCGGAGTTCTTATCCCAGAGAAAAGTGTATTTGTCCATCTCCTGTTAAGCCCTACAAGTTCAACTCGGAAATAGTTTCTATCTCACTTACTGAATTTGTACCACTGACCACCTAGCCTGGTACCTGGCACATAGCAGATAATCAGTTGTTACTTCTCTGTGATAAGCTCTGGGGATTATGAATAAGACACAGTAACTGGTCTCTAGGAACTCACATTTGCTGGCTACAAGTGGCATCATTGTGTGATGTTTTTTAATGGCTCCTTTGTTTCACAACCATTTAATGAGCTCCTACTATGTCAGGGGCCCCATGGGTGGAAATGTACAGATACTATCTTTGCTCTTGGAGTCGTATACCCTTTTGAGTGGAAAGTCATATACCCTTTTGAGTGCTCTGAAAAAAAATGAATGAACAAAATGATTCCAGACAATTACTCTAAAGATGACGTAACGGGAATACTGGGTTGGAGAGTGAGTGGTGTAAGGGGATACTTTAGATTGCGTGCTTGGGGAAGGGCTCTCCGAGGAGGTGATATTTGAACTCAGCCGTAATGAGAAGGTGGGACGCATACAGCTACAGGGGAAATGTGTTCCGGTAGACAGACTAGCACGTACAGAAGTCTCAAGTTTGAAGAAAGCATGGGTTGTATGAGGGAAAAATGAGGTCTGTGTGTCTGTGGTGTGGTATTTGGGTCTAAGTGATAGGCGGTGATGTCAAACAGGTAGGCAAAGACCGTGCAGTTTAGAGCCTCTGAATGCATCTCTTTGTCTGGTCTTGGTCAGACTCTTTCAATGAAACCAGTGAGAATGGGTTTTGCAAGCTGCCACCTCAACCATTCAATCCTGCAGCAACTGAAGAACAATGTAAAGACCTCTAAAAAATAAGCAAACAGGAACACGTGCTTAGTCCACAAAGCAGAAGAAAACAAAAGAGAGAGAGAATCACAGGACGTGTAGGAAAATTCCATTCTGTGAGTGGATTTATCTTAATAAAAGAAACATTTTGCAAATGTTTGTTTTCTCCCTTCAGCTGACTATCTCTTGTATGAAATGAAGGCGGGATGAAAACAAGAGAAAAGCCAGCCCCTGACTTACCCTGAGAATCTGTCCTGTGCTGTTCCCTTCTGGGAATGACAGGCTGATGCAGATAAAAAGGGATCGGGGTTCCACATTCCATACTTTTACAGGACAAAAAATTCCTCCAGGAAGATTTTTTTCCCCTTAGGCAAAGAATATAGAGAGTGAAGGAAAAATGTTTTTGCGTGCTGCTTTGTTTTTAAACCGATCTCTCTTTTTAAATATGTACGTTTATACACTCTTTTTCCAGAAGGAGAGCCTGCTCCTGCTGACACTGTGGTCCTTCCTTTCCCAGTAACTTGCCACATTTTTCGCTGGTGCTGTCATTGGGAACGCCAGGGAGAAAGTTTAGTGCTGTCTGTGAAAATTGTTTCACTTCAAGGAAGCAAGACAGCTAAGTGATAAGATACATTAAATAGCACAGACAAGACATTTGAAGTGGTTGGGAGTAGAAAGGACAGAAAGGACAGAATGAGAGGTTTTGAAGATGTGGTGTGGGCCTCTGCCTCTGCTCAGGGGACCGTGGGAAGAGGCACCCAGAGCATGGGAGTACTGGGGATTTTTTTCTATCAGATTTCCGTCTCTCTGTATCAGAACAGGGCCTTTTCACTGTTGGAAATCGTCAAGACAGTGGCTGACAATTAATCTTGCAAAACAAATAGAATGGAAAATGACTTCTTAAAAGAATCAACAAAGTATTCACCGGGTCCCTGTCCAGGGCCTGACACTGTGCTGGGTGCCTTGCAAGTATTTTCTTACTGATTCTTTACTCAGTGCAGTAAGATGACAATTACTGTTTCATGTTAATCAAAGCAGAACCTGAAGATGAAAAAATATGAGAAAATCATTCAAACATTATCTAACTGGTAGGCAGCAGAGCTTTGAATAAGTTAGGTTCCTTTGACTCTAATTTCTAGGCCGTTCTTGTATGCTGTTACAATTCCTTCAGAAATGTAGTCATTTGAGGAGCTCACGCTAAAAAGTGTAATAACAAAAAAGCGGTAGTTATTTATTTTAGGAAGAACCCAAAAGAATCTCATGGTCTGTGTTAGATAGGGCACTGAATAATTACTTGACAGGTGTGGTTTCCCTTCGAAGGAGAGGGGATCTGTGGCCTGGGGGCCACCTAGGCCTTCTGGATCCTTAGTGTGGCCTTTTCACTGAATCCAAATTCCACAGAACAAATCCTTTTATTAAAAGGGACATAGCAGAGAAAGAGGTCTTTTTTGGTGCTTAAAAAAGAATTTTGAAATTAGAAGGCCACAAGTTATCCCCCTGCCCCTTTATTTGCTGGTTGGCTGAATCCACGGATAAGGGAGCTCTGATCTTTCAAGCTGATACCTAAGGCCTCCATGCCAGCTGGTTTTCTGTTGGGCTTGACCAACAGGGAGCTCTGGTACCAGACTGGGGAGAAAGGAATGGGAGAAATCAGGATATTTCTTTCCCTCAACCCAAATCCCCTCCCCACGTTTCCTTTTCAGCCCAGCTGCTGCCAGGCAGGCCACCTAGCTTTAGTTTCCTCTAGGTAACTTCTATACCTGTCCCTGGAACCACTGCCACATCTCTCTGTCCTTTGGCCCAGGACAGTAAGGGTTTCCTGTGACTATTGCTGGTGTCTCAGTAGCTATGCTGATCCTTATTTGATTTCTCAGGTATTCCTTTCCCTCTGGAACAAATTCCCTGTTGTTTCATATGTTCCAGTGGTTTCTGTGTCCTCAGTAGGCTCTGATCACTACAAATAGCAACAGAGAGACTCTTTGCAAAAGGGAGAGAAGATTGATGGGTGTGGCTTAGGCCCTTCCATCGCCCACTTCTTCCTCTGCAACTCTCCCCCATGCCCAGTGTCTTGTGGACCCTTCCTCCTCTATCTTATCTAATCTTTCTTTCCAGAGAAGATCTAAAATTTGACCAAAGAGAAGTTACAAAAATGACTAAAAATTTGCTTTAGAATATTGTCTCTAAAGTGAATAGAGTTCTACTGGGGAGTAACTCCTTAAATTAAAAGTAAGAGAACCAAAGAAGAAAAAAATTCTATAATCATTCAGTCATGGGAAAGGCTGATAAAATTTTATTTTATTTTATTTTGACCCTAAGAATGGCATCAGCTTAGAAGCAATTTACTTAGATATAAGCCCATTTGGGGGCTAGATAAGCCCATTTTTTACTTAGATAAGCCCATTTTTGACCCTAAATTGAAGCTAATTAATAAATAATGATAATTAAAAAGTAGGCAATGCAAAGAAGCAATACAAATCATATAACTAGGATCATGAATGGAAATTTCTATTACATATGAGATTCTATGCTAAGTGAGTTACAGACCTTATTTCACAGTAATCTGTGGAGGCAGAGATGATTCTTGAAACGAGGAAACTGAGGTTCAGAGAAGTTAAATAATATATCAAGGCCGGAGTTAATAACCTCTGTAGCTGGAATCTAGGCCCAAGTCTTTATCCCAACCATATCATTTCAGTTTTGCAGAGTAAGATGGTGAACTGTGAAGATTAAAAGCCATTGGTTTCGAAATAGGATTTGGTGCAAAAGGAATCATTTTATTCAGCCCCAGAATGCTTAGAATTATTTTGAGCCAGTCTTTGAAGACTGGTACATTTCACCTAAAAGATTCTAACTTCTCTGTAAAGAGTAAGAAGTGCAGCAAAATTAGACCTATGTTCTGTAAGGTGTATCAGCCCTTGGCTTCATAAGAGGCGCTGTTCTCACTGAACTAAAGTCCTCATAGTTTTCTTAATGCTTTCCTAACATTTTGTTCATACATCGCTTCACTAGTTCATGTTGTCTGCTTGGCTTTGTATGTGTTGACCGAAATGGTAAAGCTTCGCATGAGCTCTTAGAAGACTGGGGCTTTGACCTACTCATGTGAGCAGAGAATATTTAGTAACAAGGCTCCTGGAGATGACTACCATGGTTCACATCACCACTGTGTGCTGTTTTTCTTGTGTGACCTTGGACAAGTGACTTGACCTTCTGTTTTCTATTGTTAAATGGGAGATCTCTGGTATTCATCTCATTACTTCATTATGAGATCAGAGAAATTATTACTTATAAAGAGCAAATAACCATGCCTATCCCTAATGTGTGTTAGTATGCACCACTGGTATACACATCATATGCACATACATGTATATAATATACACACATACATATATTATTTAATATTAATACTACCATTACCTTAAGCTCAGGATACATTAATGGAAAACTGTTCAAGAAGGAACCAGGTAAACTGAGAAATGAATGCTCTGATGGTTTGGAGTCTCTGTAATAATATCAATATCCGTAGTATTTTGGGGGGCAAAATGTGATAATATAGAGAGAATTCTTCAACTACAAGGTGAGTATATAAACGTACAATGGTATTTTAGTTTTAAATCTCAGACCATATGGGGGTTAGTGGGATGATTAAGGAGAAATGCGGGTCGTATTCCTTACTGCATAAGAAGTTGCAGTTCATCAGATACGTAATAATTCTACATAATTCACATATATACCATTCCTTTCTAGATTGATGTAAAAATACCTCAACTCTTAGGTTTGATAAACCTAAGTCAAATCACATCATATTTCTTTCTAAATCCTTTTGGTATCTCATTTCACTTAGAATAGTATGTCATAATTTGCTTTTCATTTTGGAAAAAATTTAGAAACAGGCACATTGAATGTTATCTTATATTTAATTGTGATGGATATAAATAAAAATATAAGCCTTGACATTTAAAAATAGATGTGTATATATAGCTCAGATATATATCTCAGAGCCTTTTTTTAAAAACAGGCATATTTAATGTTATTTTATACTTAATTGTGATGGATGTAAATAAAAATCTAAGTGCTTCTGTTTCTTTAATAACAAAGCATCTCCATAGGGTCTAGCCTCTCCATGTTTTGAAGTTCAGACAATCCCAATCTAAACACTTATTAGGAATTAAAAAGTAATTCTAATTTTTATTTTTATCTCAAAAGAGGAAGGAGATATAATTCATGGTCTGCAGCATTCTTGCCAAAAGCCTCATCCTCTATTCTGTCATTCATTTTAAATACTAAATTATCTTTAAGCTTTCTTTTTTCTTTTTTTTTATTCAGTCATCTGTACATAGATCATAAATACATTTATGCCATTATGGGATTCAATGTGTTGGTTATTTGTACAAATTGGAGTGCTTACATCCTACTAAACAACACAGCCTTCACCACTTTTACCTTATTACAGAATTAAGACATTTGTACTGTACACCTGATAGATCCAACTTGTACTTGCAATATGCTCCATAGGTCTGGTCCCACTATCAACCCTCCCTCTGTCCACCCACCCCCCTTCTTCCCCTCTCCCTCCCCTTCCCTCCTTCATCCTAGGCTATAGTTGTGTAAGAAGTAATCACTAAGCATCTCCTTAGTCCTGGTTTGAGAGGTCTTTGTTAGTCATCCAGTCTTACACCTGTAGACCAACTTCTTTGTTTTTAGATGAAGTGAATTGTCCTGGCTCTGTCTAGTCTTCTCTGCCTTTCAGCCTTTTTCTCTATCTAGCAGAGTTTGCATTTTATCTTAAAAAGAAGATCGATGACCTTAGCAAGGAGCTAGCAAAGGCTGCAGGACTTCAGTTTCTCTACCCCAAACAGGGAGGAAGATTGAATTCAATCTGGGTTACCTTCGATTGTTCAGGCTGCTGCTTCATTTTCACAGCCAGAAGTGATGAAAACTCAAATTCCTAAGTGTACATTGTTAACAAGACATCACGATCATCACCGTCGTTATCACCACCCTGGACAATAACTTTCTCCTTTTAATCAACCCCATTGTCAGTATCCACTTGTTTTTATTATTTACTATGTACCAATGCTTTACTGAGTGTTTTATAAACATTAATTCATGTCCCTGGGTGATAAAATTCACAATAATCCAGAAACCAGTTCCTTTTATTTTCTATAGCTTCTACCTCCTGGCTCAAGATGATTGCACCAGGTTCAAAAACATATCCACCTGCGTCCAGCAGAAGTGAGCCATCAGGAAAATAGAAGGCAAATTCTTTTTTATCATTTAGGGCATTAAATATGAAATGCCCAATTTCAATCAAAAGCTTGGTTTATTATATCTCAAACAAGAAGCAGTACAATTAAGCAAAGGATGTGCCTAAACTACTGACACGTTTTGCCATCTGAACTTAAAATTATGTCAACAGCTAAACAGATTTTTAGAGTGGAAAGGGTGGCAATGAAAATAGTGAAAGATGTTTTCCACAGATTGTTGGGAATTGAATATTCTTCCTTGCAAGAAGGGGTCCAAAGCCTGGAGTAAGTGGACGTCAGTTGGTGCAAGATCTGGTGACTACTGAATGACAGAGATTTTCCAAATCCAGCCCCTGTAGTGTTAGCAGTGTTGTTTGTGTGACATGTGGTGAAGCATTGTCTCAGAAGCAGATTGGCTTGTCTCTGTTAACCAGTTTCTGATGCTTAATCACAAGCATCCTCTCTACGTCATCCAGTTGGTTGCAGTAGACATTTGCTGTGATCCACTGAGCAGGTTTACTAGGAAATCAGGAAAAAGCCTGAAATGGCCCTGACAAAATATCCCTCCTTGACCTGTCTTTACTCAGGCTCCTCTGAACCTTCTTCTTCACCTTTGGGCTTCCATGTTTCTCCTAGTATGAGATATATATATTTTTTTTTCCTGAGACAGAGTCTCACTTTGTTACCCTCAGTAGAGTGCAATGGCATCATAGTTCACAGCAATCTCAAACTCTTGGGCTCAAGCTATTTTCTTGCCTCAGCCCCCTGAGTAGCTGGAACTACAGGTACCACCCGACACAATGCCCAGCTATTTTTAGGAATGAAGTCTTGCTGTTGGTCAAGCTGGTCTCAAACCTGTGAGCTTGGGCAATTCACTGCTTTGGCCTCCCAGAGTGCTAGGATTATAGGTGTGAGCCACCATGCCCAGCCTAGCATGAGATGATTTAAACAAGAATCCAGATAAGTCATTTTAGAGAGAGTGCTCCCACCCTCAAATCTGATCATGTTTGATATTGGATCAAATTTCTCATCCTCCACCACTTCCCCAGTAATACCTAATAATCCTGCCCCATCTTCAGCAAGAATCTTGCTATGTCTGTTTAGTCCAAATCCTTCCCAGCCTCATTGGGTTTTTCCTATTTTTCCTATTAATAATTCTCCACTGACCACTTCTACCACCCCCTCCAAACCTGCTCCTTGGCTATAACCCCCGTATCCTATTGCATTCAGTATTGAGCTCAGTTCCATCCTGAAGGCTCTTTTCCAGCATTTCAAGAGATACTCAATAAAAATTTGTTTTTTTAAACTTAATTTTTGTTTCACTCATTTTGTTTTGTTTTTATTTTTCCCACTTTATTGTCCACCTTGGGTTTTCTTTGAGAGGACTTGGTTACTGTCAAGACTAGGAGGATCTTAAATCCGGACAGTAGGACTTTGACTTAACTTGCTAGATAAAATAGTCATCTTTTATATGTTCTGGATTAAAGGGATGGCTGAACTCTCCTAAACTGACTCCAGGAGCAGGGTGTGAAATGGGTTGGAATAGAGGAATATTGGGTTTAGCTGGAAGACTCCCTTTCTTGGCATTTAAATATAAGCAGATGAAAACATGAAAAAAGCAAGGACAGAAGGATGAGCAAGGAATTGTAACAGGAAAACTGATTATTTTTCACCTTAGATGTTAAATCTGAGCAAGAATGAGTAGTCAAAGGGGATATCAAACCATCTAGTCCTGGAAGTTTGAGTAAGGACAATGCTGATTCTAGAAGAGGGAAAGTTGGACACAGATGCAGATGCCTTCGGGAGAAGACATGGACTTACCGAGACTGGGATAAGAATTGAATATCTAATTGGAAGTGTCTGCAATCTAAGTGGAAATGTGAACTAAAAGGCACAGCAGCGAGGTTTTGAAGTTTGGCCTGTGTGCACAGGCGTCTATCGAGTTCTGCAAAGGAGGAGTGAGAGCAGTTATTACCTCGAGCAGTACAGTCTTTGTACAGAACACAAGTTTGTCGTAGCGTTAGCAATTTCCTGGTCACGTAGCAAGTACCTAGACTCGCTGCTGCCTGACATCCAGCTGAAGTTAATAGAGGCACAGTTGTCTGTGAGGCCCTCCTACGGAAAGATAAATCACTTGAGCTGTGCAGGTAACTGGATTTTTCTTCCACTCTGTTTCTGAGCTAGTTTTGGAACTTGTGACAGAAAAGGTGACTAATCATAGGCTCTCCGTGAGTTTTTGCACTGAATCTAAGGGGAGTTCTATATTAGCTGCCCCTACTTAGTGCTGTGTTTTAAAAATAAGACATGGGATTCCATAATCAGTTGCAATGGACCTCCCTGGATGTGTCTTGTGGGATTTCTGTTTCACAATCTTTTTAGGCATAAAATCATAATACTGGACTCCTTGCTTAAGAAGCAGCAAAAATAATATTTTTAAGAATCTACCTGTAATCCCTCTGCTCAAACACATCCCAGGTTTCATTTAGATATTGTTTTGCTCAAAATGAGTTCTCACTGATTACAGGACTGTGAACTGCCTGGTCCCAGCTTCCTCTCTGACCTCATCTTTTGCCTCAGACCTTCACGATGACCATCTCCTTCTGACATGTTCTTCCTCAGACACAGGCACTGTCAAGTCTCAGTGAGGTCTTCCCCGAGAACTCAGAACAGGGCATCCCCACCACCCCTACCACTCTCTGTTCCCTCCACCTGTGCATTTGTTTGTATGGACTGATCACAAACTGACACGCTTTGTGAGAAGTAAGCTTTATAGCGATACATATTTTGACTACAACACAAACTCATTTCCGTGCAAAAAACCCAGCATTTGGTATGTAGTAAATACAAATTTTATAAATAAATATGAAGGCAGTAATGTTGGAGCAAGTATAATTCTTTGGCTAGATGATAATCTATCTCTCTTGTTTCACAAACCACTGCTTCAAGCTTGAGTTCACAAGTGAGCACCATCCTTAACCTTTCTGTGACCACCCACCCAGAAGTGGTAGCTTTCTTCTCTGATCTAGTAAATCTAAATCTAGCATGTTTTTCTTTATGTAATTTACAGTGGTGTGGACTTAGGTTTGTTGCTTATTGTGGGCCTGAGGTTTCATCTGAAAAGTGGGTAATATCATCTCTCTCGCAGTGCATGACAAGAAAAATGAGATAACTCAGTGCCTGCCGTGTGCTCAGGGTGATTCTGCAATAAAAATGACCTAGTATTTTCAACTAAGTTTCAGGCTCTTGGGGAGCAGTCATCATGAGTGTGAAGGCAAAAAAAAGAGAAGACCTTCTCTTTCACACAGTGACCGTATAGCTGAGATACAGGGTGAATTTCTGACTGTACACATGGAAGGGGGTATGGGGAAAAGTTTTTAGGGCTGATAGCTTCATAGCCTCCAGTACCTTCAGCAGCGTGAGGATATTCCACATACATAGGAACCAGAGATTTCACTCAGTCTTGAAAATATTCTGAGCCTAATAACTGGTTATTTGTGATTTATGTGGTTTGATCCTAGCTGAGAGAAGGATGATATGTTACTTTCTAGGCTTCAAAAGAGATTCTAATAAAACTGTATCTGATTCCCAGTTTTAGGCCTGCCAGAATTGAAACTCAGTCTTAACTATAATTGTCACCAAGCACTACTTTTGAAACCCTCCCATGGATGTGAGGCTGTTCAGGTTGTAATAAGGCACCATATGTCTCCTGAGTTACTTAGAAAATGAGTTAGAGAAGGGAAAACTAGAAAATGAGAGGAGGCAATAGAGGAACTCTTCTGGAAGACTGAAGAGCTGTCACACAAAATCCAGAAAAGACCTGGAAATCCAAAATCCAACAGAGCTGTCCCACAAAGTCCAGAAAAGCTTTCACACCTGATACAACACTCGGGTCATGGCTAAGGTGACCAGACGTCCCACTTTTGGCAGGACAGTCCTGATTTTTAATAGTTTGTAGCGCGTCCTGCGGCATTTTTAAAAAGTCCCGATTTTTGGAAAGAATGCATGACAAGCTAGGGAAGAGCGAGACAACAGTTGGCTGTTGAAAAGGTTAATGTAACTCCATCTGGGAAAGAAGAGGTTAATGTAACTTCATTTGGAAATGAAAAGGCTAATGTAAACTCCCTACTCCCCTCCTGGGCAAGGTTGCCAAGGTGGAATCAGTATCAGAAGGAGACTGGCTCCCTCCCTCGCTTCTAGGCAAGGACAATTAGCTCAGAAGGAGCCAAACTGTCTGGAACAAACAAGTAGCCCCTCCCCTCCAGAGGGTCCCTAACCATAAAAAGCTCAGCCAATAGCTCCCCCATCAATGGTGTCCCACTTTACCAATATTAAAATCTGGTCACCTTAGTCATGGCATCAAAGTCTGACAAGATCTTATTATCTCAATCCTTTATAGCAGTGATTTTCAACCAGTGTGCCATGAGAGGATTTAGGAGTGCCACAAAAATATTTAAAGATCATTAATTATTTTCAAAAGAAGTTCAAAGAACAGTAACACAATTTGGTCAACATAATTTAAGTGCACCGTGGAAGTTTAACTATAGGTTCAACTGTGCTGTGAGATAAAGAAAGGTTGAAAACCACCACTGTGTAGCCTTGTCTTTGAAAGATATTCCTGTGTTACATAATCCTTATGCTGGTCACTGGATATAGACGAAAACCTAACTAATTGTTCAATGGGAACAACTGAATACAATCCTCGCTATCCCATAGTGTGGATTAATTGATGGAAGCCAGTTAATACCTAGCTTCTTAATCTCAATCAAAAAAGAACTTCTACAAAAATACTCTGGTGACCCTAACTCCCCACCATTGGTCCAAAAGTAGCAGTATCTTTCAGAGACCAGGTGTATGTCTCGCATGACTATGCTCCACCTTTGACTGTGCCAGTGACCCCAAGTAAATGGCTGAAGAGGGGAGAGATGAGAGGCTTACTGGGTCTGAAAGTCACACTCAAGGGAACAGAATACACCCCATAGGACTGACAAGGGTGTGGTCTTCTCCCAGTGTAGTTCTTCCTCTGTCAGAGTCAGGAACCTCTTGTCATGGACCTTTCCCTCCCAAACTGGGTGAGAATAGAGAGAGTAAATGCTACACCCTTTTCAGTGCATTGAAATGTATCACTAAGGACTAGCACATATTTTTGTAGGTTGAGCACAAAGTTAACTTTACTCTCTTTTGTTTGTTTGTTTGTTTTGGCGGGGGCTGGGTTTGAACCCACCACCTCCAGCCTATGGGGCTGGCACCCTACTCCTTGAGCCGCAGGTACCACCCAACTTTACTCTTTCTGTATGTAAACACTCTCACTTGATTTCTCGAGGTTAGGTAATAACAAATACCGTTCACAGTAGCTTCTTAAAAAATGAAATAGCCGGGAGTATTCCTACAAAGGACATGAAGGATATTTACAGAGAGTTATGAAACCCTGAAAAAAGAAATAGCAGAAGGAGTTAAAGGGGGGAATATACCATGCTCGTGGCTGGGAAGAATCAACATTGTGAAAATGTCTACATTATTCAAAGTAATCTACAGATTCAGTAAATTCTCTACCAAAGTACCAATGTTGTACTTTGAAGAACTTGAAAAAATAGTACTTCATTTCATATATAACTAGAACAAAACCCCAAATAGCCAATGCAAATTCTAAGAAACAAAAACTAATCTGGAGGCATCATGTTACCAGACTTCAGGTTATACTACAAGTCTATAGTGATCAAAACAGCATGGTACTGGCACAAAAATAGAGATACAGACCTGTGGAATAGAATAGAGAACATAGAGATGAACACCACCACATATAGCCATCTGATTTTTAATAAAACAAGCATACACTTGTGAGAAAAGAATCCCTATTTAATAACTGGTGCTAGAAGAACCAGGGGGCCACATGTAAAAGACTGAAACTGGACCCACACCTTTCACCACTTACAAAAATTGACTCAAAATGGATAAAAAATTTAAATCCAAGACATAAAATGATAAAAATCCTAGAAGAAAGTGCGAGAAAAACTCTTGAGGATGTCGGCCTAAGGAAAGATTTTATGAAGAAGTCTTCAGCGGTAATCGCAACAATAACAAAAATAAGCAAATGGGACTGAATTAGACTGAAAAGCTTCTGCACAGCTAAGGACACAACAATTAAAACAGATGACCTTTAGAAGGGGAAGGGATATTTGCACATCATGAATCCATCCAAAGCTAGATAACCAGGATCTACAGAGAACTCAAATTAATCAACAAAAAAGAACAAACTCCCATCTACTACTGGGTGAGAGACATTAACAGAACCTTCTCTGTGGAATACAAACATATGAAAAATGCCCATCATTCCTAATCATCAGAGAAATGCAAATCACTACCATCTTGATAGATTACCTAACCCCAGTGAGAATACCCTACGTCACAAAATCCCAAAGTTGCAGATGCTGGTGCAAATGTGGAGAGAAGGGAACGCTTTTACACTGCTGGTGGGATTGCAAACGAATACACCCTTTTCCTTCCTCTTTGTTAGGAAGTATGGAGAATCCTCAAAGAACTCAAATTAGACTTCCCATTTGACCCTGCAATTCCATTACCAGGCATCTACCCAGAAGGAAAGAAAAAAAAAATCTTTTTATCCTAAAGGCATTTGTGTTAGCTTGTTTATTGTAGTTCAATTTACAGTTCCCAATATGTGGAAACAACCTGAATGCCCACCAAGCCAGGAATGGATTAACGCACTGTGGTATATGTATGGCACGGAGTACTATTCAACCATAAAAGAAACGTATCTTTTGTGTTTACCTGGATGGAGTTAAAAAACATTCTTCTTAGTAAAGCACCACAAGAATGGCAAAGCAAGTATCCAGTGTATTCAATACTAATATAAAACCAATGGATCAACAACTACATGTCTATATGAGAGAAAAACTTAATTAAATTCATGAGGGGAGGAGGGAAAGGAAAGAGGAGAGGAGGGAGGATGACTGGTAAACTCTCACTTAATGGGCACAATGTAAGGTTACACAGCGCCCTCCCTGGGTGAAGGGTTTAACTACAACTGGAACTTTACCCAATGCAAACAATGTAACCTAATCATCTGCACCCTCATATTAATCTGAAATTAAAAAAATCTAAACAATTTTCTGTTATAAGATTTAAGCTAATCAAATAAACGTGGCTCCTAGTGTCTTGAAAATTGTATCCAAAGAGAAAATATTGACAAAGGAAAGTCTATGAAGAGATGGAATGCTTTCTCTTCATTCATTTCAGCGTGACATTACTGAGGATTTGAGGCAGGCCCTGTGCAGATGCCTGCAAGAAACTGACCACATGGAAAAACAGATGTGCTCACGGAGAGGCACAGACAGAACTGAGGTAACAAGGTCCATATTGGGGTAATCAGCAGGGCACATGGGGAACGTAAAGAGGAAAAATGGATGTTCACGGCATCCATCCCCTCCTTGGGTTTCATTCATCACGCTGGTAATTACTTATCCAATGTCTGACTCTCCCCTAAAATATGAATTCCAGGAGGGCAGGGATGTGTGTGTTTTTTCATTGTGCGTTGCCAGCCAGCATCTAGCTGTATGGGCAGATTTCACAAAGGCCTAAAACCTGGGTCTTCCAGGGAAACACGGAGCTCAGAAGCGCCTTCATGTCCCCTTGTTAGCCCTTTCCTCTAAGTGCCCAGGGAACTGTTGGGCTGTTGACAGGTATGTTTGCTTGGTAGGCAGATAGGCATGTAGCCAGAGTCCACAGAGCAGCTGGAAGAGGCCAACAAGTTGCAAAAAACATCCCACGAGAATGGCAAATGGAGGTCCTCAAATCACCTGATGAAATTCTCACCCCATTTAGGCAGTGGGGATGGACAGGAGGGGCCCTCCTGGGAATTGGAGGCTGGGACTGTTTGCCCTTTCTATAAAGCTGATCCCACTCAGCCTCCTGGTTTGTGCAGCTGTGTTCCCAGGGTCAAGTTCGTGAATCGTTTGTTGAAAATCAAGGAACGTGTGTTCTTCCCTTTGCTTGTCAATATTTCCCCTCAGGGTCAGTCACCACTTGCTACTAGTTAAGACACAATTACGTGTCTAGTGAGCACTTTTTAGATGCATGAAAGTAAGATGAATAAATTTTCTGATTATGGAAGTCTTTGGGGAGCATATTAAAAACTTGGAGAATTCAAAAATGTAATGAAAACCATTAAAATATACACTAACCCCTGTAAACAAATCGAATTTACATAGCATGTCATTGGTGCCATTCTAGATATTTTTCTGTATATACATATAAAAATATATAAAATGAAAAGAAGCAGTATTTTAGGAGCACATGGGGATGTCCCTGCTTTTCCAAATATTCTAAGAAATATACCTATATGGTATTTGAAAAGAAAGGCTAGGTCTCAGTTAGATGTAATAGTTTGCCTTCTAATAACCAAATGTCTTTGATTATTTCTGATTCAATAACCAAAATACTTTGAAGTATTTCTGATTATGTGATTCATGAAAGGTTGAGTGAGGGGTTCGAATGATCTTGCCATCATAGTGAGTCTCAATGTTTCCCAGTATTCCCGGCAAATTTTTCATATCTAGAGTAAAAGGCTTGATGGTTTTTCACCTTAATTTTTGATCGTGCCTTATATCAAAATTATATGATGCTACGTCTATAGTAACACTTGAAACTGTTGGAAATCAGTATTTCCTTCCCAACTACATTTCTGTTTGACTTCGGTGAATATTTGTTCCTTTTTAGTTTTAACTCTCAAATTGTTATTTTCCTTATATCTTAATCCTCATCTGTAAACTGAGGACAAAATTAGCATCACCTGAAAGGTTTCTGCAATGACTAAATGAACAATACCTGTAAAGTATTGGCAACAGTGCAGCAGTGAATAAATTCTAGTCCTATCATCTTGGATGTGGCATTTGCTTGTTCCTTATATCTTCCCTCATTCTAAGAATCCTTGTCTTTTAGTAGCTAGTTTTAATAGATAACTCCCTTCATCATTATAGCTGATTATGTTGGCCACACGAACTTAATTTTGTTTAATACTTTAAAATAAATAGTACAAGATAGTTCCTTCATTTTCTTCCTTCAACTCAATGGAACATGTTTATTTGCATTTGTTTTATAGAGACCTGTAACGTATTCGTGTCATTTTAATCTTTTAGTTGAAGTAAATGGTTATTTATTTGCATTAGAAAATATATTTTCAAACTTTATTTCTCTGATTATCAAAGTACAAATAAAAAGTCTCTTTCCTCTGCCTTTTGTATGAAACAGAATTTAGCAAACTTTGCCTGTTCTCTGGCTCCTATCATTCATTTATGTTAATATAATATATAAATTCGGGTATTAATTGTTGCTACCAATGGTGGCTTTTATTTTGTTTCTCTCCAATAATGGTTTTTGATGTCTGGTTTCCTTGAGTTAGCACTGTTTAAAATGATGACGATACAATGTTACTATTATGTGTATAATATTGTATCTCTTACCAATATCTCTGCTAACTGCCCCTTGTTTTGTAACACATAGCCTCTCTTCTTATTAATCCCGTGATTTTGATTCATTTCAAAGTCAGCTAGAGAATGCCTCCACTATTTTGGGTGGCTTCTTTATTCTAAGACTTCACATTCTTTTAGAATTCCTTTCTTTTGCCTTTTTTATACTAATAAAAACTTACCGGGTATAAAAAATGTGTGGATCACAAACTTTTCTCTCATTACAGTTTTGTGAATGTTTCTCTAGTATATTCTGAGCCTCCAATTACAATCTAACCCTACTGATTTAGTTCCTTAGTGTGCAATATTCAATGATCTAGGAAAGCCTGAGGAAAGCCCAGTTTTGTCTCTTTTTGCATCCCCTTCTGTTTTTTTTTTTTTAATTTCTATTTCACATTTTTTTGAGTGTAGGATTTTTCCTTTACTATTATAATTAAAACCTTCTATACAAATAGTCTAGATAGCTTAATTGTTTTTATGTTTTGCCTTGAAAGCTCTGAAGTCCTTTTTATTGACTATTGGAGGACATGTTTTATGGCTAAAAATTTCTTTTTAAACATGTAATTGCCTTTTCTTCTGTTCAGTTGTCCTGTTTCCCTCTGAGAGGGCTGTATCTAGGCCCCGGGTAGTTTCTTTTGTTTTTTGGGTTTGTTGTTGTTATTTAGGGTTTTTTCCCCTCCATTATCTGTCCAGATCTCTTCCATGATTTCATCCTCTCAATCCCACATCCCAGCCTCCAATTACAATCTAACCCTACTGATTCAATTCCCTAGTGTGCAATATTTTCCCATTAAACATTTGTGTGCAGATTTTTATTTTAATGTTCTAAGCTTTGCACTTTTATTATTTCACTTTTCTCAGTTTACCCCTTGATTATCTCTGCTTCTTGTCTTTGTGGGTCCCCTGATGGTCTTAGGGCATCATGCTTCCCTTTTACACCATCCTGTTGTCTATTAGCCCTACAACGTATACTCTTTCATGGAGACCGTGGGTTCCTGCCTCTCACTGATGATGCTGTAACAGCTCTTTATGGCTTGCCTTGCATGCTATCCTCACTCATGTTTAGGGAAGTCCACAGAACCATCTTTTGGAGAATCAGGGTGTTGCACCCAGGTCGTTCCTTCTTTCACTGTGGTCTAAATCTTCAAGCCCGCCCTCCCACCATGCTGACTTCCCACCATCTCTCCAGCTCTATTCCGTATACTCCACAGACTTCAAAAAGTCCATACTCCTGATGAATCACCATCCCTTTGAGGGTAAACATCATGCTGGTCTTTTTTTTTTTTTTTATTAAATCATAGCTGTGTATATTTATGCAATCATGGGGTACAGTGTGGTGTTTTCATATAGAATTTGAAATATGTTCATCAAAATTGTTAACATAGCTTTCGTATCATTTTCTTAGTTATTGTGTTAAGATGTTTATATTCTACTTTTAGAAAGAGTCACTTGTACCCTTGTAAGATAAACCACAGAGGTGATCCCACCAATCACCCTCCCTCTACCTATCCTCCCGACTGCCCTCCCCTCTCCCTTCCCCCTCCCTATATTCATAGGCTATAATTAGGTTATAGCTTTCATATGAAAGCTATAAATTAGTTTCATAGTAGGGCTGAGTACATTGGATACTTTTTCTTCCATTCTTAAGATATTTTGCTAAGAAGAATATTTTCCAGCTCCATCCATGTAAACATGAAGGAGGTAAAGTCTCCATCTTTCTTGATGGCTGCATAGTATTCCATGGTGTACATATACCACAATTTATTGATCCATTCATGAGTTGATGGGCACTTGGGCTTCTTCCATGACCTAGCAATTATGAATTGGACTGAAATAAGCATTCTGATACAAATATCTTTGTTGTAATGTGATTTTCGGTCTTCTGGATATATACCTAATAAAGGAATTGTAGGATCAAATGGCAGATCTATTTTTAGTTCTCTAAGTGTTCTCCAGACGTCTTTCCAAAATGAACTTATTAGTTTGCATTCCCACCTTTTTTTGTGTGTGTGCTGGTCTTTATTTAAAACTTTTCTTGAAGAGCTAAACTCCCAAACCAGACTACGTTCTCTCCCCGTATCAGAATTCTGCTAAATCGCCTCTATCTTAGTAAATGGGCTAAAAGCTAGTGAACGAATGAGAAATACATTTAGTTTTGGCTTTCTTTCTGGTAGACATGGCATCTCCGGCTTATAAAGAGATAGTATAAGCTAGTCTATGCTAGATGTTCTTACCTGGGACCATTGTCTTAAAATTCTGAGGTTGTCAGTCCAAATGAATTTCGGGCATTGTTTTGAACGTTTCTGCTTGTGGCATTCACATGTCCAGGTCCTACGTAGGTTTTTCTGTAGTGTTGTGGAAAGATGATCCTGGAGGCCTCCAGCCCAAGTGCATTTTTGAAGAGATATCAGTTCTACTGGGGTCATTGCTCATGAGAGTAATCAGAAAGCAGAGCAGTTTGATGAATGTGGTGGTCTTTTAATAAGAGGCTTGAGTGATTTATAAAATTAAGAATCTAAGAAGCAGGAAAGACATTTCAGACCATATGTGGTTATCACAGTCCTGATTAAGTACACGAAAAAACAAGGAAGAGGAATAATCCCAAGAGGTAACTGGAGATATTTGGGGTTTTATAAATCTATATAATCATAATCCTATTTTAAACTAGAATTGGCTAAAATAGGTTTGGGTCTGAACTGTTTAAACACGCAACCATTTTCTATCTTGATGTGTGTGTGTGTGTGTGTGTGGAGACTAAAGCAGTTTCAAGCTTATCTATATTAGCAGTATATGACAGAGCAATTTGTGGGTTGAGTACCCTCTTCGGAATGGACAAAGCTTCTTTGTTTATGGGGTTTGGTCAAGGGAAACTTTGTCATTAGACATGTAAGCTGTGTGCATATCAGCAATTTGAAGAAGCTCTGGCCATTTTGAGAATTTTTCGGAGCACTCTTTCTTCTTTGCTTCCGTTTATGTGACAGTATTCTCTCCACGAGCATCCAGTGACTTCTAAATGATTGCTTTATTTAACACTGAACCTGATGCATTTTGGTAGCACCCAAATTTTCACTCATTAAAACTGATGACATTCAGTCACATTGCCTTCATTGCAATGGTTGCTAAGAAAATCATCAGCTCCAACAGCACCAACTGT
The DNA here is from genome assembly GCF_000181295.1 of Otolemur garnettii. Taxonomy (NCBI): domain Eukaryota; kingdom Metazoa; phylum Chordata; class Mammalia; order Primates; family Galagidae; genus Otolemur; species Otolemur garnettii. The sequence continues at coordinate 2,695,260 of NW_003852464.1, forward strand.
ATTTCAATGGACAAATTAATCTTTTCTTGAAAGCCTCATCTAATCTCCCTCGTTCAACAGGAAGTTTTCTGCCTTGTAGGCATTTGTGATCTTTTGGCAGTAAAGAAGAAATATGATCTTTATAAGTAGAACTTTAAATGATTTTTGAAAGTAGGAATGCATAAATGTTCTAAAAATAAGATTGACTCTACTTGAATGCAAGTTTCAAAGGGAATGGATTTATAAAGTATTTATTTCTGCTAGAAATGCCATTTGGCAGAGAAAAGTACTTTCTTATACCAGGCAGAGAATAGGATTGAGGCAGCCACAGCAGAACCTTAATTTATGAAAAATACCATTTGTATTTTTTTAGGCTTCTGACCTTGAACAAAAAACCTATTTATCCAGATTTTCCTATCGGTAAAATATGTTTCTTTCTTTCTTTTTTTCCTTTCCTATCTATTTGGAAGGTCATTAAGAAGATTGATGATGACTTTTCAGGGATAAGTTCTGTGTAACTTCTTTTAGCAAGAGTATATTAATATTTTACTGTTCAATGAAATTAATGCAAACTGAGGGAGGCCAGGCAGTTACTTACCCTGCCAGCTGCTGGCTCTCACCAGACAGGGAACTTCAGAGAAAAAATTCTGGAGGGGGCATCTTTCCAGTGTGCAGCAATTTCCTGAGAGCACAGAACAAGTCACCGTGTTCCTGATTTTCTAGGCAACATTATCTGTCTGCTCTTCTTGTTTCCCAGGAATACACACCAAAGAAACACACTGAAGCCTCAGTGTGCCTGGACATCTCCAGCTATACCACACAAGTTCAAGTGCAGATGCTTCCATACCTGCAACTTCTGTCCAGCTCATAATTTCTAGGAAGAATCACACCAATAGGCCAGTTGTATTTAAGAATTTTATGCCCAGTCTTAACATATCATGTAGGGTAAAAATTGAGGGAGCCATTCAGTTGTGAATTATAATATAAGTAGATGCATCATAGTCACGTTAAAAGGTGGAAAATATTATCTCCCTGGAAGTCTGAAATTTGGACAGGTGTATAAACAATGCAATACAGACATACACAGGGAAGATTATGAATTCTGTTTGTGTGAACATTCAATCCAAAGAAGAAGACAGAACATGAGAATAATGTTGAGTAAGGTTGGGTCTAGGTTTTGTAAGCAGGTGGAAAATTGCCTACAATTTTACAACTCCTGCTGTTTAAAAAAATCCAAAATTAAGTATAAAAAAAAGAATCTTCATTTGGAAGAAAAAATACAAAATAATTGGAAAATTATAAAAGCAAACAAAATCCAGAAAAAATACTCTCCTTTAAAAAAAATAATTAATAATTAATAATAATTCCCCAACACACTATCCTTTCCCCTTCCCCCCAATTTTTTGTTATATGTTCTCTTGCTCCTTCTTTATGTGACAACAATTTTGAAAAATTATCATAATGAAAGTTGATAGATAGCTCAGGTTTCATTTAGAGCGGTTATCCAAATAAGGGTTTTTTTTTTAAGTAAGTCTAAAATATGTAAATTCTCACTTAGAGCATCAAATTGCTTATGTTACTGTTTCAAACTTAAGCTCTCCATTCAGAGTTTCTGATAAAGTGTGGCTTGCAGGATTTTTGTCCCTTGGAATTCACCTCTAACAATGAGAGTGACCAATCGGTAAGCCCGGAGTTGATGAATGGTCTACACTGTATTTCCAAAAGAGCTTCTCCTTTGGGTACAGAACAACTCTAACGCTGATTCTGGGGATTTGAAGAAGGAATAAAGAAAACAAGAGAAATTACAACAGCCACATGAGCAACAACAGGACGTGGCAAGGGAACTGGAGAGGGGGGAGCAGTAGAAGAGGAACATGGCTCAGGTCTGTAGCCTGTGCTTAGCCCTTGATGTATGCATCTCATAAAATTATAAAGTCTTGAGATAAATGGTACCATCTTGATTTTATAAATTAGGAAAATGAGGCTCAGCAACGTTAACTAACACACTCAGTGTCACACAGTCAAGTTGGAGGCAGAATTTAAGTCCTTGTTTGCCTGATTCAAATTATTCCTTGAATAAACTCTTGTTACATGCATGCTGTCTATGCTATTATCTTAGCCCTGAGGGCGTAAGAATAAGTAAAATATATTTATGCTTTCAAATTAGCTGCTGTTTCCCATAGGCAATACTTAAAGAATGAGTAGATTTTTTTTTTTTTTTTTAACCAACTGGAGAGGAGGGAAAAATGGTTGTAGGTAGTTAGGTATGGATTAGCAAGGACAGTTTCTGATAGGGAGAAGTGTAAGCAACGGTTTCCTTAAACACTGAGGCTGTTGTCAGTTTTCACGGTAATACTCTAGCCTACCAAAGTCTGATAAGCTGTGAAGTACAAATCTTTCATGCTGTGGATTTTAGCTCTTATTTTTTTTTTTTTTTGCAGTTTTTGGCCAGGGCTAGGTTTGAATCCGCCACCTCCAGCATATTGGGCCTGCACCCTACTCCTTTGAACCATAGGCACCACCCATGGATTTCAACTCTTTGCCCTTTATTTTTGTTATTTTTATTTTGGGGTATCACTGCATAATAAGAAAAGAAACGTCAATAAACATCTAAACTCTGCTCCAGGGCCTAAGGATTTCCAAACTTGAATCGGGATGGATGAGTGTTAATGGAGGGGGGTTGTTGATTCAGATTAACTGTAGTCCCTTCGTTGGTGTGTAGACATGGTGTAGTTTTCTAAAAGGCAGGAAGTACTTAGCAGAATGTCCTGCTCCCTGCTCATGCTTTCAACTAATTTAATGATGGTGATGAAGATGAAAGGGAGTGGCGCAATAATGCACATTTAACAATATTTGTTCCATTATTGTAGACCTTGATTATCTGAAATGTGAGCATAGTAATAGATGTCATTTTGATTTGCACTCTAGCACAAGTAAAATAGTTGCATGTCAACCAGGATGAGATAGATGGAATGTGTTAAACCGATCTTGTCATTTAATATCTGATGAATTACAAGGGAGCACCCTTCCTGAAATATGTCAGTTTCTTCGGGTAGCACACTAGGTATTGTACTTATAGCTGGTGCAAATTGCTGTCTAAATGTATGCTCAATTTAACAACTGTCTGTTAAAGTTATCAACATATTCCAACATCCATTACACAAAAGAACCCCTTCATGCATCGAAGCAGAAATGATTATCAAAATGAGGCAGGAAAGGGAAATACCCGTTGGTGCACCTTATAAAACCAGCACATGCAATAGTTTGGAAAGCAGGCATTTTTATAGCATGGGAATATATGGTATAAATTTGATGTGGCAGTAAAATATAAAAAAAAGGGGAGGGGAGAGCAAAGAAAGAAAAATCTTTCCATATTGCACACATGCTAATCCCTCCTCCCCGAAACCATAAAAAGCATAAAACAACCAGCAGGTGTTTTAAAACTTAAATTAATTGCCACCACATTATTATTAATTTCAGAAATTCTGAAAAGGGAAAATAAAAAGTATGTGTTAATACAATGCTACAGGAGATATTTGAAAACAAACATAAAATAGGTTCAGTTGGACACATTTTATTCACAAAAGGGCAATTACTGGCGAATTTATTAAGTGACTAGAATAGCGAACGATGAGGTCACGGGTTGTTTAGGAAGTTACAGGGGGTGTGAATTGGGTCAATGAAGGTGGGAAATCAACTACATCAAATATTCCAGAGGAAAAAACTGTGGCAGCAGGTTAGGATGAGAATAGAAATAAAGCACGTTCCATGCTGTGTTTTATAGATACGGTATAGGCGTGTACTAGATGCATAAAACAGGAAAATACAATGTAACATTTAATTGATGTAGCTCTTTTGAATTAAACCGGACATAATTCACTATATCATCACTAAGTACCCATATGTCCCTGGCACTAGGTAGGTGCTGTGAGAAATAAATGTCATGACTTCTGATTCTTCTTTCAAACACGCCCATACAATTTTTGCATTTTTTTCTACCCACCCCAATATGTGAGGACTTAGAGGAAGCTGTTCAGAATGGAGTGAAGAGCTTGGATTTTGGCACCACACAAACCTGCATTCAGACATGGTCTGCTACTTGCTCACTATGAAACATTTTGAAATTCACTTAATTTTTCTGTGCCTCAGTTGTTCCATCTGTAAAATGAGAAGAAGTAAGGTCAGGCATAGTCCTCATGCCTATAATCCTAGTTCTCTGGGAGGCCAAGGAGGGTGTATTACTTGAGCTTGGGAGTTCTAGACCAGCCTGAACAAAAGTGACACACCCATTTCTACTAAAAATAGAAAAATTAGCTGATGGTTGTGGCAGGCACCTGTAGTCCCATGTAAGTGGGAGGCTAAGGCAAGAGGATCATTGGAGCCCAAGAGTTTGCGGTTACTGTGTGCTATGATGATGCCATGGTACTCTACCCAGGGGGTAGAGTGAAATTCCATCTCCAAAAAATAAATAAATAAATAAATAAATAAGGGCAAGGGCATCTCCTGCATAGGATTGTGTGGTTTAAATAGGATTTTGCTTTAGCCCCAGGACCAGCTGGACCTCTAAGGATACAAATCAACTTACAAAAGAGAGACAAAGAATTCAGGGTGATGTGGGAAGGAGGGGTTCCTCAGGAGAAACAGAGCAAGCGAGATAGATAAAGCATGAGCACTGAGCCCTGGAAGCTCCCCTCTGACCTACAAAATCTTGGGTAAATTCTACATAAACTGTCCAAGTCCTCCTTATAAATGCTCTCTCTCTTTCTTCCCACCCTTACGTCTAGTGTGTGTGTGTGTGTGTGTGTGTTGACTCATGTTTGCATCAGGACCAACAAGCAATATGTAATAACAACAAAACAGCACGCAGCGTGGTGAAGCCTAGGGGAGTGAGAGGTTTGAGAACTCGCTCAAAACCTGGGTGGCCTACTGTTCTTTAGGTCATAAAAGCAGACACCGAAAGCAATTCACTTACAGGCAATCTCGTGACTGCCCACGTTATGTCTGGGTTATCTGTAATTTATTTCCTTTTTCTTTTTCTTTTTGAATAATTCGAGGCCATAGACATTGGTAAGACAATAGCGCGTGATCCCATGTATGCTTCACCCACTTTCTCCAGGGTTGCATCTTACCTTACCTAGAGTATAGTATAAGATCAAAGCCGTGAAATGGACCTTAATATGTATCTGTATAGCTTCATGTCTGTTTGTGCAGCTCTGTGCAGGTCTGTAACTCATCCCATGTGTAGATTCCTGCAGCCACACCATAATTAAAACACAAAAGTATTCCTTCACGCCTCGCTTCCCCATAGTCCCACTCATCTCTCCCCCCATGTGCTACTAACCTCTGGCAACCACTCATTTGTTCTACAACTCTACGATTATGTCCTTTTTAGGATGTTATATATAATAAATAGAGCCATACAGTCCGTGACCTTGGTGGCTAAGCTTTCTTTTATGCAGCGTTCATACCCGTGAGATACGTCTGCATTGGAGCATCGATTCCTTCCCATTTAGTAGAGTACTCTGTGGTACGCAGCACACTTTCCTTAACCATTGGCCAATGGTAGAACAATTTGATCAATCCCAGTTTTGACTATTACAAACAAGTCTACTATGAGTGATTGTATACAGGTGTTTGTATGGATATATTTTTATTTATCTGACATAAATGTCTAAGACTTCAATTACTGTATCATTTACTAAGGGAATGTTTAGTTTTTTAAAGAAAACTGCCAATTCATTTTCCATAGTCTTAATTTCCATTATTTGATGATCAGTGATGTCCTATATCTAATGCTTATTTACCATCCCCATCCATTCTTTAGTAATGTGTCATGACTTTTGGCCATTTTTATTTTTTTTAATTTTTCTCTATACCTGTAGATGTATTTATTTGGTTTCCACTTTTTGCCTTCACAAAATTAAAGAGGCTTAAAATTTAATAACAATAACAATGTTTAAGATAAGGACTAGAAACAAAAACCTCGTAAAGAATGAAGATAAATACAATTGGAAAAGAAATCAGACGATTGCTGCAAGGAAATATTGAGCAATAAAAATAATAATGCAAAAAAAAAGTAACATTCACATTGTCAGATAAAAGTATGTCTATCATAGAATGCGTCGACTCAAAAAAAAAAAAAGAATGTGTTGACTCTGAGGTTCAGTATGGAGTCATCAGTTAACTTCCTTTTTTCCGCCAAAGTCTCAAAAAATAGAGAATATTTATTTTTATAAATAAAAATAGAAGATAATTTCAAAAAACATATCATGCCAAATCTTATAGACAATAGAAAAAGAAGAAATATTTCAACACTTCTTGTCCATTTTTAATCAGATTTTTTTAACCATTGAGTTTTAATAGTTCTTCCCGTTTGAGTCCTTTGTCAGATGTGTGGTTTGAAAGCGTTTTCTGTTTGTTGTTTGTTTTTAAAAGACTCTAAACAGGTTTTTTTTGCACAAAATTTAAAAAAGTTTTGATGAAGTCAATGTATCTATTTTATATTATGTAGATGGTGCTTTGGGTGTCATGTCTAAAAACTCTTTCCCAAGTCCTGAGAAGATTTTCTCCTATGTTATCTTCTGAGAGTGTCATTTTTTTGTTGTTGTTTTTGTCTTTGTTTTTAGAGACAGAATCTCACTTTGTTGCCCTCAGTAGAGTGCCGTGGCATCATACAGCTGACAGCAACCTCCAACTCCTGGGATTAGGCAATTCTCTTGCCTCAGCCTCTGTTTTTGTTTTTGCTTTGTATTAAAATACACTTTTAGATAAATTTCACATAATATATATGGTTTAGATTGAGGTTCACTTATTTACCCTATGGATATTAATTTCTCTAAAGACTTTTTCTTTTTGAAAAGGCTATTTGGACTAAAAATTAGTTGGCCATACTACTAGCATGAGACTCTGAGTTCTCTGTTTTATTCCAGTGATCCATGTCTCTAATAAGTCACTTCTTAATGACTACAGCTATATAATGTCTTGAAATTTGGTACAGTGATTTCTCCCATTTTTATTTTCTAAATTGTTTTAGTTTTATAGTTCCTTTGCCATTCCATATGGAGTTTAGAATAATTTGTCTAAATTTACAAAAAAAAAAAAAAAGGCCTTGCTTGGAATTTGAGAGGAATTATGTTATGATTATAGGAATGCATCTTATGTAACAATTTGGGGAGACCTGACATCGTCACTATGTTGATCCTGTCAACCCAGGCATCCAGCATGTCTCTTCCCTTACGTAGATCCTTTCTCAGTGTATTTTTTTAGTTTTTAGCACATGTGACCTGTAAACAATTTCTCAAGTATGTTTCTCAGTAACATTTGGCACATTTATCACAGTTTGCTTTGGAATGATTGTGTAGCGTTCTTCCTTTGCACATGAACTTCCAAAGGATAAATAATCTTTCAATCTACAGCTCCTCCATTCCCAATAAACACCACCCTTCCTCTTCTGTCCCATACCTAAATAAGGAAAACAAAATAATCTTTGAGAGAATATGATTCTCTCTATATGATTTAATAAAAGCTTAGGGGAAAAAAAGAGACCTGTTGCAGTGTTTATTTCAGTGAATGATTGCTATAAAGTTTATATTTTATGATTCTACAACACATGGAGTATTTTTATTTATTTTTAAGCTTAAGAATATATATCTATATAATTTGGTGGTAAGACATTTATAATATAGTTTTATCATTCGTATGAATGTGTAATTGATTATTTGATAGGCTTATCGAAGATCAAATGACAATAAGTAGCTGGGTTCATCTCTTGGTTCTCTATATTCCATTGCATAAATCTACCTCTCTGCTTCTGTGCCAGTACTATGCTGTTTTGATCACTATAGATTGCCCATCGACGGTTGAGGGCAGGTTTCATTCACTGGCCTAATGACATTTATCAAGGATCCATTTACATGTCCCTTTCTCAGCTTTTGGGTGTCAAGGTCATTGTACGGCCAGCACTCCCTTGTGGCCTTGAGCTGACAGCCATCTCCTCGTGCAACCTCCTCCTTCATCTTCTTTGCAGAAGAGACAAAAGGTCGCTTCTGAAGATCTTTCATAAAATAGAGGAAGCTTTGGGGCCAGAAACAGTACAGGCACATCTTCTCCTATCGGTTGTCCTGAATTAGGTCACTTTCATGCTCCTGAATAAATCCATATGCTGATTGGTTCTCCCGTAAGAGGGATAGGATTCCCGTAATTGGCTTAGATTTTGCAGGTCCTGCCTCTAGAACTGAGGTTAATTCTTCAAGATGCATGAATGCAACCTGGGGTGGGCAGAGTTATCACTGTGGGAAGTTAATCGCAGTGACAGGGAGAAACAGGCTCTGGCAATGGCCCTAACTGCAAAAGTTTCATTACGATTGACCGTGCTCTAATACTGGAGATCCAGCCTGTTGAAATGCTGTACTTTATTTGCCTACAAGTAAAATACAAACTTAAGGAAGCCGCTTAACATCTAAAAAACCAAATCTTAAACCTCCCCTGGACTTTTCCTGAGAACTGGAATCCACTTCAGAGACAGGGATTCCATAGCACTCTAGAATCATGCCCTAATTTAATAAGATACATAAAACACTTAATTACTCTATAATCATGCCCTAATTTAATAAGATACAGAAAACAGTATTTCCAGAGTTGGAGGGGGCTTAAGGGATCTGGGCTAGAAATAAAATCCCTAATCTAGTAAGAGTTCTGGTCACCTAAGAAAAAAAAATAAACCCCAACTAAGGGCTGACAGTGTAAAGGATGAAACAGATGGAAGATGCCAAATGCATCATTTTCCAACTTTAAACTTTTCCTCCAAGTTAGACTCAGGTCCATGTTTATGGAAAATGAACAATAATTGATGATAACCACGGTTCCCTTGTGTGACATGATCTCTGGGTATGATTATCTCTTTTGAGCATTTAATCAAGTAATGGTCACAATTACATTCACAACACTCTTTCAAGATGAATTTAATTCCCTGTAGCTTCCAAATGATAAGACAGAGAAAGGTGAGGGGGAGGGCACAATGGGGAAAATGCAGAAATGATTCCTAAAGTACTCTTCTGCAAAGGAAATGAATAAATAAATCCATATGCCTCCAGATTGGTGTGGATTTTTCAGTCAGAATGCATAAAAGTCCACAAAATTGGGTGGGATACCTCTAGACTCTGTTCATGCCCACTCCCAAGAGAGGGAGTTTGGACTGGGGATATGTTCTGTACTGTTTCCGTCTGTTTTGCCTTTTGAAGCACCCTGTCTTGAGGAAATGGGCTAGAAAAAGGTTTTCCTTGTGGACGCTAAGACAGTTGAACGCCAGTTAAGGAAACATCAAAGAATTTTCAGTTACCATAAATGCAAGGAAGCTCCATTTATACATAAAGAAACTGAAAATTCTGGCAGCATCAGAGAAATTCCTGTCACTGTACAGAAATATCACTTCATAGATCTGTATTTGCGATGAATATTCAGAATCATTGAAACAATGGCAAAACGCCTGAAAGCAGTGAGCTGAATGCTCTGTTTAGGACGCAGTCCACTTATTACTTCAAAATTCTTACTCAAGAACCAGCTTTAATCATCCAAAAAGAAAAAAAAAAGTGTATAGCCTATTATAATCTCTGTGTGACTCAAGCATAATGAAAAATTGAAAAAAAACCAAAATACCGTACATCACGTGTATAAGTCAGAATGGGTTAAGTGGATCTGTGGTATCAAAGAACCTCCTAATCTCAATGCCACAAAACAACGTGAGCTTATTTCTCGTCTGTTCTGCATGACCACTGCAGGGCGGCTGGGCGGTTCCACTGTAGATCAAGTTCACTCAGCACTCAGCAAGCGGGGGCTCCCAACTCTAGGCTGCGATTAGAAAGGAGAGATAAGCAAACTTGACAAACTGAATATTGACTTCAAATCAGTAGCCTAGAAATGACAAGCATCACTTTCTCTTACATTCCACCATCCAGATGAGACACGTTGGCGTCTCTGCTTTCAAGTAGGTGGAATAACACATGTATCTCTGATTTCCAAAAGGAGAACTGGACACTCGAGGGAATAGCACTAATGACCACTCTTCTAAGGAAGAGAGAGCCTGCTTACTGCAAATATGAAAATGCTGTGATTTTTGAAAAAGAACGTTTTGGCTCCTTTTGAAACATTTACTTTGTATACCATGGTAACCAATTTCTTTATACTCATGCATTGCTTAATGATAGAAAAATTCTGAGAAATGCATCGTTAGGTGATTTCAATGTCGTGGAAATATCATTGAGTGACAGACTAGCACATCCCTATGCTATACGGGATAATCTATTACTCCTCAGCCAAAACCCTACCCAGCAGGTTACTGCACTGGATACTAGGGACGATTATAGCATGGTGCTATGTATTTGTATATCTTAACAGACATAAACATAGAAAAGGTACAGTAAAAAATATGGTATATATAAATGGTAAAAAAATAAAAAATAAAAAACTGTACACCTGTGTTGAGCAACTTACCCTGACTGGGAGCATGAAGGAACGGAAGTTGCTCCAGGTGAGTTAGGAGGCAAATGCTGAGTGTCTGTGCAGGTTTATAAGAGGGGTGTGGAAATCTTAGTGTTGGAAGGACACATCAATTTAGAGTAGTCCAATAAGGCTTAAATTCAGGAAACTTCAAAAAGATATATGGACTTAAGAGGTAGAGTATTTTGTCAGAATCTAACTACTACAAACGTAATTTCAAAAAATGGAAACTATTAACTATGTGTTAATTTGACCTAACCTTTTAATGACTTTGTTGTGTCTGTTTTCTGTTGGAAAGCATTTGAGTATTTGGTTGACGCATGGAGGTCTGTTGTGTGCTCCCTCACTGGCTGAACTCTGGGGACATGCCAGTTCACCCCACTGTTCTGTACTTGCTGCCGTGCATGGCTCATGGAGGGTGGGAAAGCCTTCAGGGAACTTAGTCACTGGCTATTCACCAAAGGCCCATATAAGGGAGAGAGAAACCCCCCTTTCCTTTATACAGGGCTCTAAACCTCCCTGGGTTTGATACTCACTGGTATTTTCTTTTCATTATCTTCCTCCTTCTCAGTTTTGCAATTTGTCTCTGTGTGATTCATATTCTCTCTGTGACCCACACCTGACCTGGGACCCTACTCTCTACTCTCCAATGTCCTACCCTCCTGCTGGGATGGTCAGACAAACAATGTCTCTAGCCAGCCATCTGGACTCAATCCACTTTTCATCTTTCCGTTTCTGTAGTACAACATTCTGTGCCTCTCTGTTTTCTCCCTCAGCACTCTCTTGGTCTTCTTTGACAGGAGGGGCTGTTAAGCAGACAGAATTAAAAAATACTTTTGGACCATGCAACTATTCAGAAATTCCACTTTAGATAGGAACAGTGAACTGTTGTCAAAAACTGGTAACACACCAGTGTACTTGACCCCCATAAACTCTCAACAACCAGCCTAATGTGGTAGTGGTACCAGTCAGAGGGGGAAAGTTAGAACTAAATCATGGAAGTAGCAGCTGTCAGTTTCACCCTTGTTTGTAGCTACTGTTCTAATTATACCAGTCCATATGGGAAGATTATTTCATTAAAACTTATTTTATACTTTGGTATTTTTAATACATTCATTTTTAAAATAAAAATATGCAAAAGTAGACAAACATGTATCAATAAAACTAAAAGGAATTGTTCTGTAAAATTTAGATTTAGTCAAAAGGGCCACACTTAAGGATTTGGAAGGCCACATGTTCCCCACCCTTAGGACATTACTATACAGAACTATAGGCTTTCTAAATGCTGTACCTGTGGGTTTTATTTTAAAATGTTTTTCAATAATAAATTAATCTCAGATTATATTCACTTTTATTTTAGATACTTTTTAATATTTTATAATTTTTTGACTCTTTTGTAATAACACAGCTTAAAACAAATGTATTGCACATCTGGACAAAATGTTTTCCTTCTTTACATCCATATTCTCAGACTATGGACTTTATGTCCATATTCTATTTCAGTTTCCCATAAAAAAATACCACAGACTGGATGGTTTACACAATAGAAATATATTTCCTTACTGTTCTGGAGGCTAGTCCTCCAAGGTCAAGGTGTCAGCAGAATTGATTTCTTTCAAGGCCTCTCCTTGGCTTGTAAATGGGTATCTTCTCCTTGTGTCTATGTATGATCTTCCCTTTCTATGCATGCATGAGTGCTTTAATCTCCTCTTTTGACAGGTATTGCTGGATTATGGCCCGTATTAATGACCTCATTTTAACTTTGTGCGTTCTTTAGTGGGCCCATCTCCAAATAGCCACATTCTAAAACACCGCAAGTTACGATTTCAACCCCTCCCTACTTCAGTATGAAGTTTTTTATGTGGGGGACACAATTCAGCATAATAAAAAAATAAGGGAAAAAACCCAAAAGAATAGTAGACTTGGGAATTTAGGAATATCAGAGAAGTCTGGAACTGTTTTTTGTGCTCCGACCTATGCAAAAGGACCCTTGGAAAATTCTGCCCTCGCAATGAGATGCTGGTCTCCAGGCATTGTAACAAATGTTTCTTTAATCACAGAGAAAAAGATGGCTGGAAAGCAAGACCCATTCCCAGGAGATATTTGCAATAGCTAATAATAGAGGGAGGGGATGTATGGCAGGGAAATCCACTGCTCACCACAAATCCCTGTGCTTCCCCAATATTTTCCTGTCAATTTGGTATTGGACAGACTTGTTCTCATCGATGAGCTAAGTGAACAAGAAAAACATGCAGCAAAAATGTTCCAGGCAGAGGAAACCGTGAGTTCAGCAGCCTCCAAGAGAGTGAACCTAGTGTGTTCAAGGAGCAGAGTGATCCAAGCGGAGTTGAGGTCAGAGAGTTTTAAAGGTAGACAATAAAGAGCCTTGTAAGGCCTCTGTGAGAATTATCCTTTTCTCCGTAAGAATTTTATCTTTTGCTCTGAACAGGCGAAATACTGCAGAAGAGTGTTAAAGGGATCACTGTGGCAGCTGTGTTGAGAATAATCTTCAGGGATGGAGATACGAAAGCTATTGCGAGGGTTCGAGGGTATGATGTAGCGTCTTGGCCTCAGGTGCTAGGGAGGTGGTCAGATGCTGGATGTATTAATAGGTAAAACCCCCAGGATTTTCTACTAAATTGAGGGTTGAGTTTGAGGGAAAGGAAAGAGACAAATAGGGATCAAAATGTTTGTCATAAATGCTTGTGAGAAGGGATTTGTCCCAAACCGAGGTGAAGAAATCTGCAGAAGAGCACGTTTGTGTGGAAGGACGATTTAGATCTGTCCCAAACAAAACACACACATTTGCTTCTTTAGGCAACCTGAAAATTGAGAATGTCTGCTTCTTACTGTCTCATATGTAGTATTCCAAGTCTCTGATATATACTAATCTTTTAATTTGGAAACAAGAAATTAGAATTCCTGGAAATTTGTAGGAATTCTCTAAATAATATTATTTTCTATATTTTATAGCATTTATGTATTTTCAGTAATAATAAAAGACCTTAAAAATAGTGACTCTTTTTTTCAGTAGGTATACATTAGGAGATTTATAAGTTTTTCATAAAATAAAATTGATATAATAACTGCATGGTTTGTGATTGTTATTAGTGATTTTTGTTGTTGTTGTTGTTGCATTTTGGCCAAGGCTGAGTTTGAACCTGCCACCTCCAGCATATGGGGCTGGCCCCCTACCCCTTTGAGCCACAGGTACTGCCCTATTTTGTGACATTTTGTATTTCAATAACATGTACAAATGATCTCAACTTACACACATATCGTAATAGAAAATCTCTAAGTAAAAGAGAACTAACACAAAAATAAATGCCCAATAAAATAATTTTAAAGGCTATATTTCCAGCTACCTGTGAGGCTGAGGCAAGAAAGTCACTTGTGCCCAAGAATTTGAGGTTGCTGTGAGCTCTGACAGCACAGCGCTCTAGTCAACAATAGGGTATTGTTCTGTCTCAACAATATAAATAAATAAATGGAAAGATAATATAAAATTTAATACTTATAAATTATTCTAAAATAAAATTATGAAACAGCCAAAATATGAATTGCAATATTCAATAAGACTGATCTTTGCTTTGTAAGAGACATTCCAGATGGAGAAAACTTCATTTCTTTTTGAATTGAAACAGGTCATATTTTAAAAAGTGTATTAGAAAACATCTCCAGGTTGTTTGTAATGATACATGGCGCTTCATATGGGTTCATTTAATTTGGGGGTACTAAGCTTTTGTCCACTTGCCCCAATTTTTACTTAATGTTAAAAGTAACATTGCTTTATAATATTACATCTGATTTTAGATCAGTTTCTGATTTCACGCCAGAGTACACCACTACAGCATTCACATCTTTTTAGCATGGTGATGTTAAAGTGTTCACAGGAACTGTAACCTATAGCTAATATTCAGGCACTAAAAAAATACCAATAAATGTTAATGGAAAATATTTAAGTAAAATAATTCATACTTCCTGTCAAGGTTAAGAGGGCTATACAGAATCATACATTGAAATTGGCAATCAAAAATATATATTTTGCTTCCTAAACTTGTTATTTCTTGGAACAATACTCTTAGCATATATATAAAGTATGAGATTCGTGCAAATCTATACCTGAGTGCAAGGATGGCTCACCAGGGCGGCACTTGTGGCTCAAGAAGTAGGGCACCAGCCCCATATTCTGGGGGTAGTGGGTTCAAGCCCAGCCACAGGGAAATCTAAAAAAAAAAAAAAAAAAAAGTCTCACCATTAGCAATTGCCAGGGCTGTGAACACATACATACATACCTATAGCAAGGCAACAGCTAATACTCATCGATTTCTCATGACATCTTCTCTCCTAACTGCTCTGTTCTGTTTTCTGGAAGTGTTGACCTCAACCTTGACTTTGCAGGTCAGTGTTCCCTGCTCTTGCTTTCAAATCAGTTGTTTTCTGTTCAAACAGTAACATTTCTAGGTTGTTTTATGTTTTAATTCTCATAGGAAAGTTGTAACAGTTTTCCCTGATTTCTTGGCAGATTTTTCATGAGATTTGGGATTTAGAAAAACATATCATTTCCCAGTAAATATGATAAAGGCAAATTCATGTGAATCTCTCTAAATGTAGAATATAAATGTTTTAACACAGTACCTAAGAAAAAGACATGAAGGTCATGTTAACCAGTTGGATGAAAGTATTTCAAGTTGTATACAGAAACAGTACACTGTACCCCAGTGTCCAGTGTAGTATTAACATACACTGCTATGATTCAATAAAAAAAAAAGAAAAAAAATTCCCATGGAAACACTTTCCAAATAAGATAAGAAAAGTTGTAATTGAATATCAATATTGTCAATTTTATCATTTTTAAAAGAAAAAGGCAAATTACCTAACTCAAAGGAGAGAAATAGTAAGGTTACATACATGAACTTTTAAATTAGACCAAGGTTTTCTTTTTTTTTTTTTTTTGTTAAATCATAACTGTACATTAATGCATTTATGGGGTAAAATGTACTGATTTTATATACAATTTGGAATGTTCACATCAAACTGGGGTAACATAGCCTTCACCTCATTTACTTTATTATCATATTAAGACATTTATACTCTACACTTAATCGATTTGACATGTCCTACATCAGCAGAATCACATCTGCTTGGAATTTGTTAAAAACGTAAATTGCTGGGTTCCTACACAGACCCAGTAATACAGAAAACTGGAGGTGGAGCCCAGAAATATGTATTTCAACAAGAACTCTGGGTGATTTTGACAGACCAAAAAGTCTGAAGAAACCATTATTAGATCATCTTTGTTGTAAATGTTACTTCACAGAAAAATTGCCTTCTCTCCTTGGATTATATTTATTTACTTATTTAATATTTCATAAATACTTTAGGTAAGCATCTTCTTCTCTAAAGCAGAGGCCTGAGAAACTAAAATGGACAATATCTGGCAATTTCTGCTCAGTATTTTGTAAGACAAATTAAAAACTTTCAGCGTGTTTCCATTCATGGTGGTCTAAATTTCTCACTAGATAATAAGGTAAATAAATACATTTTTTTTGCAATATTTGTCTGTAATATTTGGTAAAGAATTCCTCTAAAATGAGATACCTTTTCCATAATTGTTTCTGTAACATCACTTTAACAATCATTGTGATTTTAGTAATACTGCTAAGTTTTGAAATACCTAAATGGAAATACAACCAATACTTACTACATGCATAAGCATTGTGCTCCAGATATAAGCAAGCCATACCTGTTTCCCTCAAAAGGATCATGGGGTGGTGTAATAAAAGAGAAATACCAATTGCAAACTATAATTCAAAATGGAAAGAGATAAAACCTATTATAGGGTCACGCATAACACACAGAAAAATATGTGCACATACATACACACACCTGTACATGCATACTTATGCCTATAATTGCATGTATGTGTATATCTATGCATCTACATAGAAGTATATATCCTTATCTTTAGAGGGGTATATTTAGTTGTTTAGAAAATCGTACTAATCAGGACCAGTCATTCCTTGGAATGTTACAGTTCATTTTATCTCCTGAAGTAATGTGTAAGGGTACTATTTACTGAGAAACTCAGATGAATAACTCTTAGAGTGGATGTTCACAAGGATATGGTTGGGCCACAGAGTAACTTAACCTTTAATTTTATCCATTTCAGTGGTTGCCGCAAATTCCCACAAGTGACATTGATACTTTTCTGAAAAACAACTGACAGCAGTATGGCTCGGCCATCCTTAGTCACTGTGCATAGTTGTGGCCCACGTTGAGGATTAAAGTTACATGGAAAATATAGTGATGATGTTGGGTTTTCTATATCAGTGCATGTTACAGAAACCACTACTCTGAGAATGGCAGGAACTTGATAAACAAGGTCAAACTCATGGGAATAAAAGCATTTCCCATAATAAAAGTATTAAAAGTAAATTCACTTTCCCCACAATGAATGCACTTCATTGTC
This sequence comes from Otolemur garnettii, assembly GCF_000181295.1. NCBI lineage: Eukaryota > Metazoa > Chordata > Mammalia > Primates > Galagidae > Otolemur > Otolemur garnettii. The sequence continues at coordinate 2,712,205 of NW_003852464.1, forward strand.
CCAAGGTCGCTTCATCACCACGTGTGAAGTTTGTTAGTTCACATTTTCAAAGTATTTCTTTGGCTACATTGGGAGGAAGGACTCAAGCAACTTCTTCATGTAAAGTTATGTTACTATTTGCTGATTTCAAGTCTTCCTGATAAATGAGTTAGACTGTAAATTTGCTGACTTCGTGATACTTTTGCTGCAATATCCCCAGTGAAGAAGAAACTACTTATCTACAACTATATAAAATATTTGTTGATATCTATACAAACCATGGAATCAAGATTAAAAAAAAAAAAAAAAACACTATCAACAACTCACTATTCAAATTGTGCCCAAAAAAGTGGCTTGAAAGAAGCTGATCTTATCCTTGGATGTTGCTCCTTTGAAATAAATGAAAATATATTCATAAATACATATCAATATTAATTGATTTATTATTGATATATTGAAGTATAAAACGTAAGCCCCTCTACCACCCTGACGTGGACTCCTGGATGGACTCTTAATTACCTATTAGGTACTATCTCTATTTAAACCATCTCCCTTAGTACTAACTTTACATATTATCCTGACAACACTTTCTAGTAAAGAAATAAGCAATTGTTATTATAAGTCAGAAGCTTCTTGAAACAGGACTTGTTATATTTATCATTTTATCCCCCAGATTGGGGATTGACAAACTGAGACCTGTTGTTATTTTTGTCTACCCCCTGGTCTGAGAAAAGCTTTAGTTTTTTTAAATGATTGATAACAACAAAACAATAATAATAGTCTAGGACATATGACAATTTTGTAAAGCTTAAATTTTGGTGTCCATAAATAAACCTGGCTCACAGCCATGTTTGTTTGTTTACACACCATCTATGGATGCTGTTATATTTGTAGCAGAGTCTTATGCCCTGTATCTTATAAAACAATGGCTCTCACCAAGGTCTGAGTTTACTCTTAGGTTTCAGAGGACATCCGAGAAAGTCTTGGAAACATTTTTGGTTGTTGGAACAGAAAAAGGCAGATACTCCTGGCGTCTTACAGGAAGAGACCAGAGTGCTGCTAAAAATCCTACAATGATCACGGAGCTCTCCGCAATAAAATATCATTTCACAAGACATGCTGGTAGTACTAAGGCTAATGAACTTTGGCCTTAAATGTTTCCTACATGGCTCTTTATGAAAAATGTTGGCTAAAGCTTGCTATAGGTCCTAACTAAGAGAATCTTAGTTTAAACACTAAGAGGATTATGTTTTTTTCCTGATAATTGGAAAATAGGCACGCTCAAGCATAGACACACATACTGAAAAATTTAATATGAGTAGTTACAAATTCAGCCAATTCCCTGAATTTTACTTATAAACTAAATGTGTCTTAATATTTACCAATGTGGAGAAACCACCTGAGCTGAGTCAACAGTTCCAATCTATACATAATAATTAAAAAACCCACCTGGAGAGTGATGTGATGAAAATCCTGAAAACAGAGACGCAAACACATAAAATCCATTGTTTATTTTGTGACATGAGTGGCAAAGAAATAGGTAATTCTGTTTTCAACTTAGTTGTTTTTAATACAGAGGATAAGTGAGTCACCTCCAGTATCTAGGGAATTCTGTGTCATGCTTCAACAGGTATTGTATATACGAATAAAACAATGCATTATTTTACACAATAAATAAGCTGGGTGCAGCGGCTTACACCTGTCATAGCACTGCTTTGGGAGGCTGAGGGGAGAGGATTGTTTGAGGCTAGATTTCAATAATGTCCTGGAAAATTTGGTGAGACTCCAGTCTCTAAAATGATAATAATAAAAAGAAAGAAGTGATGTATTTATTTTTGTTGGGTGTTTCCTTTGTAATTGTGCAAGCCTACGTTTTATTCTTTAAGCCCATCCCTTGCATTACAGAAAAATAATACAAAAGTGACTTTCAACTGTAACGAGTCCTCAATAGTAAGAGAGGGTAATAGAAACCATGAGTGGGGATTTCCTCCCTGATTTGTATGAAGTCACCCCTTAATCATAAATACCTATAATGTATGACTTAACATAGTGTCAGCTGCATTCTGTTTTTACTTGGCCTTTTAACCCTGCTTTTTGATTTTTAGCAAAAGCACAGGGAATATTTCCTTTTGTGGTAGAAGGTGGGAATGAGAGAAGGTGTTCCTTCCCGCCGTTGTTAGATCATAAAAATCTCATATTTTTCCTATTTAGGCATCTGACTACAAGTTAATATAGACCATTCTAACATGTCAAAAATGTTAATTTTTAATGCAAAACACTTGTCTTAATAAGAATGGTTGAGATCATGTTAGCTGTATCATGATAGCTGAACAGTACCTCACCAGGTCCCTAATGAAAAGAAACAGTGAGACTGTCGCTCTGTCTCATTTCAGGCAACAATAATAAGAAGTGGCCCCAGAAAAATTGATAGCAGATTCTGTGTGTTGTACAGTGTTCCAGGAATAAGCTGGTTTCAACATAGTACAGAGTCAAAGAGAATAAAGAGGTCTAGGGTGAATACAATTGTTTCTAACTCACTGGGAACTAATGATTGAGATGCTGGTTCAGGAATCAGAAAGACCTGGGTTTGAATATCATCTTTACCCCCCACAAGCTGCGTGATCTTGTGAAGTTACACAACGGCTGTAAGACTCTGTTTTGTCATTGACAAAAGGATGATAATAATAGTATGTTTTATAAAGTTGTTGGGATGGCTAAATGGCATTACAAATTTGAGGATGTTCAATGTATGTATGGTCGCTTTAGATACCATAATGTAGATGTCATACGGGGCGTCCTTGCTCTCCAGAGAGCTCATTAGGACTTATCTGTAACTCCATTTCCTGACTTGTGGTATCCCAAAATCTTCCCTATTATTTCAGCTGAATTGTGGGTCTTGCTTCCTCAGACTTCCCCATACTTTGATGCTCTTGCATTCCAATGAGATATCATAGGTCTGACAATTAAGTTCTGGAACTCACTCTAGAAAATGAGCTAAATGCCTCATTGCTGAATATTACTATGATCATCTTTGAAGTCCTCCCCTCAAGAAGCTATGCACTAACACCAGCTCATAGTCCACCCTGCAAAGCAATTTGGAACTCTTTTTCTGGAATGACCATCAGAGCTGTCTTTGTACAGCAGACAAAACCATGCAACAGTAAAGAACGTCACCCAGCAAGACACTGTTGCAGGTCAGTGTGAACGCCACTGTCAGACACTAATGCACCAAGGTTATGAAACCTTACCAAGTTGTTTGTATGGTGCTGCCCATGCAGGCACACAGAGCCAAGTTCACAAACTTAATTTTCTTTGGAAATACTGAACCTTAAGTTAAACTTTTGTGTTTCCATTTAAGATTCTGCTCACAGAATGTGCTTAGTTCAAAAAAATGTTCTGAAGACTTTTTATAGTGAATATGGGAGCCTTTACACATTGAAGTGTTCTGCCCCAGGTATCATTTTTTTCCTCTTTGTCCTCTTGCCTTGCATTTTTTGCTCATTCTTCAACCTTTTGCTTCTCCTTTACCTCATTTCCTCCTTCCTTTTCTTCCTCCTCCTTCTCTTCCTCTTGTCTCTGTCTCCTTTTTATTTCCCTTCTCCCTGACTTCTATGTACTCCCCATCCTTCCTCAGCCCCATCCCCTTTCAAATTCCTCTCCCTCAACTATGCAAGACAATATTCTCTTTCTGACGCCTTGTCACACAAGCCCTCCATGGGGAAGGAGCCCTTGGATGCTCAGTCTCTAACATGCACTATTCCCTGCTCATGTGGCTTTCTCTGCAATAGAAATCCAAACTCAGCTCTTTAGAAAATAAAGACATCTTGTTGTGTAATTATTCCTTCTCTGTGTTTTTACATTTCTGCTCTTTGCTGCAAAGGCTGAAGGAGCATCCTTCTCTGAATGCTTCATTTAGCAAATCTTCTTTTCTACCTTTGAAGGCCCATCCTGCTCTGCCTGCACTTTCTAGTTCTGTGTGGCTTCACCATTGTGGTGGTCTGTGAATATTCCATTTTTGACGTGCATTATCCTTTTTGGAGGCTGCAGCTAGTCTAGTTCATTTCGGTTTCTTCCACAGCGTTGCCAACTAACTTAGTGCATGAAGTTTTAGTATTGCTGTTGTGTTTACATAATGAACGTGACCTTTAAAGAGAAAGGTGGCCCAAAACAAAAACCCACAGAAGAAAGGGCATGGACTTTGGCTTTGACAGTCCTAGAGTTCATTTATTTGCTGTGTAGTTATGGTTTCATGCATCAGCCCAAGTTCAGATAAAGGAGCAAAGCCACACTGTGAATGACAGGAATGATTCTCTTTGAGGTCTAATCCCTCAAACCAATGTGGGAAGAATTAGAGAAGTGAAAGTCTGGAGGGAGGTCGCAAGAGAAGATAAAGCAGCACTAACCACTCTTCATGCAGCCTGGGTACAGGGGGATAAGGTAGCGTTTTCAGAGAAATAGAAAAGCCACGTACATCTGGCTTGTTTATGTGGAACCCAAGACAAGGAGCACATGGAGGGGTAAATGGAGAGCTGTCGCCTTTGTGGAGCTTCCACCTCTGGTGCGTGCAGCTACGTGTCTGGTGGTGTGCCTGGGTTGCTACGGATCAGTAGGGCAGCAATCTGGAAAATGAGATAGACCCAGAATATAGAAGAGCAAAACCAGGCAGCCTCACTGCATCCAACTGCCACCACCTTCTACGGGAAACAACGGTTCCTTTACTTTTGCCTTCCAAATCTCATGCAAGTACCACTTTTGACCAATGTTAACCCAGAGCCACCCAAGGAAAGATTTTGAAGAGCATAGTTACAGCTTTTTGTGAACTGATACTCTACAGTCCCACGTGGTTGTGTTTCTTAACCTCTCTGGGCTTCAGTTTCCTGCTCAGAAGACTGGAGAACTTCATTTGCCAAGTTGGCATGAGAAATTCTTACACATAGTATAACACGGAGTAGGTCTTCAGGTAATAGCATCAATTATTCTGATCACAAATAAGACACAGTCTTATAACTGATTTCTCCTAGAGGGCTGCATTCAGCTTTGCTCTGAAACATAAAGATGTGGAGGAGAAATAATTAAATAAAAGACAAAAAATTCAAGGTCAAAAATGACATTGTAAGAGCTCCAAGGGGTACTTGCAGATTACAGTGCTAGTACCTAAATTAAGGGCTATTAGAAATAGATCGTCTCCATATAGTTCATTTAGAAACTTCACATACTATAATTGCTTCAATTACATACTCCATTATATATGCTCCCATTTTCTTAAGTGCAAGAGGGGAATGCACTATGGAATTTGAAACTTTCGTTCTCTCACTCTAGATTTACAAATGTCTCTTTAGTGAAGATGTGATTTCGTGTTTACAAAGGTTAATGACTTTCAAGCCGTACAGGAAAGTAATTTTTTAAAATCTCAGTCCAGTAGCTTTTTGTATATTTTATCAAATTCACACACAGTTATTACCGATGAGATGTTAGAAGGCCTAAGTGGGCACACATTAGAAGTGAGGAGGATGAATGAGGTTAGAGCGAGCTTTGGACAATGGCATCTCGACAATTGGATTTGTAGTCCGAAGAGATTTGAACTCCTAGCTCACACCTAGCCACCACACATTCATTCTTTATCATAGTCTTGTTCACAAGAAGACACAGCCAAAAAAAAAAAAAAATCCTCCACTTTGATTTATGGCTGGGAAGAGATATTTAAAACTTGAAGCTACTTTTTTTAAAGTAAAACTCTCTTTCCTATTTCTCCTTCTCTGTTACCATCTCCATTTTCCTATCAAATTCCCTATGGAATCTCCAGTGCTATGGGTGAGCTTATGAAATACAACTTTCCCTTAGGACCAGCCACCACCTACCTGGATGTGTAAAAGGGAGTCTTTTTAAAATATATTTATGAACATAAATGAACAAACTTTTTCACTCATGATTATGGCTTTATGTGCTCTTATCTATATATGTCTGAATTCATTGGCCCCCTCCCCTAATTTCTGGTAAATACAAATTAACCCTGCAACAAGAAATTTCCAGTTTCTATGTGCATTATTCCTATCCATGTCACTCCCATGTCATTCCATGCTCAAATTATTTGTCTCTGTTAGTAGACCAGGACACTGCAGATGTGGTTTATAAAGAGCCAAAGAGTAAATATTATAGGCATGCAAACAAAAGGGGGGAAACATGGAGGCTATCTGAGGAGTTGGATGACATCTATTAAAAATTGTAAGATTATGGCCATGAAGAACAGTGAGTGGCTGTATTTGGCCTATAGGCCATAGTTCGTTGACTTGTGGGTTTGAGTCTTCCCTCAATTTGACTGGTGTTTGGTGTCCTGACTTGATCTTTGGTTGAGCTTCTCTCTGCATCTTGCTCCTATCACTTATGTTTAGGCCATGTTCCCTCACTCTGTGCTTTTTGGATATTCTCAGAAAAGATCTCAACTGTCTTTCAAAATGTCAAAGCTAGTCTTATGATGTCAAAGATAGTCTTTGTAGTAAATCAACACTGAAACGATAAATCCCAGTGATGTTATGTATTTAATTTTGGAATAAATTTCCAAGGCTCGTATCTAACAAGATACAAATAACATGAAAGAGAACACAAATCTCCCTTTTTGGAATAAATTTCCAAGGCTCATATCTAACATGAAAGAGAACACAAATCTCCCTTTACCCCAAATATCTTTTCTTTTATTGTTGAGGAATCATTGAGGGTACAAAAAGCCAGGTCACCCTGCCTGCATTTGCTGGGTGCAGTCCCTCTAGTAATAGTGTCCTGGCCCCCAGAAGGTGTGTCACACACTCCAACCTCCTCCCCCTTCCCCTCCTTCCCTCTTGCTGCTCCCCCACACCCCCTCCCCCCACCATGTACTAGCTTCAATTGTCTTCATATCAGAATTGAGTACATTGGATTCTTCGTTCTCCATTCTTGTGATGCTTTACTAAGAAGAATGTATTTCACCTCCAACCAAATTCATACAAAAGATGTAAAGTAATAATTAATGAAAATGTTTGTGACATCTGATGTCACTGATGACTTATTTCTGGTGTCCGGGACCTCTAGCATTCTCTCTCTTGGCATTAATTTATTTAGTACATATTTATTTCCATCCACAATATGCCAGGAATCTTACTGGGTGCTATCAAATTGGAAACAGCAGACACAGTCTCTGCTTTCCATAGGCAGGAACTCTAAGAGCAGAGAAAGACAGGAGAAGAGATGGCAGATATAATGCAGGGTGGGGGTGACTAGTGTGGTGGTAGTGAGAGGTTCAGTTTAAAACCTACAAGAGCAGCACTGAGTAGGGCAAAATGAAGCCCGGAAGAGCTTCCCCCAGAGTTTGATGTCTGAGCATTAATCGTACACCCTAAGAATTCAGCAAGATGCAAAAAGTGAAAGGGAGGTTCTTTGGAGAGAAAGAGCAATGTGGAAAGGCACAGAAGCCCTGGAGATGCCAGTCCGTACAGGGGCTGCACATGATTTAATAAAGCTCAACTGCAGAGTGTGACGTGTAGTGCTTGGCATCGTGCCTGGCACAACGTTGAGGTTTGGTCAAGAATTTGACAGATGGAGCGCTAGGAGATGAGTCTAGAGAGGTAGGCAGGACCAAGATAACCTATAGCAAGCTAAGAAAGTTGAAATTTATCCAAAAGGCATGGAGGGACTTAATAAATGGTCTGACTTGATGACATTTGGGTCTCAGAAAGTTTGTACTGGCAGCCTTGTGGGAATGGACCAGAATGAAGCACCTTGGAGCCTGAGAGAAGGATTCAGATGCTGTTGTATTTCCTACACTCTAGAAAGGGAGTGCTGAGTAGCTGGGCCTTGGGTCACAGGAGGCATGAAGAGGAGTGATACAATTTGAGAGTCTTCCAGATCCTCAATATATATTTTTATTGTCATTCTGTTGAGCCCACTTAAAGACAATAAAACCCTCTTTATGTATCCCTGTACAGTTTGCAAAATATTTTCCTGGGTAACATTCATCAATCAGTCTACTTAGCCTTTGTAGACTGGACCAGAGAATTACAATGAAAGAGAAAATAATGCATAATAACCTCACTCCCCCAACAGACACACACACACACACACACACACACGCACACACGCACGCTCAACACACATAATCTAAGGCCAGGTTTTGTTCTGATAACTCTAATTCCTATTGATCACCTAATTAATCCCAGAGAGCTCTAACGCTTGAAAATGCAAATATTATACTTTTTGTTGCAGGGTTAATTTGTATTTACCATCCCCAGTTTGGCAAATGATATTCTGTTTTCACCATGAATATGTATGGCTTGCTTTCAACAACCAGAAACACTTTGTTTTTTTTTTTATATTCTACTTCTATGTTCTGCCTGAAGCAGCATTGACTTGGGAGCAGCCTGCTAATTAGGCCTGAGTAAATTATAAACAGCAAATTTAGGGGTGCTTGGTTGACTGAGAATATATACATTATATACAATGTGGGTCTCATCAGACGTTTCTGAGCATTCATTTTTATTTTTAATACACGAAAGCCCAGGGACGTTTTCGTCTACCCTACCATAGTTACAGAATTGCCTCCTTTGGAATAAGAGTTATAATTTAATGGGTACTTAAGAGCCAAACAGTATTGAATTAGAAATTCGGTCTCTGACAGAGCAGAATAAAATATTCTGTCTTTGTTTTTCTTTTTATTTCGTTTTTCCTATGAAATCTCATTGAGATGAATATGTTGCATCGTAGTATGTCTGGTAGGAATATTTGGATGTCTGGTAGATTTTCCACATTTAGACCCTGGTAGGTTGCATCTTGTGCCCAAGAACACGTCAGCAATTTGGTAAGAAGAAACCAAAGCCTCCTCCCTGCAAGTCCACTTTCCCCTACATCCCTCGTTGCCGTCTTACTTCCTACCAATCCCTGAAACTTCATTGCTATAAACTGATTTACTTGGTTTGAACTTCAGTTACTACTTTTAACATTCAAATGTTCCAGGGCAAAGGCAGGTAGATCTCTAAGAATTATCCATTTTCAGGGTGAGTAAACCTGTCTCTCCTGTGATCCCTGAGAGTGAATTTTGATAAGGGAGTGGTTAGGAACCACAGCAAGAGAGAGTCAAAGTATATTTGTGAAGGAGCAAGATCTGGAAAACCCCACGAAGTTTATTTTTACTTTATCGGGCTGGAGTGGCTCCAGCTAGAACCCCATATTGGAAGATAGGTGTCAAATTTAACTTTTTGTTGCTTATAGTTTGAAAATTGAATATTTTCCCCCAAATATTCGTTCATACCCTCCTTTTGCCTGGAATGCTCTTCCTTGGATGTTCTCAGGAGTCTCTTCCTCACCTCCTTCAGGTCTTTGATTAAAGGCCCCCTTCTGAATGGAAAAGAAAGTATCCAGTGTACTCATGACTAATGTGAAACCAATATTAACAACTACATGCCCACAGGAAAGAAAAACCCAAGGATAGCCTGGGGTGGGGGAGGACAGAGCAGGGGAGGGGGAGAAGGGCTGGCTCTCACCTGCTGTGCACAGTGTGAGGGTGTTCAGCACACCCCCTGGGTGAAGGGCTCAACTACAACTATACTTTAGAAATGAAAAGTTAAAAATAAAGAGAAAGTTGTTTAAGAAATAAGAACAATCATAGTACACCAAAAAATAAAAATTGGCCCCCCTTCTTCATGCTTTTTGAGATGGGGGGCCCAATTTTTATTTTTTGGTGTATTATAATTGTTCTTATTTCTTTATTTTTAATTTCAGATTAATATGATGGTACATATGTTTAAGTTACATTGTTTTCATTTCTAAAGCCAATAATAAACAAAAATAGCAAATTTTGTCATCTTTACTGAGTGCTCTAGATAATCACTCCTACAGGCACCTGATTTGTTTGGGTCTTGTATAAGTATGATAAGGCGTTATTGGAATAATACTCGTGACAATAACAAAAGTCTGGTACCATCTTCATGTACGTGTTAGCCCAGCCTAGAGACAAGTCTGCAGAAAGGTTGACGGGAGAGTCAGAGAACATGAGTTTAAGCAAATTGCAAGTGTGATAAAGTCATCCATGTGGCAGGCTCCACCTAATCTCTCCAGCGATGCTTACAGAAATTGAATGAAAGTAAAACATATGATCCATGCATGCCAGCAAAGCCCGAGAAACTAGCAAACTGTTCTCTTCTAGTGAAAGAAGGATGCATTTCAGTCTTTTTATTTTTAGCTTTCTCTCTCTTTCCACTCACACATGCACACACACACACGAGTTTACCTACATTTGTATATGTATATATATGTACATATGTACATAAGGGGTTGTGTGTGTATCATATGTTTATTTTTTTTTTAAATAATCTTTTTCCTTTTTAGCTCTTATTTTTATTCTAAGGGATTAATGGTGAAAACAAAAAAGTAAGAAGAAGCTTTGACAGTCTGGAACTAACTCAGACAAACATCCCTCCCCCCAAATAGAGGGATTGCTCCATTCCATTTCATCTCTGAACTAAAATATCAAATTGATAAGAATTGTTATGCAGCGCAGTTGTGCCATTGACTGCAGATAAATCAGTGACACTCCGTTCAGCTTTCAAACCTTGTGATGTTTGATGTAGTTTAAGGTCACTGGGAAGAAAAGTAGACATAGATTTTGGATAAAAATATACAGAAGTGTTTTAAAGGTACGTCAGATTGTATCATCTTTATCATTTAAATTTCAAGAAGTTATTCTAAAAATTATTGATTGAAAGTTGATTTAAAATAGAGAGATGCTTTCTGAATGGGCCAAAGGATCATTCTTTATTGATAAAAAAACACAATTTATATTAGAAACTTTATAGAGGCACAGTACCTGCAAACATAAATGGAATAAAAAGCAATAATTAACTGTAGCATGGAGTGATAAAAAAATCAAATAATTTGGTTTGAAACTTGACATAATCGATATGCATGAATGGACACCCTACAAAAAAACACATGTTTTCTTAAGTGCTACCAAAAGCTTAATGTTAATTATAACCTTGTAGAAGGTAAAAAGCTTAAAGCTATATATATGTGTATATATATATATATTTTTTTTTAATTTTTTTTTTGAGACACGTCACCCTCGATGGAGTGCTGAGGCATCACAGCTCACCTCAACTTCAAACTCTTGGACTTAAGCGATTCTCTTGCCTCAGCCTCCCAAGTAGCTGGGACTACAGGCACCGGCCACAATACCCTATTTTTTGGTTGCAGTAGTCACTGTTGTTTTGCAGGCCTGGGCTGGGCTTGAACCCACCAGCCTTGGTGTATGTGGCTGGCACCCTACTTACTGAGGAAGGAGCACAGGGCCTTAAAGCTATGTTTTTGATAACAGAGTAAAGCTGGAAATTAGGTATAAAAGTTTAAAGAAAAACAAGAATGCTTTGAAGTTGAACTATCAATTTCATATCCAAAACAACTATTTCTTTAAAGAAAAAATACAATTATATATTTTAAACAGTTTTGGAAAATATATTTCCCTATTTTCCATTTAACTGGAAAAATGATGCAAGTAACTTTATTCATTCATAAATTTAACAAACTTTCCTCTAATACGTGCCATTGGCCACGAACTACTTTAGCACTAGAGATAACAAAATCTCTGCCCTTAGGGAACTTCAGGGTGAAAGAAATTTTTTTTAAAGGGGGATAAATCCGCACAGTGCCCATAATCCAAGCACTCTGGGACGTCGAGGCTTGTGGATCGCTTAAACTCAGGAGTTGAAGACCAGCCTGAGCGAAAGTAAGACTGTCTCTACAAAAAATAGAAAAACTAGCCAGTCGTAGTAGTGGGGCATGCTTGAAGTCCCAGCTTCTTTGGAGGCTGAGGAAAGAGGATTGCTCAACAAGAGTTTGAGGTTGCTGTGAGCTATTAATGCCATCACACTTTACCTAAGTGGAGGATGAAAACTCTGTCTCAAAAAAAAAAAAAATCAAATAAATCACAGGAAGAGGAAGACTCCTCCTGGCAATTGCAGAACACCAAAAATAAAATAACTGGCATTTGATAAAGCTAAAAACTTTTTAGCTTAGCACAGCTAAGGGCATTACAACCAAGGGACAGAGTAAACATACTCAGTACATCTACATGCACAGATGTGAGAACATAAGTGTATATGCCGTACAGAAGACAGGATGTGTCTGTGGATCATTAACCATGGACTGAATACTATGTACAGAAAAAGGCTTTCTCTTCACACAGGAGAAAATGGTACTGAAGTCAATAATTTACAGTGTATCATTACACATAATTTACATATTTCATAATTATACAGACATACACACCATATATGGAGGCATGTTTAATTAAGAAAACTCTCTACATCAACGTTTGAAAATTAAAACCATCCTTCTAAAAACAGCTTTTTTTTTTTTTTCTTGTAATTTCAGAGTATTACAGGGCTACAAAGTTTTGGTTACATGAATTGCTTTTGTGCAGTGAGAGTCAAGGTCATCCGGAGTGTGCATCATACCTGTTAGAAGGAATTTCTTTTCTCTCCTACTTTTTTTCGTTTTCTAACGTTGTTCTTGAAATTACTGAAGACATTGTTCTCAAAATTACTTTTTCAGTTAAAATCTGCAAAAGGCTATTTCTTGCTGTGATGCGTATAGAGTTAATAAATTCTTTACAGGAAAGCTTAAGATTCCATAACATGGATGCAATAGACTTATTAATACGTCTCATCTATTATCATTTATTTCTGTGAAAACACTTCCTCATAAAGGGATTGTTGGATCGTGAAGTAATTTTGTTAGATACCTCAGGGTTTATTTTCCAGAGCTGTGTGACAATTCACCCTTCATTAGCGACACAGGAAGAGCTGTTTATCCACATTATTATCAGCATTGGATAGCGTCTTTTTAGATTATACAAATTTGATGGATTCAAAATGATCTCATTTCACTTTCAATAAGAAATTAAGAGATTTCTTTCAATATTTTATGTGATTTTTTTGTGAATTTTTTGTTATTTTTGCCTATTTTTATATATGTTCTTAATTTTTCATTTTAACTTGCATGTAATTTAGAAATACAAATTGTATGTTGCAAAAAAAGGTAGTGGTCTATCTGTCCTTCTAATTTGTGCTCTCAAGAATAAATTACTTGTAACCCTCTTTGTTGACTTTTAAAAAATCTGTCCCCCAGGCTTGGCACCTGTGCCTCAAGTGGCTAAGGCGCCAGCCACATACACCTGAGCTGGCGGGTTTGAATCCAGCCTGGGCCCGCCAAACAACAATGACAGCTGCAACCAAAAAATAGCCGGGCATTGTGGCAGGCACCTGTAGTCCCAGCTTCTTGGGAGGCGGAGGCAGGAGAATTGCTTGAGCCCAGGAGTTGGAGGTTGTTGTGAGCTGTGATACCACGGCACTCTACCCAGGGCAACAGCTTGAGGTTCTGTCTCAAAAAAAATATATATATATATGTCCCCTATCTATAAGAATCTTTATTTATAAGAATAAAACTCTTATACTGTCACATTTTCATTTTCTAATTTTACTTATTAACACCTTTCCTACTATGATGAAACTTGAGTGATTCTGTTTTGTTATATGCAGCCCTCATTCTACACATGGACGCTTCTTCTCATCCTATTAAATTTATATAATTACTTATATAACTTCATGACTACACATTTTATATAATTATTTACATCCTTATTTTGTTTGGATCAATAATCTCTGCTTATGTTCTGTCTATGTCATAATCTTCACAGCTGAGCCATGCCATGCGTGTTGATAAGCCTTCTTCTCTACATACCGTTCGGTTTTCTCTTAAATTTGTCTTATTTTCCCATCTCTTGTTTTTCTATGTACTTATTACTAATTAAACTGTCAATTCTTTCCAAGTAATCTACATAGTCCCTCAATTTAGGTATCATCTGATGTTAGTATCCCTCAATTGCATCATTTGGGAGGAGATTTTGGGGCCCTGTGAGAAGCTCTAATTAGTTTGTTCATGAGATTGCTTCACAGCTATTGACTTGAGATTTCTTCTCTCCAAACTTTTGTTTTATTTATTCATTTATTTATTTATTCATTATTAAATCATCACTGTGTACATTAATGCAGTCATGGGTTACAATGAGCTGGTTTTATATACAATTAGAAGTATTTTCATCAAACTGGTCAACATAGCCTTCATGGCATTTTCTTAGTTATCGTGTTAAGACATTTATATTCTACATTTAGTAAGTTTCACATGTACCCTTGTAAGATGCACTGTAGGTGTGGTCCCACCAATCACCCTCCCTCCACCCATCCTCCCCCTCTCCTCCCTTTCCCCTTTCCCCATATTCTTGGTCTATATATATCTCCAACCTTTTAAGAAGCATCATCCACCAGGTATATAATGCTGGCCTCATGTCTTACTTTTCTGTTACAGGACCCACATTAAACAAGTAAAAAAGATACAGATGAAATTAACTTTTATGACATTTGATTCATTCCAGGATGTCAAAAGTATCAACATTCCAACAATTTCTCCATCCACTGGATCGCCTAAGTGTTTCTTGATTTAACTTCCCCTTTTTTTTGAGGTCTATCTTCATCTAGCTTCCTTAGAAAATCTAAAAAGAAGATAGAGATTTTGATAACTTCCCTGTTATTTCTTTCACTTCCTTTATGGTTTATCAGGTAGAAAATTTTAAATGGAAATAATTTTTCCTTAGAATTTTCAAGGCATTTTTCCGCCGTCACTGTGGGAAAGTGAGAAGCCAGTATGATTCTTTAGACATTGTATAAACTTGTTTTCTTTCAACGCTTGGGAGATTTTTCTTTGTCTTCTAAAATTCTGTAATGATGTGCATTGGTGAGTACATTTCCTTCATTTGAGTAGCCTCTTTGGGGGTCATTTTAATCTGGAAGCTCAAGGACTTCGGGTTAGGGGTATTTTCTTGAATCTCCTTCCTGGTGACTTCCCTTCCTTCTACTCTCTCCGAGGCCTCTGTGACTCCCACTGTTCAAATCTTAGACTTCCTGGAGGGAACTCTAATTTTCTTTATTTGTTTTTTCCTAATTTGAAATCACGCAAATCATATTTTTAATTGCAAGAGCTCTTATTTGTTCATTGTATTTTCTTTTATGCAGCTTATTACACTTACTTCCTTCGTGGATAAAATACCTCTCTATTTTTTGTTTTGTTTTTGAGACACAGTCTCACTCTGCTGTCCCGAGTAGAGAGTAGTGGTGTCATCATAGCTCACTGCAACCTCTAACTCCTGGGCTCAAGTGAGTGATCTTCCTGCCTCAACATCTTGGGAGTAATTTGTTTTGTTCCCCTGGGAATATTAATAATAGGGTCTTGTTTAAAACAAAATGTTTCCTCCTTCTGAAATGTTTTTTTCTTACAATTTGCTTTTTTGCCTGTGTTTCCTTGGTCCTTGTCTTTCATCTCAGATGATAACTTTAAATGTCAGAGCATACTTAGCTTTAGGGGTGGGGTAAAAAATCTAATTAGAGGCAATGTATCTATGAGTGGGATAATTCTCCTAATTCTTTATCGTGCAATGCTTTGGTTGGTATTTTCTTGGGGTTTACCCGAAAGAGAATCCTTAGATTTCCTAGAAAAGTGGAATAAGAGGTCTACAGGTCTGTACATTCAACACATATACTCACATTTAATTGTCTTGTTTTCTTTTTGATACACTTGTCCTCAATTATGTTGGGGCCTCCACTCCAGAGTCTTTGGGAAAAAAGAAACTTCTCCTGTGAAAAACTCCTAATTTGGGGCCAGAATACATTAAAGTCAGCCTTTGATAGCTGAAAGTGGGGAACAAGATCTGAGAGGGGGGATGTCCACCAGATTCTGAAATGGAATTTCTGTCAATACTCTAGGTCAGGGGTCCTCAAATGTTTTAAACAGGGGGCCAGTTCACTGTCCCTGAGACCATTGGAGGTCCTGACTGCCGGCCCTGGGACAAGTCAGCTGCTAAACAGGACAGGCAGCGGCAGAAAAAACACCTGGTGGGCCAGATAAATGTCCTCAGCAGGCTGCATGTGGCCCATGGACCGTAGTTTGAGGGCGCCTGCCTAGGTTTTAGCCCTAATTTTGCTGCCAGTAAGGAGGTACTAGGTGATGACAATTTGTGAGTCTTTTGCGTGTGTGCTTCAATAAATATAGTTGCTTATTCCTTTCTCAAGGACTGACTTAGAAGTCAGCTTTCTTATTCTGCTAAGCTACAGACTTTGCAGCTTGGAAAGACTGGGCAGTGTTGACTCCTCCATCATTTTGAGTTTACAGGCTCTGTCAATCAGTTTGATGTAAGCATTCCAAATTGTATGTAAAAATCAACACATTGTGCCCCATAAAGTCATTAATGTACACAGTTATGATTTAATACAAAAATTGCTAAGAGAAAAAATATATCATTCCTTAAACAAGAAAAAAAAAAGAAATCACTTGGGTTTTATTTCAACGGGGTGGAGTGGAGAGAGTAGAGCTAATGAGCACATTTAATCAGACATCTTTGCTGGAGACACAGAGACGTAGAATTCATTCTGTTGTCATGACTGGACCTTCTTCCACTTAGAAGGACCATGAGCATTTTAGTTGAGGCCCTGATGCTATTTGTGTGGGGAGGCCATTTATTCCCTTTGGAAAGTGTTCCTTGGCTTTTCATAGCCAAGAAAGTCAACCCAAAGATATTAAAATCATGTAAAACAGAGGAGGTCATGGAGATAAGTCAGTGTAATAGCCTCATTACACATGCAGAAATAGAAGCCAGGAAAATGTAGCCGTCTTTCCAGACTCATTAAATAATAATTAGCTGAGTAAGTATTTAATCCTGTCCAGGTTTTCATGTACGCCTTTCCCTTAGATTTTTAGTTTTTTTGTTTTTCTACCATACTGCACTGAGGGCTAGAATATAATTTATTTGTTTGTACATTTATTTGTTTATTACCTGTGTTCCTCCACCTGTAAAGAAAAGCTTTCTGAGGTCAGGAAATACCTCTTTGCATGGTCCTTTTCACTTAACCCAGCACCTGTTATTTCCAGCACAAAATAGGGGCATATAGCTGGACTCAAGATATATTTTAAACAAAGTGTGGCGTACAATTGCATTGATACCTTATGATTTATATGTTGTTCTAATTCCCAACTCTTCCTCAAATAAAACCTAACACAACAATGATCCAGTGTCACTTTTACTGCAGATGCTATTGATAAGTAACCTTTATTCCTCTTTCAATAATTAAAAATATGTAACCACGCCAACAATGATCATTGAAAAGTATGCTTTTGTAAAATGGAACACCCACCACATTATTTTCTTGAGAATCTAGAGTTATCACAAACATAAATGATACCATAATATTACTGTCTATGTCTTTTCTACCTTCCCTTAAAAACAATAAGAGAGGTAAATATGTCTCCACTCATGATTTCAGGGGAGAAAAAGCCTCTTCAATTCCGAGGCATATTATTATAAGATTATCTGAAATGTCTTTGTATTTTGTGTGTCGCCCGGAAACAGTGCTTGCATCAGTTACCAGACTGCACATTTCAGTAGAGAGAATATTTAGAGAAGCACAAAAAATGTCCATTGCCTATTTATTAAAATTAAAACAATTTTAATTTGTGTGTCAGGGACATTCCATTTACCATTCTCGCTGGCAGAAGAAAGAGCACACGTGAAATTTAAATGATGTACTAAGGAGAAAATAAAACCACTTTGCCTCTTCTGCTTGAATTTGGTTCTTGGAAATTTTAAACCGTTTTAGCTAAGTGTTCCCTTTGCTCTTGAGGGTGGAGAACACTGGAAAGAAAGATCTTGACATGATTTTTCCAAGCTTCACGGACCAGATTTAGCATTTACGGGATTACTGAAGGCCAACAGTCTCTTACATCAGATTCGTGGGGCACAAACTACTAAAATATTTAGCTGTTGCGACCAGAAGATAAATGAGCAGTCAGAACTGTTATAGGGCTCGATAGAAAAGGGAATGCCGCCATGGGGTGAAGTTGGGAAGCCACAGGAGGGAGAGGGATGGTGAGAGGAAGCAGAAATGAGAGATACCTGATCAGAATGAGGTTCCTTAAAATGCAAAAGCTCATTAGAAACTCTTCCCATTCATTGGCCTCAGGGGAAAACTGAGTCTTTAAGTTATTTTATGAAGTTTTAGGAGATTCTTATTACAAAATACTTCATCTTGCTCCTGAGAACTTTCTGCACTTTCCCGCACTACATCAACTATCAATAATTTATTGTCTTCTGGAGGGGCTCTCGTTCTTAAAAGGCTCTGAACTAGATCCTCAGAGGTCCAGGGCAAAGTTGTTACACGGGCTCCGGGTTCAAACGATAGGATCTGTCGGGCTGTGTGACTTTGGAAAAGATTCTGAACTTTTCTCAGACTAGGAAAGGGGAAAAAAATGAAAAGGTATTTACTTCAAAGGGATGTGATGCTGATTAAACGTGGTCCTAGGTGTAAAATACGTACAAGTAGGCTGGCAGGTGTAGAAGGCACAGTATACCGACTGCCTATCATGAGTTCTCAGGAAATCTAACATCCAGATTCTCTCGGCATGGTCATCTATGTTGACTTTCTTCTTGATCTCTGTGTTGCAGCAAATTGAGGCTTTCTAAAATTTCTTAAGAAACCCAAAGATTTCTTGTTTTCTCATTAGCTCATGTAATTTTCTATATCTTACTTAAACTTCCTCTTCCTCAGTTTCTATCTTGCCAAATTGGCCCCAGCATAAATGTCAGCTCTTTAAATAATGATGGCTCTTTTTTCACAAAATGAATATTTCTCTTCCAATGGAACCTACTATAATATTTTAGTATGTCATTTATCACACTTTGCCTTTCAAACTCTTTGTGGTATAAGGGATGTTTCTTGAACTGTGCTTTGTGGATCCTGGGTGATCTGTATACATAGTCTCAATTTCTATGAGAATTCATGGATGTTACACTCTCCTCTTGAAGAAACTCTTAAAATACACACACAGACGCCCACACACATATATGCATCTTCTGGGTCACCTGTATAACAACTTTGTAATTGAGTATCGGCAAACCTTTTTATTTCCCATAATTGTCATTGTGTTTACAATGACCCACCCTTTCAATAGGGAAGGGTCATGGGTGGAAGTGACTCCGTGCATCAGGAGTGTGACCTTACTGAGCAATCCGTGCTCTCTGTGCCACCCTCAGTCACACTGCGGAATGATGTCTGGGGAGCACTTTCCATCTTTCACACGCTAATTATCCACACCTCATTGGCAATAAGTCTAATAGTAAATACGCAAAGAATGGAAATGATTTCTCTTTGGATGTTATAGCTTGCGGTGCACTGTTATACTGATTAGCCCATTAAAATAAAGATGAATTTCATTGTTAATAAGAAAATGAAGAGATGTGATCCTGATAGCTTAGCATAGCCAGATGTGGAAGAGTCAATTCAAAAACAAGTTCTATAGGAAAGCATGAAAATATGTTTCTATTACTGAATGCAACATAAGCAAATTAGTTTCAATAAATTCTCTCTCTCTCTCTATATATATATATGTATGTATACACATATATACATACATATATATCTCATAAAAGTAATCCATAGCATTAATCTAACATTTTCAAATTTAATGTTACCAGTTTGCAGTAGCTTCATTAATTTTACATTTATTCTTTCTTTCAACAATGATTTATCATCTTGCTGTATACAAATCGCTCATCTAGTTACTATAAATATAAGACTGAACAGAGAGATATGTTTTCTCTTGTGGATTTTTTATTACAATGAAAGAGACAGACTATTATCAAATGAGCATATAAACTACACAGGGTATAAAATTCTGATTAATTATTAGGAGGAAAATTAAAATAGCAAAGGGTATCAAGGAGGAGGTGAAATATCATTGAAGTTCTGAAAAAAGTATATAACTTTTTGTGTAAAAAACTAACCAGGGGGAGAACATTTCTGGCAGAGGAAAATAGCAGATACAGATATGTTATAGAAGAGCTTGCTGATCTTGGTGCCTGTAGCTCAGCAGTTAAGGCGCCAGCCACATACACCTAGGCAGATGGGTTCAAACCCAACCCGGGTCTGCTAAACAATAATGAGAACTACAACAATAACAAAAAAATAGCCAGGCATTGTGGCAGCACCTGTAGTCCCAGCTACTTGGGAGGCTGAGGCAAGAGAATCGCTTAAGCCTAAGAGTTGGAGGTTGCTGTGAGCTGTGATGCTACAGCACTCTACCAAGGGCGACTTAGTGAGACTCTGTCTCAAAAAAGAAAAGAAAAAAAGAGGGTGTGGATTTTGTTGGCTAGCAATCAGCTACATATTGCCAGAGCAGTCAAAAAAAGGGGCAGAATAAAATGAAATCAAGTTAGAGAGGTGAAAGCCTGGGCTACATCTGAAGGGTACGGTAAAATCATAGGAAAGGGCTCGGCTTTTCCTCTGGGTCCAAGGGGAGCCATTGGACAGATTTCAGCGTGGAAACGGTGTGATCTGATTTATGGTCAACCAGGATTCCTCTGACTGCTGTGTTTACAGTGGACTTAAAGGAAGACAAATTCAGAGGCTGCTCCAGGTGGGAAGTGGCAATTACCTGAACTAGGAGGAGGGCCGTGGGAGCCGTGAGCAAACACGCATTCTGGATTTGTTTTGAAGATAAAGCCTGCAGGATTCACTGATGGGCTAGAGCTGGAGAGTGAGAGAGAGAAGGAAGTTAAGGGTGACATTATTATTTTTAACTTGGATTATTGGAAGAATGCAGTTGCCATTAACTTCAATAGTAAAAACCTCCTGAAGGGTTAGGTTTGGAACTAGAGTGGAATATCTAGAGATCAGCTTTGCAAATGGTGAGTTTAAGAAGCCTGTTTAATATCCTGAGAAAATGTTTTTGAGTGTGAGGGCTGCTCATAGTTATAAGGATAAAAGTTAAGCTTTTTGTATTTAATAACACTGTGAATATCATAATTTAAACCACCAATTGGTGTTTAAACCACCTTAATTTTCCTCTTTCAAAAGAGCTCTATTCATCATTTGGGTGTAAAAAATACTGTTACAGGAGATAAGAGCTCAAAACGCTTTGAAGTCAGACAAACTAGGACTTGAGTCCTAATTCAATCATTTTCTAGATATGTGACTTTATCTGGTTTATTTTCTTTGCTATTCTGTTAGGCATTCCAAAACTGAGTATAGACATACCTACATCAAGAGGTTGTGGAAATGAAATAAGAAAATATATAATTTAATGTCTTGTCTGGCACTTAACTGGGATCCAAGAAACATGTTACTTCTCATTCCTAAAAGTATCTCGATTTGCCACGGAAAAAAAGGGACAGAATTTGACTGGGAGACTCAACAGGGCGAACTCAGTCAAGAATGTGAGTAATAAGAATGAAGATACAATAATTCTATAAAAAATCATTTTGAAATAAATAACATATAAGGCAAATATTTGAAGTGGAAGTCCAGTAATGAATCAAGGGGCGTGAATCAAAGCCAAATATTTGGATACGGTGTAGCAGCCAAAGGAGGGTTTTGCTAAATAGATACAGCAGATTGTGCACTTAGGAGATCATGGCATGCGTGATGGTGATGAGGAAGGAGAAAGATGTGATGGTTATCAGGCAGGAAAATTTTAGATTTTAGCATTCAGCGGCTCTTTTTTTTTTTAAATTATTATTTGGGATTCATTGAGGGTATTAAGAATTAGGTTATACCGATTGCAGTTGTTAGGTAAAGTCCCTCTTGTAAAAGTCAGTGGCTTTTTAAAAAGAGTAGTAATGGGTAGTTTCTTATGAAATCTTTACAAAATAGTTTGTTTCCCTATTTATTGAAACAGTACAAATTCAGGTCTTCTAAGTTTAGCAACGTTTTCTGTAAGTTCATGGGATTGATTCATTCCGAGGGCATTTTTTCCTTTAGTTTTTTTTAAATCATAACTTTGTACATTAATGCATTTATGGGGTTTAAACAAACCATATGCATAAAATTTAAACAAATATACACACATTTATATATTACATATGCATATACTTATACATGTATATGTCTATACACACAGTGGTTGGTGTCTTTTTTTTTTTTTTTTTTTTTTTTTTTGAGACAGAGTCTCACTACGTTGCCCCGGGTAGAGTGCCTAGAGTGCTGCAGTGTCACAGCTCACAGCAACCTCCAACTCCTGGGCTCAGGAGATTCTCTTGCCTCAGCCTCCTGAGTAGCTGGGACTACAGGTGCTGCCACAATGCCCGCTATTTTTTGTTGCAGTTTGTTCAGGGCTGGGTTTGAACCCACCACCCTCGGTATATGGGGCCAGCGCCCTATGCACTGAGCATAGGCACCTCCCAGTTGGTGTCATTTTTAAAGGGTTCATAGTCAAGATGGCTTGAGGACAGAGGTAGAGCTGACATGCTTGGTAAAGGAGCTCAGGGCAAGTTCTCAACTTCTTGTCGGGACAAACTGAATACTGTTTCAAGACTTGTGAAAGAGAAAATTCCCGCCTGTCTCTGTATTCTTCATGTTGGGGGACAGGGTGGGACCTCTGCAGTTGCCTTCCATCAGAGAAGACGTGGCAGTGGTGAGGCTTGAGAACGCATGACCTTCATTCATGTGTTTCTCAGAAGCAGCCTGCAGAGTGGGCTGAAACGTCACAGGGATCTCAGCGTCCTGCTCTCCGTGGTCTCCTAATTAGCTCTCCACCTCAGTGACACCCTCCATTCACTTTGATGGGTTGGTCTATATCCTGCTGGGGTTTCTCAGCAGTTCATCAGATAAAAATGTCAGCACGCTCTTTGGAGGATGGTAGAGGAAGAAGCCAGCTAAATCCCAAGACAAATAATGTAGCTAAACATTCCATGAAGAAATAGTGCTATAACCGTGAAGAGTTTCATAAGCACTGATATTGTTTGTTTGTTTGATTAACTATACACATTCAGTTTTCTTAGTAAGGGGCTATTCAAATTATTGGTACACATATCTATTTTATATTGGGTGTGTTGTAATACTTTGTAAGTTTCATGGCGCTGATGTGTTTTGTTTAGCTGTCGACTTTTTACATGCACAATTGTTTTTAGTTTGCCCCTATCGCCTTTTTGATGTCTACAGGGTTCCCATGTATATCTTATGCTCTGTTCCTGGTATTACTAATCTGTCTCTTCTTTCCTGTTTTCTTTGTCTGTCCTGCTAGAGGCTTGTCACTTTTATTACGACTGTCATAGAAAAAAAGGTTTTGGTTTTCTTGATTTTTCTATTGTATTTCTGTTTTTAGTTTCACTCATTTCTGCTCTTCCGTATGTTTTTTCTTCTTCATGTTTTTCATTTATTTTGCTTTCTTTTCTCAGTTTTTAAGGTGGGAGCCTAGGTTATTGATTTAAAGTTTTTCCATTTTTCTATCATATACCTTTAGTACTCTAAACTTTCTTCTGCAATGGTGTCTTTAAAATCCTATTCTATATTTTTTTCACTCAGCTCAATGTGTTCTTATTTCTGTTTAAACTTCTTGATTGATCCATGACTTCTTTAGAAATGTGCCCTTAAAGGTCCACATATTTAGAGATTGTCCTGTTTCTAGAGATTGCCCGCTGTATTCTAGTGTTTTATTTTGTTTTTAATTCAATTTTTTTTTTTTTGAGACAGAGTCTCACTATGTCATCCTCGGTAGAGTGCTGTGGCATCACAGCTCATAGCAACCTCAAACTCTTGGGCTTAAGCGATTGTCTTGCCTCAGCCTCCCAGATAGCTGGCACTAGAGGCACCTGCCCAGCTGTTTTTTGATTATAGTTGTCATTGTTGTTTGGCAGGCAGGGGCTGGGTTCAAACCCGACAACTCTGGTGTATGTGGCAAGTTTAATTTGTTTTTAATTCAAATTTGAGAAATAGCCATTTCAACATCTTTATCCTCTCCTTTTCAGATTCTGATCACACAAATGATAAATCTTTTTACACACTCCCTTGTGTGTCTCCGGCTCAGCTCATTTTATCTTATTTATTTTCTTTTCAGTCTATTTCTTTCCTTTACTCAGATTGCATAATTTCCATTATTCTGTCTTCCAATTCACTGGCTCATACTTCTAGCCCTTCCATTTTGCTCTCTGGCCTATCCATTAAATTGTTATTTTGGCTATAGTATTTTCAAGTTCTAAAATTTCATTTGATTCATCCTTCTATCTTTTATTTCTTTGCTGAAACTTTCTATCCTTACATTTGTTACAAGCATATTCAAAACTGTTTGCTGAAAAAGCTGTGGGTTTTTTTTATGGCTCCTTTAAAATAATCTTTTTGTTTTGTTTTGTTTTTTTTCCTTTAAAATAATCTTCAGTTAATTTTAATATCTGTGCCATCTTTGGTTTGACAAATATTAGTTATCTTTTCTTATGCATTTTGGAATCTTTCCGGGTTTTTCTAGGATAGTTTTTTTTCTTTAATTGAAACCTGAACATTTTAGTATTTATTATTATTACAAGACTTCAACCTTACCTAAATCCTGTATTTAACATGCTTCCTCTGACACAGACCTGTAGGAAAGGGGTACAGACTGGCAGATGGAGATGGAATTCCAAGTTATTGTGTGAGCTTCCATGGAAACCCAGGAGGAGAGGGCCACCCATTTTTGCTGGACTTGAGTGGGAACTCAGATGTCCCCCACAGCCTTTGCTGACACTCCTGGATGAGGGATGCAGGGAACCTCAGGACTGTTCCTCAGGTATCTTACCCTAACCTAACTGCAAGGTTGCTATCTGCTTATCTGCTTTCTGGGTTGCTAACTTCGCCAGCTTTTTTTTTTTTTTTTTTTAAAGAAAACACCAGAAATTCACCTACATACCATTCTTTCAGCAACAACTTCACTAACTGGTCTCTTTTCTTCACCTTTCAGAGTTTTCTTTTTATATTTTATAAAGGTTTCATTTGCACTTTTGAGAATTTTTAATCCTTTTTTTCCTATACTTAAAAAGAAGAATAGGGGTGGTGCCTGTGGCTCAAAGGAGTAGGGCACCAGCCCCATATGCCGGAAGTAGCAGGTTCAAACCCAGCCCCAGGCCAAAAACTACAAAAAAAAAAAAAAGAAGAAGAAGAAGAATAGAACAAAGAAAGTCTGTAAGTCTATTTTGTCTTTCTGCAAGTGGAAGCCCTCCATAAATTATTATTCTGGTTCTTTTATTCATTCAACAAATACTTACTGGGTGTCTGCTGAGTGCCAGTGATTAAAAAAGATAGCTATGCTTCTTGCCATGAAGGTGATTAGATCCTAGTGAGGAAGATAAAAAGTAAACAAATACAAAATTATTAGTTAATTGAAATTGGACCAAATTTTATCATACAGAGTAGCATATGAGCAAATACAGAAGACTTTACTTGATTTTATACAATATTTTAATGTAATATTTTATACATGCATTAGTTGTAAATGTTATGTATGATATTCCAAAAAGGAACACAGTTTTGTTTTTCTTACTCAGTAGGAATATAAGACTAGCATAAATCTGTTGAAATAAACACAAACATAATAGAATTTTACCTAGTGTCTAATAAACTTATGATATAATAATGGTCAAAAATAATGCTCTTGAATGTTCAATCACAAACCTGGAAGTGGAGGATATTTCTAACTAGTATATCCTTGTGCTTTTGAGGTTACTATAATGAATGACCTCTCTCTCTCTCTCTCTCATCAGATTATCTCTTATTGCCACAAATAAGACAGAATTCAGAACTCTAGGTTAAGTGAATTTTGGTTTTACTCCCAAAACATCTGCAGGTCTTGTATGCTGGAAACTATAAAGCACTGACCCAAGAAAATCAAAGATATATAAGAAATAAAGAGACAGGCACATTATTCATGGATCCGGAGACTCACATAGCAAAGATGCCAATTCTACCCAATGTAATATACATGCCTAGTACAATTCCTATCAAATTCACAGTGAGATATTTTTGTGGCTATAGACAAGATTATTCTACAATTTATATCAAAAGGCAGAGGAATTGGACTAGCTGAACAGGTACGAAAAAGATGAAGAAAGTGGGAGCAATTGCTCTATCCACTTGCAGGATTTATTTTTTATAGCTAGTGAATGAGCTCAGGTCATTTCATCTCTATATATGACTCCTTGGTGTAAAGACTATTTTGAATTAAAGGTCATTAGAGATCAATGTGTTTTCTGGTATTGGTTGAACACATAGATCAAAGGAATAGAATAGAGACTTGAGAGAGAAATTCAAATATATATACCTTATTATCTTTTGCCAAAGGTACACAATTACATGAGAAAGATATAGAGGATTAAACATCGTACTTACTACAACAGTCACCAATATCATGCCTCATCTGAGGAATGACTGAGAACAAGACATTCTCCTGGCAATCCTGGAAATCTCTTGTGACTTGGAAGACAAGCCACCAAGTAACTCAGTAATCCTGGAGGAGCAAAGTTCAGTCCTATAGTAGTAAGGCTATTGTTAAACATTAAGGATTTTATGACAGTCCCTTAAAGGATTAGTGGAGAAAAATTGCATTTAGTGTTTTGAAGATCATTTCCTTACCACCCTGGAAGATTATTTCATGACAAAAAGAAAGATAGCCTTTCCAAAAGCTGATGCTAGAAGGCATATTTTATCCTTAGGCAAAAGGATAGGCCACAACCAAAGTTTCACAGTTTATGCAAAAATTAACGCCATATACATCACTATAAAGTGCAAAATGTGGAATGTTTAGGAAAAAAAACAAACAAACCATGAGGACATCTTTGGGATCTATAGCTAGGCAAAAGCTCAATACCAAGCATCTGTAGAAAGGCAAAATTAAATGCCTACTTTTAATCTCATTTACGTATCATATTTCTTCTCATCCTAAGGTCTTTCCTGGGTTATTTCCTACACTTGGAAGATTCATTTTGCTCCCGCTTCACTTAGGTAATGAGTTCTTCAGATCTCAACTCAAACATTGTCACTTTCTAGGGACAACATCCCAGTTCAGATCAAAACCCCCTGGTAAAGGTACACAGAGCTCTGAAAGTACATTCTTTGTAATTCTTTAAAAAGTTGTAATTTTCAACCAAGACATAAAGTTATTGTGAATTTAGAGATCTGGCCACTTCATTTCCTGGAATAGTGCCTGGCATATCATAAAGACTCAATAATTTGTTGATGGAATAAATAAAAATAAAGATAGAAAAAGGAAGCCTTGAGAGTAGCAGTGGTGGGGCAAGGGGCAATGTTTGGAGCTGAACATGACTTTCTGGAAAGAGAAATCCTCCTGGGCAAGAGTCTGAAGCCAAGAAGACATGGTTTGTTAGGTGACCTAAAAATATATCAGACAAGTGAAACACAGACATTCTGAAAGTTAGCAGGGGCCTAGATACGGAAGACTTCATAAACTGTTCAGACTCTTCCTGTGAACTTAGGAAGGATTTGTTTTCATTTATTACATAGAGGACAGGAATAATAATGGCATGACTATTTTTGTAAAGATCACTCTAGTTGTAATATGGAAAATAAATGGGGCAGAATATCTGAGCTGGGGAGCCTCATTTGATGATTATTGCAAAGGTTCAAGTGGAAGACAATGAATTTAGCTATAAAGTGCTTTGTTAATTTAGCAAGAGAAGTAACAGGAATTGGTGGTTGGTTGGACAGGGTTGGAAAGTAAGATGGAGGGAGAAGAGAACCACCCCTGGTGGTTAGCGTGGGCTCTACAAGGATAGTGACATACTCCATGTAAATACAAAATGCAGGGAGATGAGCAGATATGGAGAGAAAGGTGGTAAGTTTGGTTTCAAAACTTGCAAGGTTGTCTGGTGAACTTGTGAGCTACTGAGTGAAGTTGCCATGCAGGTAATTAGAGGTCTGAGTCTCATTAAGAGACAGTTACACACTTCATGGGATAGCTAAAGTTCTCTGTGAGGCACAACCTAAGCCAAAAATTTGGATGCAAATAGTTTATTAAGAAAATGAGAGAGACAGGGCAGGGAAAGGAAAAAAGATAAGCACTAGAATATTTTCATACATGCAGCCTCCACCTCTTCACAGCATAAATTACACCCAAGGGTTCATTCCAATGGAAAGAAAAGAGTCGTGTTTAATATTTCAGAGCATAGGGGGGAAAAGCATAAAAACCTCCAGGTACTTCTGGTTCTCTATATGGATGAGGGAATTCCAAGAGCAATTTTCTAAAAGTCATAGGCATGAGTTGTCAACAGTAGCAGGAGCTAGAGGAGGG
>NW_003852464.1:2740370-2741208 GCF_000181295.1 Otolemur garnettii
ATCAGCAACCACAGACAAGGGCATGACCTCCCAGAGAGAATATCTTGAATGGGGAAGAGAGCTGAGCTTAGGAAGGAGAGATGAGGCGGAATCAGCAAAGAGAACAGTAAAAAGAAAGTGCCTGGTTCTGAACTGAGGATTCCTAAAATGATTTTAGGTAGGACTTTAAAATCCTACCCAAGGACTGTAAGCATAAAGGTAGTAAAGTGGGATGAGTACTCATTTGATAAAATTCTACCTAGACCACCAATGGTTTTTAATCTTAAACAATTTACCAGTGATCTCTGTTTCTTCAATAATAAAATAAATTAGTTGACCATGTCTCTAAAATTCTATATTGTCCAAACCTGAGACTGGCTAGAGGCATTCTAGGTAAAGATGAAAGTAAAAGAGTTGACCCTGTAGATTTGATTAAGTAGTTCCTTGATTTGATTAATATTTATTGGGCACCTGCTCTTTGCTAGAACAACACAGAGTTGACATCAGGATCTTGAAGAGATGTTTGCACTCCCATATCAGCTGCAGCATTACTCACAGTAACCAAGAAACAATGTCAATATCCATCAATGAATGAATGGTACTATGGTTTGAATATTTGCAGGTGCCAAAAATCACATTGAACTTAATCCCCAGTGTGGCAGTATCGAAGCCTGGGACTTTTAAAAGGTGATTAGGCCATCAGTGCTTAATAGGTTAGGGGATTTATGACCTATCACAGGAGTGAGCCTGGTAGCTCTAAGTAGCAGAGGTGAGACCTGAGCTAGGATGCTTTGCCTTGTTTCCCTGCACCATCTGGACTCTGCAGAGTGTCACATCAGTACGAAGGTTCTCACCACAT